>NC_063335.1:82401118-82418013 GCF_021869965.1 Rhincodon typus | reverse complement strand
GTCTGAAGAAGGGTCTAGGCCCGAAACGTCAGCCTTCCTGCTCCTCTGATGCTGCTTGGCCTGCTGTGTTCACCCAGCTCTACACCTTGTTACCTCAAATTCTCCAGCATCTGCAGTTCCTACTATCCCCATGTGTTCCAGACTGGCTCCAAAGATGCACTGCAAGCATCATCATGAAAAGTCAAAAGTGTAATGTGAAATCACACATGGGTTGATGAGCAGTTTGTCTACTGCAAAAGTAAGCAGGTCATGTTTTTTCCAAGCCCAGAGGAAAATTTGGCAGAGATGGTAAGAACTGCCGATGCTGGAGTCTGAGATAACACAGTGTGGAGCTGGAGGAACACAGCAGGCCAGGCAGTTATCAGAGGAGCAGGAAAGCTTGAAAGCAGGAAAATTTGGCATATGTCTTAGCATTATTAGTAACTGGGGAACATGGTGCACAGTTTTCAACACTCAAAGGCTTGAGGTATGCAGATTTTTAACAATGAAATTGAAGACAAATGGAAGCAGTTAGAGTCTGCTTTGTCATTAGTTAAATCATAGCTGATCTGATAATTCTCAACTCTACTTTCCTGCTATTGCTCCACAACTCTTTATTCCCTTACTGATTACAAATCTATCTCAGCTTTGAATATACTTGATAATCCATCTCTACATCCTTGTCAGAGAAACAAACAAAAATTGATAGATTCTCTTCCTTCTGAGAGAAGAAACTCCTCCTCATTTCTATCTTAAATGGGCCACCCTGTATTCTGAGGTTATGTCTTCTGGTTCTCGACTCTCCCACCAGGGGAGCAACCTTTCCCCACCTATTTTGTTAGGCCCCATAAAATCTTATATATTTCAGTAAGGTCACCTCTCATTCTTCTAAACTCCAATAAGTACAGGCCCAGCCTACTCAACCTCTCTTCATAAAACATTCTCTCCATTTTCGTGATCAATCTAGTGAACCTTCTCTGGACTGTATCCAATGCCAAGATATCTTTACTTTGATAAGGGGAGCAAAACTGTTCAGAGTATGGTTTATCTAGTCTCTTATAAGGTTTTAGCAACATTTCTGTATTTTTATATTCAATTATCTTTGAAATAAAGGATAGCATCCTACTTGCCTTCCTTATTATATCCTAAACTTGTCCACTAGCTTTTTGTGATTTATGCAAGGTAACTCCTAAATCCCCCTGTGCAGTAACCTTCTGCAGTGTTTCTCCATTACAATATATGCAGCTCCTGTATTCTTCCTGTCAAAGTGCATAACCTCATATTGTCCCAACTTATCTCCCATCTGTTAAGTTTTTGCCCACTGGCTTAACCTACCTATATCGATTTGCAGACTCTTTGTGTAATCCTCACCAGCCCGTCCATCTGTTTTTGTGTCATCTGCAAACTTGACTATAATACATTCACTGCCTGCATCCAAGTCATTAGTATATATTGTAAATAATTGTGGCCCTAACACTAATCCCTGTGGCACTTCATCTCACAGTTTTGATTTCATGCCCCGTACAGAGCACACATAATTTCAATTCCATAGGTCCATTTAGCAATAGATACAGACAAAATGTTTCAAAGGTTCTTATGTCTCACCTTCAACCAGATCTTTTGCAATAACTTTAGTAGTAAATCAGCAAAGCTCTTGGAGAACCACACTGTTTGAACACACTGTTAGGAAGGTTACTGTGGGAAGTCAGAACAATCTCTTTGTCTTCAATTCCATTGTAAGAATTCATGGCCACAATATGTGGAGCTAAATATTTATTTAATATCCCGGTTCCAAGATAAGCCAGAAGATATTGGAACTAGTGCAATACTAATTTTGAATATAAACCATTGATCTGAAAACAGTATAATATTTTGAAAAGACAGCTGTATTTTCTACCTGATCATTATATCTGTGGTTGGTTTTAGGATATGAGATGACATTGCAGTGACAGTGTTTCATAATTAAGTCCCAATAAACATAGTTATAGCATTCAAAAAATGACCACATGTTAATTTGCATACAAGTTCAGTTCCCCTTTTAGTTCTGACTTTTGTCATAGGCAATCAATAATATAACCATTTGAATACATTTACAAATTTCATTGTTATCATTTTTATAAATCAGTGAACTATTCATACGTGCTAAACTTTAGTCAGAGTATGCTCCAGTCATTGATTATGTTCTGTCTTAGGTCAGAATGTTAGTCAAGTCTCAGTCACATACTAGGGAATGGTACCTGAAGTTGTTTTCCATTGCTTCCTAACAGTTTCGAAAAATTTCTTTAGACTACCTGGTCCTGGATGGGATGAAAACAATATTAAAGAGCCATGGTTTTCAGGGAACTGTGGATGCTTTTCATCTGCAGCCACCATATGCATGGACCACTGTGAGCTAACAATCTTGTACTTTGTATTTGAGCACATGTGACAATAAACCTAATTCTAATTCTAGTTTGTATAGCCAGTGTGCCAACCCTGCTTATTGCTGCTGTCTGGGGAGCTCGCACTCTCTGACTCAGAAGTGTGAATACTAATATTGACCCAGTAGTCACACTCAGCAGGCCTGTGTACCCTGCTGGATCCCAAACCCATATTTAGTGACCATGCTGACATCTCTAGTTGCTGTGGCTTAACTGCTTAACCACTCAACCAAAGGTTTACTAATATAGTAACAGAGTATTTATCAAAACTGCTGAAAGTGACACACCAAATTCTTCAAAGACTTCCTGAATGCACCATCTTTGGTTTTGATTCTGCTGAAAACATTTTTGTGCACCTTGTACATCAACATATTGACTTTTCTTCAAATAACCAATTTTTCATTTGTCTTCTCAACTTTACTCATAATGAAAAGTCATACATTAGATCAACAGAAAATTAGAACAGACTGGAAGCTATCTGTAGAGATGATTGTTTACTGTTGCTTTCTTTCGTACTTGTTCACTGTTAGTTTGCAGATAACATGAAGGTTGGTGGAGTTGTGGACAGCATGGAGGGCTGTTTTAGTTTGCAACAGCACATTGACAGGATGCAGAGCGGGGCAAAGAAGTAACAGATGGAATTCAACCCAGGAAAGTGTGAAATGATTCATTTTGGAAGTTCGAATTTGAATGCAGAATACAAGGTTAATGGTAGGATTCTCGGCAGTGTGGAGGAACAGAGGGATCTTGGGGTCCACGTCCATAGATCAAAGTTGCTACCCAAGTTGATAGGGTTGTAAAGAAGGCATATGGTGTGTTGGCTTTCATTGGCAGGGGAATTGAGTTTAGGAGCCATGAGGTTATGCCGCAGCTCTATAAAACTCTGGTTAGACCACACTTACAATATTGTGTTCAGTTCTGGTCACCTCATTATAGGAAAGATGTGGAAGCTTTAGAGAGGGTGCAGAGGAGATTTACCAGGATGCTGCCTGGACTGGAGGGCAGGTCTTATGAGGAAAGGTTGAGGGAGCTAGGGTTTTCTTCATTGGAGCTAAGAAGGATGAGAGGTGACTTGATAGAGGTGTACAAGATAATGAGAGGCATAGATAGAGTGGATAGTTAGAGACTTTTTCCCAGGGTGGAAATGACTATTACGAGGGAGCGTAATTTTGAGGTGATTGGAGGAAGGTATAGGGGAGATGTCAGAGGTAGGTTCTTCACACAGAGAGTGGTGGGTGTGTAGAATGCCCTGCTAGCAGTGGTAGCGGAGTCAGATACTTTAGAAACTGTTAAGCGACTCTTGGATAGGCACATGGAGGATAGTAAAATGTAGGGTATGCAGGGTAGATTTTATCTTAGTAGGATAATAGGTCGGCACAACATTGTGGGCCGAAGGGCCTGTACTGTGCTGTACAGTTCTATGTTCTATGTTCTATGTTCTAAATACATAAAATGATGAAGGGAATGGATACGATAGAAGCATGGAAGTTGTTGCTACTGTCAGGTGAAACTAGAACTGAGGGGCATAGCTTCAAAATAAGGGGGAGCAGATTTAGGACTGAGTTAAAGAAGAACTTTTTCAATCAAAGGATTGTGAATCTGTGGAATTCCCTGCTCAGTGAAGCAATTGAGGCTACCTTGTTCAATATCTTTAAGATAAAGATGGATAGATTTTTAAACAGCGAAGGAATTAAGGGTTATTATGAGCTGGCGGGTAAATGGAGCTGAGTCCACGAAAAGATTAGCCATGATCTTATTGAATGGCACAGCAGGCTTGATGGTCCAGATGGCCTACTCCTGCTCCTATTCTGTGCTTATAATAGGGGTGTGATGACTAGAAAATGTGATAAAGAGTGAATATGCTTCCTTCCCCAACACCTCTCAAATTCTCAGAATAATATTTTGGTAGTTGTTAAAAAGGTAACGGTTTCACTTCCTACTCTGATTATAATTCATGAAAAAGACATTAATTTCTCTGTTTTCCTAACTTTTATTATGGCATTAGAAACTCAGATTTCCAGGGTTATGGATTTATGGTGACTGAATTAGTAAAATTCTTTTTATTATGTGTTAATAATTTAGATAACCATTTCAGTTTGTAAAGCAATTTGAAAGTATGATGTATGATTTGTACTTTTGTTCAGTCGAGACTTAATAAAAATAAAACAAGAATTTTTCGATAATAAATTCTAGAAAGTTTATTGTTGAAAAGGTATTCTGAACAACTTAGGACAACTTTTACAGCTTCAGCTGGTTGTGCATTCTATTCAAATATATTTTGTGGGTTTCACCCCTCACCTGCTCTTGAGCCCACCTGTGAGATTTACATCTGGTTCATACTCTGACCTCTCCAAAATTATGTCACCAGCAACAAAATCTTATGGAACTCCTGTGTTTCACTAGTGTATGACCCAGGGGCTTTGTTCATACAGTTGTTGAGTCAATAGATGGCTGTATCTGTTGCTGGGTAAATGTGCCTGGCTTTCACTTACACCTTACACTTGAGATCATCTAGCCTCAGTATCTCAAACTAAGTTTGGCACCAAGGAGTCCAAGCAAACCTATAATAAATGGAAATCAAGGGGGTATCTCTTCATGAGTTTGGATCATATTTAGCATAAAGAAAGATGGCTGGAGGTCGATCATCTCAGACCAAAACGGTTCTTCAGGGTTATGTCCTGTGTCCAACCATTTTCATGAATGTGGTATGATCCTAGTTAATGGTAATACAAGTGAGGTTCCAACGTGAGACCTGATTTAATGGACCAAAAGTTCTGGTATTTTTATTTGCCATAGGCAACACAGATGGAGAAACATAGTGGTAACAGCACTGGACTAGTAATCCAGGAACCCAAGTCAGTGTCATGAGGGCATGGGTTTTAATCCCACATGGTGGATGGTGAAATTTGAATTCAATAAAAATCTGGAGTGAAAAGCTAGTCTAATGGTTACCACTATTATTGTCATAAAAATAAAGACCATCAGGTTCATTAATGCCTGTCAAGGAAGGAAAACTGCCCACACATGACTCCAGATCACAAAGAAATTTAATCGACTCTCAAGTGCTTCCTGGGAAATTAGGGCAATAAATGCTGGCCTAGCTAGAGATGACTACTTCCCATTAATTCACAAGTAAAGCTCGAAAACTATATTACACAACACAAGAATTATTTGAAATGAACTCATTACAAATACTTGAAAGAAAGATTCAAACCTTTCACCATGTCTCCTGCTCGTGCATCACCACCAGTAGATCTTCTTTCCACTTCTATGATTCTCATTGCAGGAAGAATTGGCCTACAATTGAGCAAGAGGGCCAAGTCTGTGGGGAGGGGGTGGGGGGATGCGATGGGGTATTGAGTGGGATCATCCTGGTGGTGGATATAAGGTATCTTGCAGCATACAAGAAGGTTCTGCTGCTGGACATCATGAATGCTCATGCGGGGATGGACAGTCCTCAGTGGCCAATCAGCACAGAAAGCTTCCTCGTGCAGTGCTGCACTGCTCTTCCATTATCACAAACTCTAAAGCATTCTGAATTTGCACAAGAATTTATCCTTCTTGTCAACAAATTCCACTCTTCACTTAGAAAAGGCACGAGCTGCAAACCTCAGGCAAAAAGAGATAACTGCCAGGCACCGTCAGCTCCACCTCCATCTCCGAGGAAAAATTCACTGAATCTTCAGAGAATACAACAGCAATGCTTTCTCCTGCACTCTTCACCAGGTCAGAGACTTTCACCTCTGTGGGTTATCTGTTTAGATTAAATTCCCAGCACTATCTGCTGAGCATATAAGACCATAACACCATAGCAAATAAGAACAGGAATAGGCCATTCATCCTTTTAAGCCTGCTTTGCCATTCAATAGGATAATGGCTGATCTGACATTCCTCACATTCACTTTCCTGCCCTTTTCCTGTAATCCTTGACCCCCCTACTGATCAAGAATCTATCTTTCATAGCCTTAAATATACACAGGGACTCTAATCCCACAGCTCTCTGTGGCAAGGAGTTCCAGAGACTAACAACCCTCTGAGAGAAGAAATTCCTCCTCATCTCAGCCTTAAATTGGCACCCCCTTTATTCTGAGATAATGCCCTCTGGTCATAGATTCTCCCATGAGGAGAAGCATTTAACCTGACAAGACCATTAAGAATCTTTTATGTTTCACTGAAGTCACCGCTCATTCTTCTAACTCCAATGAGTAGAGTCCAAACCTGTTTAGCCTTTGCTCAAAGGACAATCCCTGCATACCAGGGATAATCCTAGTGAACCTTCTCTGAATTACCTCTAATGAAATAGTATCTTGCCTGAAATTAGAGGACCAAAACTGCACATGATGTTCCGGATGTGATCTTACATTCCATTAACCTTCCTGATTGTCTGCTGCATCTGTCTGCTAGCTTTCTGTGTTTCATTGACAAATACCCCAATTCCTTTTGTGTTGCAGCTTTTTTTTAGTTTTTCTCTATTTAAATAATATTCTGTTCTTTTGTTCTCCTTCCTAAAATGAATAACTTTGCATTTTCCTACAGTACTCCATATGCCAACATTTTGTCCATTTATTTAACCTATCACTATCTCTCTGTAAACTGTTTGTATCCCTCTCACAACCTGCCTTTCCACATTTTTTGTATTGTCTGCAAATTTGTCTATAGTACGTACACTTTCTTCCTCCAAGTCAATAATATATATCTTGTAAACAATTGTGGTCCCAGCACTGATGCCTGAGGAACCCCACTGGTCACAGGTTGCCAACCACAAAAAAAACCGTATCTCCACTTGCTGGTTTCTGCGTATTAGTCAATTCTCTATATTACCTCCAACATCATGGACTCTTGTCGTATGACAACTTTTTGTGAGGTACTTGTCGAAAGCCGTCTGGAAATCCAAATACAATACATCTATTGGTCCCCTCTATCCACTCTGGTTAATACTTCCTCGAAAAACTCTAATAAATTTGTCAGACACAATTTCCCTTTCATAAAGGCGTGCTGACTTTGCTTGATTAGATTATGATCTTCCAAACGTTCTGCTATTGCTTCTTCATTAATTGATTCCACTACTTTTCCAACAATAGATGTTAGGCTAATCAGTCTATAGTTTCCGGCTTTTCATTTACTTCCTGAAATAACTGTATAGCGGCTGGTATCCCTTCACCAAGTCACCCTTTATTTACTTGAGCACAGCACATTGGCTGTGGCCAAGCAGCTCGGAGTCAGTCCCTGAGCTGAGGAGATTCTAAATCTCCTGCTTATATTGGTCAGCTAGGGCTTTCCTGATTGGCCCAGTTTAACGACATCAATAAAGGACCTCACAGTCAATGAGGTCTACCTGGTTCCAACCACTACACCTCCCTTTTTGAATAGGGCTGTTACATTGGCAGTTTTCCAATCCTCTGGTCCTTCTCCAGAATCCAATGATTTTTGGCAAATTACAACCAATATATCCACTATTTGTGTAACAACCTCTTTTAGAATCCTAACATGCGAGCCAGCAGGCCCAGGGGCCCTATTAGATTTTAGCCCCATTAGTTTGTCTCATATCACTTCTTTAATGATGGTGATAGTAGTTAATTTCTCCCCCATATTCTTTTATATTAATGGGATGGTCGCAGTATCTTCTACCGTAAAGACTGGTGCAAAATACTTATTTAACTCCTCTGCTATTTCCTTGTTTCCCAGAACTGTCTTCCCAGATTCATTTTTTAAGGGGCCTATCTTCACTTTGGCCTGTCTCTTCCTTTTCATATATTTTTTAAAAAAAACCCTTAATGTCAGTTTTTATATTCCTTACTAGTTTGCCCTCCATTTATTTTCTATGTCTTTATTACACTTTTTGTCCTCCTTTGCTGGATTCTGAATTAATCCCAGTCTTCACAGCTATCTCTAATTTTTGCCTCCTTATATGCTTTTTTCTTTCAACTCAACACCCTCCTTAACTTCCTTGGTTAGCCATAGTTGATTTATTCTTCTCGTAGAATTTTTGCTCCTTATTGGGATGTTTTTGCTGACAGACATGAATTACTTCCTTAATTGTTTGCCACTGCTTGATTAATGTCATTCCTGCTAATCTATCCATCCCATTCTCTTAAATTAACTCTATCCTCACTTCTTTGTAATTCCCTTTATTTAAGTTAAATACAGTTGTTTCCATCACAAGCTTTTCACTCTCAAACTGAATATTCAATTCTATCATATTGTGATCACTGCTTCCTAGGAGATCTTTTACTCGGAGATCATTTATTAGGCCTGCTTCATTACCTATTACCAGATCCAAAATAGCCTGCTCCCTGGGTTGGATCCATGACATACAGCTTTAGGA
This sequence comes from Rhincodon typus, assembly GCF_021869965.1. Taxonomy (NCBI): domain Eukaryota; kingdom Metazoa; phylum Chordata; class Chondrichthyes; order Orectolobiformes; family Rhincodontidae; genus Rhincodon; species Rhincodon typus. The sequence continues at coordinate 82,409,289 of NC_063335.1, read as the reverse complement.
AACTATCTCGAATGCATTGTGTGAATCCATTGCTGAAGCTACGCTTTCCAATTTCATTAACCCAATCAACATGAAGATTACCTTTTTATTATCTTTTTGGTTCTGTTTTTTTTTAGCCTGCTCATAATCCTCTACAGAACAGCTTTCCTCTTTCAACCTATATCTTTAGTACCTATGTGGCCCACCGCAACTTGGTATTTCCCCTCCAACTTCAAAGTTACTCTGAAGCTCAGATGAGATACCCTGAATCAGGGCAGGAGGTAGGCAGCACAGCCTTCAGGATTCTCAATCCTGGCCAAAGGGAACAGAGTCTATTCCCTGACTACACTATCCCAAATTACAGCTACATTTTTCTTTTCTCCCTTCCCCCCCTTGAATGACTTCCTGTCTCATGGTGCTATGGTCAGTTTATTTATTGTCTCTACAAACCCTGCTCTTGTCCACTTATCATTGACCTATCTCCAAAGCTGATTGAGGAAGAAACACTAAGTAGGCTGCCAGAGACTAGAATCTGTTCAACTCCAGGCAGAAGATGATCCTATGGTCTCAGCCAGTAATGATCTGGTTAACATGTGGAGGTGCAGGAACAACAGGCAGGTTTGTCAGAGGGTGTTGGTAAGCTGGATTGAAGAATGAAGCAGTCCACTGGCGTTATCAGTACTGCACTGACTCTGGCTGGTATACATCTGACTATCTCATGAAGATGCTGGCAATCACCATGGACACCCAGGTCCAACACACTCAAAGCCTGCTGGACATTTTGGGTCAAAAAGGGCATTTTCAGGATGATAAATTATAACTAATGCAGTGCTAGAGGAATCTGTGCTGGAGCAACAATTATTTGCAATATATATATATATAAATGTCTTGGATGCGGAAAGCGAATGCACTGTTGCCAAGTTTGCGGATAACACAAAAATAAGTAGGAAGGTACATGGTGAGAGTGCACATAGATATAGACAGGTTAAGTAAGGGGGCAAAGTTGGAAGATGGAATATAATATGGGAAAACAAGAGGTTATGCACTTTGGCATGAAGAATAGAGGATGTGAATATTATTTCACTTGAGAAAGACTGCAGCCTAGAGGGATTTAGATTAATCACGACAGTCACGACAAGCTAACATCCAAGTTTGGCAGATGTTAGGGAAGGCAAATGGAATGTTGGCTTTTATTTCAAAAGGAATGGAGTATAAAAAACAGGGAAGTCTTGCTGAAACCATACAAGGCACGAGTCAGATCACGGTTAGAATTCTATGAAAGACTTTAATCCCCTTATCTACGGAAAAATATGCTGTATTGGAGGTCACCAGAGAAGGTTTACTAGGCTGATCTTCAGTATGGAAGAACTAACTTATGAGGAGATTTTGAGTAGGTCAGGCCTGTACTAATTTGAGTTTGGAAGAGTGAGAAAAGATCTTATTGAATCATACAAGATTCATAGGGCTCGACAGGGTAGATGCAGAGAGGTTGTTTCCTCTTGTGAGAGAGCCTAGAACCAGAGGGCATAATCTCTGAATAAGGGGTCACCCAGTTAGGATGGAGATGAGGAGGATTTTTTTCTTTCAGAGGGTAGTAAAGTTGTAGAATTCTTTACCACAAAGGGCTGTTAAGGTTGGTTCATGAAGTGTATTCAAGGTTGAGACAGACTTTTTATTCCATAAAGGAATCAAATATGGGGAAAAAGCAAGAACGTGGAATTGAGAATAATCAGATCAGCCAAGATCTCATTGAATGTCGGAATAGACTCAATGGGCTGAATGACCAATTTCTACTCACACAGCCTATGATCTATAAACTCCATTGCTCTATTCGTAGGTGTTCTGCATCAATGGCAAGGTGAGAATGAGATGAGGGATCTTAATAGAATTCAAGGTGCTCCTTCCTCTCAAGGAGATAGGGTGATACTATCGTACACCCACACAAAGGAGAAACCACGCACAGGATGCACAGATGCTTTCCTTTTGGTCCTGGAATGGTCCAGAAGCCTGTAGAAGTTCTAGCCATGGAAGGTAAGCCTGTATCTGGTTTTTCAATAGGCCTGGGCCCTCTACGGTACAATGCCCCTGGGGATGACCATCAAATTCTTCAAGATCAAGTACAAACAGTTTTCCTATACCTCAACTGAGGAAATCAGAACTGCATTTGATATTATCTGAGAGAGGAAGGAAGGAAGAAAACATACTGAGGGCACAGATGGTACAAATGATACAACATTGTAAATAATCTTGCACTTTTGTAAATATTTATTCCCTTGTACCCTTAAAATATCTGCTAGAGTGTCTTTGTTGCTGTTGGATCTGGTTAAGCTACACCAGGTGAGAAGTGAACAACACCTTTAGACATCTCATATATGAAAAAAGTTGTGACGAGAAAGTTCTGATGTGTAGCCAAGGCAATGCACATTAACATGACAATAATGAGGTTAAATGTAATGTGCACGGATTGTGTTAAGGCTTAGCCTCATTTCACACTTGTGCCCACATTGTGAGTGTGAATACGGAATCAGAGATGAGTCCATACATTGCTGCAGGGAAATGTTCATTCTGTGTACATCTTTTCAAGACAGCACACTGCCATTTAGCACTGGGACATGTACAGTGGGTATCTCACATGACCACTCTCCCTTATAACATATCGGTCTGCTGGGAAAAGGTGCACAAAGTATTGTGTTTTGCACACTCAACAATGTCCTATAGATTGCCTTAACTCAATTTTAGCACAACTTCTGTCTCTATGTGCGCTCTGAAATATTGAAGTCTAACTGCTGATAGAAGTGTCAAAAGGACACCTCAAGATTCCTCTCAATCTGCTGACTATTATAAGAGACTTCACTGCACAACACTCGCACAGCATACGATGACTGCAGCCCTAAAAGCGATCTAACTTTAGCACGTGCAATATTAGTGTACCTTCTCAGTGACTGTTGTTGATTTCCCTAATGGCCTGTGGGACAGATGATGTGTTGAACATCGGATCACCCAATTATCAAGCGGGATCAGGAGGATAACAATTCTTTTTAAACAGCAAAGATCAACAACAAGGTCCTTATGCCCTTTTCACCAAGCTAGGTCTGCTTCCCACATAACCAACAGAACGTGACTCAATTAAAGGAAGTCCAAACCCAGTTCATTCATCATGGAAGCAGGTTTCAATTAGGCACTCTCTAGCTTTTCATTCTCAACTGTAGATTGTTCTATTAATCTGTTTGGATGTTCCTCCCAATAAATATCTTGATTCTTATTTTTATCTTCATTGTCAGAAGACTTCTATCAATCCCCCGGCATCCAGGGCAGCTGCCCCCCCAACGACATTGTTGGCATCAGTTGTGAAGGACACAACATGTCACAATGATGTTGCATTCTCTTTCTGGGCTATACTGCAACACTCTGCTGGAGCTGTCAAGGTATTGAAACATCATCTTAGAGAGACTTATGGACTGTTCCACCATGGCACTGGTGGAATCATAAGCAGCATGGAATTTTTGATGTTAGTGTTTCATAAAGGAATCATCAGGCATGTTTGGAGCAGCTAATCCTTGTCTTTCAATAACCATCCTGTTTGATGCAATGAGCTTTGAAGGAGACAGACATGTACAAATTCTTCAGTATGCAAGGATGATGGCAGCTTCCAGGATGTCTGACACATGCCTTCAAAGTCTGGCATCAATAATCACGTATAATTTGAACACTGATGGAGTGTTGCTGAATGCTGTGGGTTTGTGACAAAGCACTTTCAAAGTAATGTCAGTGCAGGCTATAGTTCTGTGTACCTGGGGGAGGCTGTAATAGTGGAGAATTGCGCTGCCCATGGTTTTTTACTTTCCTTATCACATGGAAGGATATGACCAGCTGGAATATTTTCAAAATAACATTTGTGAGATCCAGGGTGTATGGAGAATTGGGACTTGCCACCAGGTGGTCCTTGAAGTGAGCTGCTGGCACAAAGATTTAGAACTGCAGTGACCTTGACAGCCTCTCGCAATAGATGACTATTCAGAGATGTTGGTGCAAGACATCCTTAATCTGTACCTAATCTGTATCTGGAAGAAATGACAGCAGAGATGTAGATGTGAGATTGTGCCATTCTCCTCTGCCTTCTGGGATGATCTTCATTCTGTGGAAGCTGTGCAATAGCTGTTCGAGGTTTCTGTTCTTACTGATGACTTGGTCATGGTGTTTCATGATGCACCGATACCTATCTATCACTTTAAGCTTGAATTGTAGCAGCAGGTGAAGACTCCCCTTGGGGAACACAGCATTTAATAAGAGGGAGGAAGTGAAGGAAATTGGTATGAATGTGTCCAGTTCTGGTCTCCCTGTTATAGGAAGGATATCATCAAGCTGGGAAGGATTCAGAAAAGCCTTATCATTTATTTATGTTGGTGGTAATGGAGGGTTTGAATTACAAGGAAAGGCTGGATAGACTGGGACTTCTTTCACTGGAGCATACAAGTTTGAGGGGTGACCTTATAGAGATTTATAAAATTGTGAGGAGTATAGATAAGGTGAGTGGTTAGTGTCTTTTCCCTAGGATGGGGGATTTCAAGACTAGGGGGCATATTTTTAAGGTGAGAGGAAACAGATTTAAAAAAGACACGAGGGGCAAGTTTTTTACACAGAGAGTGATTCGTATGTGAAATGAACTTTCAGAGGAAGTGGTTGAGGTGGGTAAAGCTACAATAAAGACAGTTAGATAAGTACATGAATTAAGAAATATTTGGAGGAATATGGGACAAATGCAGGCAGGTGGGACTAATTTAGTTTGGGAACATGGTCAACATGGACTGGTAGAACCAAAGCCCCCATTTCTGTGCTGTATGGCTCGATGACTCCATGAGTAAAGAAATGATATTAGAGAAATTGATAGAATTAAAGGTTGCTATATCTCAGATACTTAAGGAAGTGGCCCTAGAAATAGTGAATGCATTGGTGGTCAAATTTCAAGATTTCATAAGCTCGAGAACAGTTCCTGTGAATTTGAGTGTAGCTAATGTAACCCCACTGTTTAAAAATGGAGCTGGAGAGAAAACAGGGAATCATGGACCAATTAGCCTGATATTGAGGAAAATGCTAGGGTTATTCTTAAAAGATTTAGTAGCAGAGCATTTGGAAAACAGTGATCAAATTGAACAGAGTTATCATGGATTTATGTAAGGGAAATCATGCCTGCCAAATCTACTGGAATTTTGAGGATGTAACTAGTAGAGTTGATGATGGAGAGTTAGTGGATGTGGTTTCAGAAGGCTTTCAATGAAGCAATAGAGATTAGTGCATAAATAGTAAGGGCATGGAACTGGGGTAATAAACTGGCATGGACAGAGAACTGGTTGGCAGACACGAAAGAAAAGTGTAGGAATAAATGCATATTTTTGCGAGTAGCAGGGAGTGACTAGTGGGGTACTTCAGGGATGAGTGCTTGGACCCTCAGATAATCACAATATATTTTAACGATTTAGAGGAGGGAACTGAATATAATATCTCTAAGTTTGCAGGCGATAAAATTGAGTGGAATTGTGAGCTGTTAGGATGATATTGAGAAACTTCAGTGTGATTTGGATAAGTTACGTGAATAGGCAAGTGCGTGGCAGATGAAGTATAATTTGAATAAATGTGATGTTATCCACTTTAGTAACAAAAACAGGAAGGCAGATTATTATCTGAATGGTGATAGGTTAGGAAAGGGGGAGGCGAAATGAGGCCTGGGCGTTCTTGTGCACCAGTCACTAAAAATAAGGTATGCAGATGCAGCAGGCAGTGAACAAGGCAAAAGGTGTCTTGGTCTTCATTGTGAAAGAATTCAAGTACAGGAATAGGGATGTCTTACTGCAATTTTACAGGGCCTTGGTGAGATCCTGGAGTATTCTGTGTAGTTGTGGTCTCCTTATTTGAGGAAGGACGTTCTGGTTATGAAGGGAATGCAATGAAGGCTTACCAGACCGATTCCTGGGAAGGCAAGACTTATGTATGAAGAGAGGCAGGACTAGTTACACTATATTCACTGGACCTGAGATAAATGAGGGGGAATCTCATGGAAACCTGCAAAATTTAAGAGGATTAGACAAGGTAAATGCAGGAAGGATGTTGCCGATGACCTGGATTCCAGAACCAGAGTCACAGTACAAGGTTACAGAGTAGATCATTTAGGACTGAGATGAAGAGAAATATCTTCACCCAGAGGGTGAATCCTGTGGAATTTTCTGCCACAGAAAGTGGTTGATGTCAAAACATTGAATGTTTTGAAGAATTGGATATAGTTCTGAAGGTAAAAGGGATCAAAGCGGGTACAGAGAAAACTGGAACAAGGGACTGAGTTCATAGAATCCCTACAGTGTAGAAACAGGCCATTTGGCCCAACAAGTCCACATCACCCCTCTAAAGAGCATCCCACCCAGACCCATTGCCCTACATTTTCCCATGTCTACCACACCTAACCAAAACATCCCTGGGTACTATAGCATGGCCAAGCCACCTCCGCTGCACATTTTTGGACTGTAGGAGGAAACCAACTCAGACGCAGGGAGAACATGTAAACTCCACACAGACAGTCACCCAAGGGTGGAATTGAACACAGGTCCCGTGAGGCAGCAGTGCTAACCACTAGGCCACCATGTCCAGTTGAATGGTAGAATCGGCTTGAAGGGCCAAATGATCCACTCTTGCTCCTATTTTCTGTGTTTCTATGATGCTTTCCTTCTGCACTCATTGTTCCAAATGTCATAAAATATTTACCAGCAACTAACCTGATTGAAACAGCCTGTTCTATGGTGTGCAATGATTCATCAGTGGCTGCCTCTACCTATTTATCATTCTCCCCTCCAGCTGTCCAACAGTGTGTAAAATGATTCACCTTGAGGGAAGCACAGTAAACAGATTACAGACTGGCTGGCTGAGTAGAGTAGGTAGAGAGAAAAGGGGCATGGATCAAGGACAAACAGGCACAGATTTGAAGTGTTTGCAAAAGATCACCTTTGTTTTGAAAAAACACATTTTTTTACAATGAGTGGTTTGGGTCTGGGAGGCACTCCCTGGAAGTGTGGTGGAAGTAGATCAATTGAGGCATTCAAGAGGGTGTTGTGATTAGTTCAATAGAAACAATGTGCAAGGGTATGAGGAAAAGGCAGGAGATTATCACTGCATTATGATGCTTAAACAATCATAGACTCATAGAGATGTACAGGACAGAAGCAGACCATTCAGTCCAATTCATCCATGCTGACCAGATAGCCTAAATTAAACTAGTCCCGTTTGCCAGCATTTGGTCAATATCCCTCTGAACCCTTCCTATTCATATACCTATCCAGATGCCTTTTAAATGTTGTAATTGTACCAGCCTCCCCCACCTCTTCTGGCAGCTCATTCATTAGACACACTGCCTTCTGCATGAAAAAGTTATTCCTCAGGTCCTTTTTAAATCTTTCCCCTCTCACCTTAAATGTATATCCTCTAGTTTTGGACCTCCCCTCCCTAGAAAAAAGAGACCTTGGCTATTCACCCCATCCATGACCCTCATGACATTATAAACCTATATAAGGCTCTAGTTCCACTAGATTTTGATTGTAGTCAGCAATTACTTCTTTTGTTATGTCTCTGCAAACATAAACTAGCAGATAATCCATTACAACTAGCAGATAATCCATTACAACTTCCACTTGGGAAGATCGCTAACTACCTCATGTTGTATGCATTGATGTGCCTTTGGAGCCATGGAAACCACAAATGCATTAACAAACATTTGTACTTCATGAACATAATTAGAAAGCTGCAGCTTTCATCCAGCTTTGATGCCAATAAAAATCCTTTGCGTCCAAAGTGGTGAAGTTTTTTGCTGTTGGAAGTATGGGAAAAGCCCTTAGTGGTTAACATGGGCTAATAAGAATTCTCTGGAACTTTATTTGGATTGTTTTATTGTTGAACACTCTTCAGAGAGATTTGATGTGATTACACCTTTGAAATAGTCTCTTCCCACAGAACTGCTGCAGACAGCAAGTGCAGAATAGCTTCAGAGATAGCAGGAACTGCAGATGCTGGAGAATCTGAGATAACAAGGTGTAGAGCTGGATGAACACAGCAGGCCAAGCAGCATCTTCTTCTGAAGAAGGGTCTAGGCCCGAAACGTCAGCCTTTCTGCTCCTCTGATGCTGCTTGGCCTGCTGTGGTCATCCAGCTCTACA
>NC_063335.1:82372784-82401018 GCF_021869965.1 Rhincodon typus | reverse complement strand
CTGCTCCTCTGATGCTGCTTGGCCTGCTGTGGTCATCCAGCTCTACACCTTGTTATCTCTTATTTAAGTGCAGAATAGCTTCCTTCTTTACTGTATCACTTCTGTGATTCTTGAAGCAAGAGCACTGCTTTCTCCAACTATCATTCCTCGTCTTCCTTTGTGTGATGTCTTCCATTGTATTTGAATTCTGCCACTTGTCTGTGATTGTCTTGCCCTTATGTCTGGAATGTCTATCAGCATAAAGCAAGGGCTGAACTATTCCACTGTGAATACCCAGTAGCTGCAAATTTACAACCTTAACATTTCTCAGAATGTCAATTGCTTTCCTGAGAGTAGGTGTTTCATCTCCCAATTGATACGTTTTTGCTGCGATATTTCTTATCTAATCTTTAATCCAATCATTTCTTGAAGTAGTTCATCTTTAGATGTACAGTTGACAGGATTCTGTGAGCTGTGCTAATGAAGTCATATATTGAACAATGGACTTTTCTTTTACTTTGAGTCCTAATATTAAACTTGTTCCATTCATAAGTTACATTCACTTCTGGCTCATTCTGGCTCAAACCACATTTTCAAATCTTTCATATCTGCTTTTCTGTTCTTCAAAGGAATTCAGAACCAAATACATTTTGAAGCAGTCTTTCCCAAACAGGGATAAGAGCATAGCTATGCATAGCTGCTTTGGTTTGTTTAGTTGATCTATCACAATTTCATAATTTTGTCATTGTGTAAGGATAATCTGCCAGTTCTGTTTCTTACCACCTTTTATTTAGACAAGTGATCGAAGAAACAAGACATTGTAGCTATTATTTCAACTTGACTTGCTTATTTTGTTTTTTTTTAGGGGCTTTGACTGGAAGCTTTCACACCTCTAAACATGTCTCTGTCAGTAGCTACGCTTCTATAAAACAGGGATTGATTAGCTTTCTGATGAAGGGTCGAGGCCCGAAACGTCAGCCTCTCTGCTCCTATGATGCTGCTTGGCCTGCTGTGTTCATCCAGCCCTGCACCTTGTTGTCATTGATTAGCTTAGTTGGCTGGATGGCTGGTTTTTAATGCAGAGTGATGCCAACAGCATGGATCTAATTCCTGCACTGGCTGCGGTTACCTTGAAGGACTCTGCTTCTCGACCTCTCCCCTCACCTGAGCTTTGTGGTGACTCTTGGGTTAAACTGCTATCAGTCATCTCAACCTAATGACAGCAACTCAATGGTCTTCTGGGATTATGATGACTTTATCTATCTATGAAGATCTTCAGTACTCAAACTGAGCCCAACTCAGACACCGTAATGTGATGTATTCAGTCCAGTATAATGTTGTCTATACTGTATTCTTTTTGAACTGACTGTAATTACACAATGGATCAGTGTCTCATGGTAGAGGTCACAAGATTATGCAAGGCAGGAGGCACATTCATTCATTATTGTTATTCTATCCTAAACAAACACTTCCTCTCTCCCTGCTTTTTCTCTCAGCCTCTCAAAAGACAGTATCCGGTGATAGAGCAAATTGGAGAAGCAGCCATTCGTCAAAAACTCAAAGAGAACCATAAATTTCACCATTGACTAAACAATGACAATCTCATGTTAAACCTAACTTCAAGGATCCAAATGACTATTTAAACTGCATAATTTTGATTTTACTTTTTGTACTTGTACTCTTCTTTTCTTTAAAAAAAAGACATTATACTATCTGAAAATTAAAAAGTTGTATAAAATGGTTAGCTACTACTATTGGCTCTTGTGTGTAATGTTTATTTATCAGTGCCAGAAAGCATTCCAGCGCACAACAAAATGTTCCATTTCCATCTTCACTGTTTCAGAGTACATCTCTTGTTCAAACTTTGTAAACAATTTTATTATTTCACCACTTCTTCCCTCCATGGCCATCATGTCACCTGGGAAAACTGAAAATGCAACGGAAAGGTTCAGTTTACAGTTTGAGATTACCATATTGGTCATGATAGTAGCATGGAATCAGATTTTGCCAAACAATTGGTTCCAGAAATTAAAACTTTAAAAGAAAAATCACTCAAAAAATAACAATAATATTCTTTAAATCCATAGTTTGAAGGGTTTAGACAGCCACTCCTCTAATCATTCATTGCTGTGAATGTATCATGTTTCAATTTAATTGCCAGGTTTTAACTTGCTTATGACTCTATGCACAAATGCTTTATGTTTCTTCAATCAAGCTGCTGATTGCATCATTGGCAACAAAAGAACAGATGTTGTTATTTAACAGATTATCACATCTCATCACTTGGGTGAAAGAGCACAATCATTGCTGATTAAACCCAGTGCCTAAATGTCACTGCGTCATATATAGATTGAAAGCCAAAGTAATGTTTACATGCCATGAATTAATTAATTCATAGAGTAATTCACAAACTATGTGATAAATGAAATTCAAAACCTGGTCTGGTTATTATACAAATAAATAACCTTTACTAATGTAGCTAATATGGAAAATCATCAGTTATTGTTATTGAAAGCCATCCAGTAATTTAAGGGGAGACCAGCCCAGTAACTACATGTGTAAGATGATTACTGATGAAGATATTTTGAAACAATTAATTATTAAGAATTGAACCAAGAATCATGAAAATTAAAGAACAGAAGGTTTCACTTTGTTATGATCTTTCACCATTAGCTGCATCAGAGCTTCATCAACCTTTTAAGTAGCGGAAGATATACATATGTTACATGCTCATCTAACTACTCTCTAATGAATTAAAAGTATTTCAATTGCTCCAGGGACAATCTCTAACCCACAGTATATTGCCAGACAGCTATTTGTTTGGAAAAGTAATTGTATATATTTGCTATTATGATATGGCTCTTTTAATGAGGTCATTCTTTTTGATGAAGAATTGCTTATAATGATGTATAAAATGCAGATTATTTAAATTAATCATTCAGATATGATTATTTAATTGAAGGTGTTTAACAATTCTGAGCATGGGTCATGGAGGGCAAGTAAAAGAAGAAATAGTATTTTTATGAGACTATTGCTCTTTGCCTAGACTAAGTATTAATATTCATGTGAGTCATTTAGTTAAAATAACCCCAGATGATTTAGGTCAGAGTCATGATATGAATGAGGTAAGTTTGTGAAAGTAGTGTTATAAAACAGAAATAATGACCTGCCACTCAAGCCTACAAATCTTACAAACATATTTCAGCTGAAGAAGCACTTATTTTGATAAACTCAAACATTAAAGGAAACAGAATGATATTTGCTGAGATCAGGCCTTGCATTCTATTCTAGAGGTATTACATTGACTTTCAAACCTTCAATAGCTCAGGAATTTCCACACAGAGTACTCCTGCTGTAAATTCAGCAGGACTTCAGAGGAGAGTATGATTGAACTGCATAAGCAATATCATTTGCCTGAGATCTATTTTGCAAGTAGGAGGTTTCTCACAGGATAGAAGGGGGGGTGATATGAAATTGTTGGGTGTTGGGTTCAGACAGTGACCGTGGATTAGATGATAGGTTAGTTCTCTGAAGAACCACCCATTTGATACTTTCTCTTTCAGGGAATGTGGGAATCATGAATGCTGGCTTTCTGAAATTCATCACCAATGTATATGATGAGGCTTCTAATGGCCAGACATCGCTGGAAGAGTTAACAGGGTGCAAACCCAGAATCTCCCTGAAGGTCAACGGGATAGATATGAAGAGACCTTATTGTTCTGTGAGTTTTATTTGTACTCTCCATTTTGTAGAATTTTATTAATTTTTATTAATTTTATTAATTTAACTTTACATTCTATTTCAATACCATTTTACCATTAAGTGTTTGCTCTACCAACATATTCATATTTTGATACATTAATAAATAGGCAAAAAATGGATCTCCTAACTTGCCCTGAAGCATGTACCACATGGAAGTTTAATGTTGTTGCAATTTTCATCCCTATCAGAAAAGCTAGTGCTAATCCTGATCTCATGAGAAAATGATTAGACAGATGATGGCACATACAGTATCTGTGGAAGTGAGTGGACACAAGTGACACTGAACGTAACTTTTTTTAAAAAATATGCTTTTCTATTGTTACTACCAAAGTGTATAATCATACATTAATCTTGGTACTCACTCACTTAACGTATGAACTTACAAATTATGAACAGAGATAAGTTATTCAGCCTTTCAGACCTGCTCCACCATATTTAATAAGATCATGGCTGATCTGATTGTGCCCTCAACTCCACATTCCTATCTACCCTCTACCTCACGTTACCTTTGTTTTGACTCCCTTGTTAGGCAATGTCCAAATCTCTTTGCAGCCTCTCTGCTTCTTCTTTTACCTAATTTTGCATTTTCAGCAAATAGAAATGCAATTTTCCCGATCTCTTCACCTAAGTGTTTCACATACATTGTAAAAAGCTGAAGCCATGACACTGATTCTTGTGCCACTCTACTATTCATAGCCATCTAACTCTAAAATGCCCTACTTATCTCTACTTGCTGCTTCCTGTCCATAACCAACCCTTCATTCATGCTATAAAAGCCAAAGGTGGATCTATCTACCTGAGTTTCTGATTGCAATGGAACACACTTTTGTTGAAAATTTTGAATTATTTCTTTAAATGTTTCCCAATGTTTATTGACTACCATACCCTTACGACTATCCACCCAATCAACCTCTCTCCTCACACTATGAAATTGGGTTCGTTTAGGTTTAAGGCTTTTGTTTTGGACTAAAGTAAGTTGTTTTCAAACTAGCTATTGTGTTGTAATCACATTTTTCCCATAGGATTTCTTACTATGAGATTACTAATTAATCCTGCCTCATTATTCAATACTGGATCTAAAATACATAGTTGCTCCTTGTTTCAGGAAACTCTAAAAGCATTTTTAGAATCACATTTCAGACTATCTTTGCAAATACGAATTAATCAGTATGAATGACAATCAAAGTCCTCTACAATTGTTGCACTGCCTTTGTTACCACCTCTAACTATTTTTTGCTTAATACCCTGTCCAATGGTATAACAATGGCCTATAAATTGCTTCCGCAGCGCTTTCTGAAATTTCAAATTCACAACCTTCAACCACAATGATTCTACTTCCTGTTCTTCTGAACCAAGCTTTTGTTGATGTGAATCCTTTAATATTTGGGTTGCCTTCTCCTTCATTTTCCACTCTGCATGTGTTTTATTTATATTTATGTTTGAATCTTTTAAAAAAAATCCTCATGGTATATGAGGATTGCTGGCGAGGCTACGATTCTATTCCTAATTGCACTTGAGAAGGACTGAACATTAGAGATAAGAGCAGGGGAAGACCATACAGTCTCCCCATTGGCTCTCCTCCACCATTCAAATACAGCTTGGCTAATTTTGGCCTTCACTCCACTTTTCTGCCGGTCCACATATCCTTTACTTCTGGAGAAACCAATAATCTGTCTATCCCAGCCTTAAAACAGCCAAAGATGGACCATCCACAAACCTCTGGGGTAGAGAAATTAATAAGCCTTTCAATGAAGAAAATTCTCCTCTTCACAGTGCTAAATGATTTCCCCTTTATCCTGAGCCTGTGTCCTCATTTTTAACGGAATAGCATTTATAATGTGATTATATTCTGGGACTGTTCTGTTAAAAGCAAAATGAGGGGTGTTAGGTTCTGAAGTCTACTCAACTGTAAGCCTGGGTGAGATTGTTCTAGATCAAAGGAAGGCTTATGTTATGTTACTGAGGAGAAGGTACATTTATCCTTGGAGACAATAACAGAAGCCTATTTATTAACAAAAAAGACTGTCAGTCTTCAAAGCTCCAGAAAATATCTGAATGTCAGGTTGTAAACAGTCGTAAACAATTGTGCTGTAAATTATTCATTTAGTTCCAAGATTAATGGGGTGGCACAGTGGCTCAGTGGTTAGCACTGCTTCTTCACAGCAACAAAGACCCAGGTTTGATTCCATCCTCAGGCAACAGTCTCTTTGGAGTCTGCACCTTCTCCCTGTGTCTGTGCGGGTTTCCTCCAGGTGCTCCAGTTTCTTTCCACAGTCTAAAGATGTGCAGGTTATGTGTATTGGCTGTGGTAAATTGCCCATAGTGTCCAGGGAGGTGAGGCTAGGTGGATTAGCCATGGAAAATGCAGGTTAACAGGGATAGTGTAGGGGTGGGTCTGGGTGAGAGGGTCAGGGTGACTTGATGGGCTGATTGGCCTGCTTCCACACTGTAGTGATTCTATGAAAGTTAGTGTCAAGAATAACTAATCAGCATTTCTATCTGGATGGCAGTCTAATGTGTTTCATGTTGCTATGGGGAACAGTGCAGATGAAGCCATTTTTATATTCAGGTTACATGTTTGCTGAAACATCAGTGTGCATCGCAGAGAATAGTTTTTGTATGGTCAGCCAACTGAACAGGCTACTTGGCTTTGCAAACTACCCCACCCTAATGCAGGAAGGGGATGGCCTGTATTTGATGAGATTACTGCCCGCTATAAGGACAGTCATTCTGTGAAAAGAGTAATGTTTGATCAGTATAAATGGGAAACCTTCCTTTATGCATTTCTCTCATACTGTAGTGCCTACACAAACAGTGTTTACTCAGTAGATTTTTTAGTTATTGATTACATTAAAATTTAATAATTGAGGTCACAGCATTCTTTCTAATTTTAACTGAAGGTTTGAATTTCTTTCTAAAAGATATCGGTCATTACAGTGGTCCTAATACCAGATTCTAGATTCCCCAACCAGCAAAAATAACTCTCTGTGTCTACCCTGTCAAGGTGCATCAGAATACCATATGTTTTATTGAGGTCACCTCCCATTCTTCGAAACTTGAAGAAATGTAAGTCCAATTTACTTAGCCTCACAACCTTTCATCCTGGGGACCGATCACGTGAACACTCATTGTACTATCTCTAATGCAAATATATGCTTCATTAAATATGGAGGCAATAATGCAAACAGTATTCCATGTGGTGTCTTGAAAATCTTGTACAATTGTAGGAAACCTTCTTTATGCCTGCACTCCAATCATCTTGCAATAATGACCAGATTCTTGAACAGTTGCAGTCTGTCTGGTATGGATACACACATATTATGAACTATATTATACTGTTATGAATGGAGGTCCTAGAATTTGACCCAGCGGTAGAACAACAATATGGTGTGTAGCTTAAAGAGAAACCTGCAGATGGACTTGTTCCATGCTTCTGCTGCCCTTCCCTTTCTGGGTGCTGAAGATTATGATGATTTAACCAACAGCTGGATTTTGCAACCTCCTGTATTGTTTGAGGTCTGGGATGGTGACGTGTAAAATGCAACATGTAACCTGGCTATTGCTTTATGTACAGCCTCTGCTGAACTGTATCCTGTTCTACAGGGGGCCAAAATAGCCAGCTCCCACCCGTGCCTCCTCTTAAGCCAATTGAGGCCTCTAATTAATCTTTTAATGGTTACTTAAGTGCTTTTCCCATCTCCCACTGTGTTTTGCCCAAAGCCTGTGGAGGCCAATGCTAAGTGAGTAGCCTGGCAGCTTTTACTGGGGGATCTGATATCAGGCAAGAAGGGGAGACTCCTTTTGGGATCTTTTCTTTGGGGTCCCCATGCCCATTGGAGTCACCAACACCCCAAGTTCCTGCCTCAAATTTAACCTCCATGATCTCTCAAATCAGACTTCTTTCTGTTCTCTTTGAGGCTGGGCTGCAGTAATCTGTAGGTTTGGCTTCCATAAACTCCTCCTTTTCAGCTTTTGGCTGATGTCCCAGCAGCAGCCACTGCTTAATTCTATTGCTACTGGAACTATAGAGATTTTGCCAAACTGGTCTCAGTTCTTATTTTGGTTCCTTACATTTATGTACTCGGGGTTTGGCAGATATAATCTTCAGGGCTAAATCAACTCAGTCAGTACTGCTGCTACTGAGCCAATCTTGATGATGGGGCACTGAAATGTTCCCCCACCCAGAGTATATGTGGGGCTCTTGATAACCTCAGTGCTTTTTCCAAGTTGAATTCAACATGGAGGATTACTGGTTCATCAGCTGATGGAAGAAGATATGCGATAATCTGCAATTTATTTCCTAGTCCACGGGTGTTCTGGTATAATGAGACTTCATGTGGTCCAAAATCAATGTTGAGGGCTGTAACATATGATCTCATGATTCTGGCAATGTTAGTTGACTAATCTGTGGGATAGGTCTTGCAATTTTGGCATGATCACCCAAATATTAATAAGGGGGAATTTTTAATGTAAATTGGGCATGGTGTACTGTTGTTTCTGATGCCGTGATCAAGGCCAGGTGTGTGTCTAGGTTTTTTTTTTATTATTTTTGGACTTTTCTGTTCTGTTTCAAACAGGTTGGAACATCTGAGTGTCTGCTAGGTCATTTCAGACTTCGGTTCGGAGTCAATCATGCGATGCAGGTCTAGATTTATAAAGAGTTCAGACCAAAACAAGCATGGAAAATGTCCTTCCCTATGGGGTATTTAGTGTACAACAATGTTCTGGAATCATAATGCCCATCAGTGAGAATATCACTGATTAATTTCAGATTTGTTAATTAATGAAAATCAATCCTACCTATTGCCATTAAAATTGAGCTTGTGGCCCGTGAGTATCATTCATGCTCTGGATTACTGGTTCGGTAACAGTACTTACAACAGCGCCCCTACTGTCTGTGAAATACACTCATCAGCAAGCATAGGCCAGACCACCTGGATGTTTTTTAAATTCATCAAGGGGAGGTAGGCTTTGCTGACTAGGCCATCTTTTGCCTATCCCTAATTGCCCTTAAGAATATGGTGGTGAGCTGCTTCTTGAGCTGTAGTTTATTTAGTGTAGGTAGACCGACAATGCTGTTATGGTGGGAGTTCCAAGATTTTGATCCAGTGATGGAGAAGGAGCAGAGATATAATTCCAAGTCAGGATAGTGAATGACTTGGAGGGGAACTTGCAGATGGTGATGTTTCCATGACTCTCTGCCCTTGGCTTTCTAGATTTGAAAGTGATATCAAAGTATTCTTGGTGATTTTGCTGCAATACATCTTATAAATGATATACACTGTGTGTTCACAATGGAAGGGGTAAATGTCGAAGGTGTTGAACGTGGAGCCTATCAATCAGGCTGCTTTGTGCTGGATAGTGTCAAGCTTCTTGAGGGTTGTTGCAGTTGTAGCTGTCCAAGTAAGTGGGGAGTAGCCTATTACACTCCTGGTTTGTGCTTTGTAAATGGTGGGTAGGCTTTGGGAGTCAGGAGGTGAGTTACTTACTGCAGGATTCATAGCCTCTGACTTGTATTTATATGGCTTGTCCAGTTGTGTTTCTGGTCAATGGTTACCCCCAGGACATTGATAGTGTGGGTTTCAGTGATAATGCCATTGAATGTTAGGTGATGGTTACATTCTCTCTTGTTGGAAATAGCCATTGTCTGGCACTTGTTTGTACAGATATTACTTGCATATCTGAGTTCTCCTGCAAAGTGACAGCTGTGTTACCATTGTCCAATACCCATGTTACAGCTCCCTAATGTCCATTGTCTCACCATATGCAGATCATGTCTCTAAACTTTTCTCCAAAGTACGTGTCAGTATCTCAGCTGGTGCCTCTGAGTACATGAGAAATAGAAACAGATGAAAACCAAGGAGAGGGATCCTTATATTGAAATACAAACTGGTGTGCGATAGTTAGTAATGGATCATTCAATTTGAGACTGCTATGATCAGAATATTGTCTTTAATTTAAATGACACAGTTTGGAGCTAAATAGTTACATTCATATAAAAACTACAGATGTAATATTCATTTATCAGTATATAACAGCAAATAGATTATATTTTAGGTACTGTCAGTGCTGGTATTGCTAAAGAAATGAGCATAATTAAATCAATTTCTGGAAGAAATCAAATCTAAAAGCGACAGTGCATTTATATTGTGAAAGTGAATCTATTCAGGTGACTCTTGGCTTTTCTTCAGTTTTCAGTCTCGTTGGTTGGAAATATTTTTATATAATTTGAATATAATATAATTTGAAATTAAATAAAACCAGAAACTGGGTTTCAAAAAGAAAACATAAGGTATTAATTACTTTGGGTAATATAATCACAGACAAAATTGCTTTCATTGAACTGCACTCTTACCATTTAATTTGCTCTGCAATGCATCATATGACAGAACAGAACATTGCTTGACCTATACCCTTACTGTAGGTATTAGACATTGCTACTGCGAGAGAAATTTCTAGGCATATGATTAGTGAAATTTCTGCTTTTGATTATGAATTAACAGTGATGGATTGTAATAGCACAAACCGTTGGAAATGTACAGTGAACCCACATCTACCTGAAAAATGACTGTATCATTTTCATCTCAGCCAGTGTTGAATTTTCAACAATTTCAGTATTACTACCGATTACTAGTATTTGCATTTTCTATACATGTTCTTGTGGGAAGATAGTTTGAAACGACAGGACTCTGATACTCACTGAACTCCACTTTGCGAAATAACTGAAGCTTTCATCAAAGAAAATCTGCAAAATCCAGAAAAACCTCAAAGTACGAAACATGGAGCTAAAACCTGAAAGAAAAGCACAAATTCAAAACCAGCACGGACCCTGCTCTCTGCTATAATCAAAGCAGTTTATAGGTTGTCACTGGTTTTAGGTTTCTTTCACCCTTTAACACCACGTCTGGAACTTCAGATACTGCAGCATGGCTCTGTTGCTGCATTGTTGACATTTCCCATATTTTCTGCAGGCCATACCAATATCTTATTTTATGATATATTTGTGATTCATTCAGTTAAACTAACGTTCATGAAACATGGCCTACATGCCTCCGTTTGGCCCATATCCCTCCAAATATTTCTTATTCATGTACTTATCCAAATGTCTTTTAAACATTGTAACTGTACCCATATCCAACACTTCCTCTGGAAGTTCATTCCACACAGGAATCACTCTCTGTGTAAAAAAGTTGCCCCTCATGTCTTCTTTAAATCTTTCTCCTCTCAACATAAAAATATGCCCCAGTCTTGAAATCCCTCACCTGAGGGAAAGGGCATCTGCCATTCATCTTAGTTATATCTCCATGATTTTATGAACCTCTTGTAATGTCACCCCTCAACCTTCTATGCTCTAGTGAACAAAAGTCTCAGCCTACCTAGCCTCTCCCCATAATTCAAACACTCCATTTCTGGCAACATCCTTGTAAATCTTTTCTGAACCCTCTCCAGTTTCATAACATCCTTCCTATAACAGGGCAACCAGACCTGGACAAAGTAAGCCAGAAGAGGTCTCACTAATATCCTGTACAACCTCAACATGACATTCCAATTCCTATACTCAAAGGTTTGAGCAATGAAGGTGAGTTTGCTATTTTTTAGAATCACTATGTTGTGGAAACAGGCCCTTCCGCCCAACAAGTCCGCACTGACCCTCAGAGCATCCCACCCAGATCTATTGCCTATAAACCACCTAATCTACACATGAACACTACAGGCAATTTAGCATGGCCAATCCACCTAGCCTGCACATCTTTGGACTTTGGGAGGAAACCCACGCAGACACAGGGAGAATGTGCAAACTCCACACAGACAGTCACCCGAGGGCAGAATCGAACCCGGGTCCCTGGTGCTGTGAGGCAGCAGTGCTAACGACTGAGCCACCATGCAGCTAAATGCCTTTTTAACCATCCTGTCTACCTGAGACACAAACTTCAAAGAATTTCTCTTTATCTACTCCACTAGACACCTCACAGTTCTGAACACCTCTATCAAAGCTCCTTTCAACCTTTCCTCCACCTTAAAGAACAACCTCAGCTGATGTAATATTGTGTTCTCCTGTAACTAAACTTTACCGTAGCTTACAAGGTGACTGGATGTATTATTTTCTTTGAATAAAATTAACTTTCATTATTTCCACTAATATCTCCTAAATATTCAAGAAGCATGTTAAGTTAAAATGGCCTTATCTCTGATTTGCTTTGCAGAAGCATTCTGTGACCATCACTACTTTACTTACATTGTGCATAAAGCAGTTAATGTATGAGTTCTCTGAAAGGTATCACTTGCATGCACAAAGTAGGCTGTGATTGAATTAGATTTCAAAAGCCTGCCACTGTTTATCTATTGGTGTACTTTCAGTATAAAGGATATTGATGTATCAAAAAGTTTCTGAAAAGTCATTTGCAACTCATTATTGCACTGATATGCCATAGCTGGAAAGGCAGCTTCAATTATTAATGAGCAGTTGATAACTTTATGTAAATGCCTCATTCCATTTATGGAGGATTGTCGAGACATTTGTGAATACTTTATATTGAGATGATGTACACATCCATCTCACGCTGATCTTTTCAGCAGGCTTAGAGCATTTTGGGAGAAGGCTGTTGACTAGTTATCATTTTTAATTATAAGACTGTTTGAATTAGTGAAGTGCAGCAGCATAATTACCGTATCTGTACACACAACAGCATTACCAAAGTTTAGACGGAATATGTGACTGAAAGAGAACATTTTATCTGGTCTGCTCGCATATATCCAGGCATTTGTTTTTTATGTGTTTAATCATCATCAGATATATAAAGATATTAGTACTGTTCGTCACAAACATGCTAGAAGGGTCGTGTGGCAAAATACTAATGTCACTACCTCTCAGCCATAAAGACCTGGGTTCAAGTCAAAAGGTGTATCACAAAATTTCTCATCAGGTCGATTAGAAAATATATTCCATAAACTGAAGTGGTAGGTATGATGGGGTCAAACACCTCGTACTTTGTACAGTACAGGTTTTATTAAATCAGGCATACCTGTACTGAAGATTGAACAATTTTAATTGTAAGTTACTTAACTATGTTTGAATTCCTGTAAATTAAATGCCAGTTTAAAAAATACTGAATGAACTCAACACATCGCACAAAACTGATCACATTCTTCCAAATTGGAATAATAAGGATGTCAAGTTTGTGTATTTGAGAAAAGTCCTCAAAGTGAGCTTGTTAGCTGGATAGGCACTAGATAGTTCATTTAATGGTAAAAAATATTTAATTTCTTCAGAGATTGATTAGTCTAAGTTGATAAAGCTTGCAAAAGTTCAGTGAGGTTTTTGAAGTCATTTTGAAAATTAGGCTATTACAGATGGACGGCTAAGCACACATTTAAAAATATTTTTAGTGATTAAACTCATTTTTGGCTGTACTTGAAGAACGGCACCAAGTAAATCTCTGAAAACTCTTAAATAAATCAATGATTTTTAGCAGAAATATCTATTGTAACCAAGCCAGTGTAATTCCTAGCAATAATTTAAACTGAATTTTCAATCATACACCAAGCAGAAGCTTATCCCGAAAACATAAGCAATTTTAACAGTTCTTCTGTACAAATGTAAATGGTTGATAAAAGTTGATGCACAAGAGGGAGCAATGACATGTTTGTGAGATAAGTTTGAAAAGTTTATTTTTGAATTTTTACCACTTCTCCTTCTCTCCTAACTTGTAGTGATGTATGATTCCACATTGGTTGCTTTTGGGTTAGTTAAGTGTCAATACTTATGTGTGAGGCTTGTTAAGCAGTTTCGGAATGTTAGTTGACTAGGGTGGTATATCAGGAGAGCAAATCAGCCTTTATCCAACATGGAGACAAGTCACGTATCACTTGCCAAGTATAGAAGCAAAACTCTTTCCCCTTTCTAACCTGTGGCACTAAGGCCACTGACAGTAATCCTACCATCACTGTAGTTGAGGAAAGATAATTCAGACTTGGAATAATAGAATCTGCAGCACAGAAATAGACCCTTTTGTCCATTTCTGGAGGTGTTAGCCATTAGAATATTAACCCAGGGACCCAAATAATATTCTGAGGACCTGGGTTTCAATCCCACCATGGCAGAGGGTAGAAATTGAATTCAATAAAGATCTGGAAATAAGAGTCATGAATGAACCCTTGTCAACTGTTGGAAAAACCCCTCTGGTTCACTGCTCCCCTTTAGGGAAAGAAAATGCTGTCCTTACATGGCTTGGCCTATGTGTGACTTCAGACTCACAGTAATGTGTTTGACTCCTAACTGCCATATGGGCAGTAAATACTGCCTTAGCCAGTGATGTCCATAATCCTGTGAATGAATAAAAAAATTCCCAGGCCATTCTTTATATTCTATAGACTATTTATAGAAATATTTATTACATTTTTTCTCGTCTATACATCAGATTTCCTCTTAAATACTTGAATATTACTTTGTTTCAACTATTCCAAGCGGCAGAATGTTCTAACCTAAAGATAGGTTAAGTGTGAGAATAAAGATCTGGCAAAGGAGTATAATATGGGAAAATGTCTATTTTCCATTTTGGCAGGAAGAATAAAAAAGAAACATATTACTTACATTATGAGAGATTAGAAAGTTCTAGGTGTCCCAATACATGGATTGCAAAAGATTGGTATGCAGGTGTAGCAAATAATTAGGGAAGCTAGTAGTATGTTATAATTTATCACAATGTAATTAAATCCAAAAATAAGGAGGTTATCCCATGAATGAATAATTTTTAAAAAAGATATTACTTGGAATAGGCAGGTTGTCTTATGAGAAAAGTTTGGAGATATGATGCTGCTAGAGTTTAAAAGAGTAACAAGTGACTTGTTTGAAATATATAAGGTTCTGAAAGTTCATAATAAGGTGGAATTTGGAAAGGACGTTTCCTTTTCAGAGAGAATCTAGAACTAGGGCTTGCTATTTCAAATTAAGGGATTGCCCATTTAAGACTTGGATAAGGAGAATTGTTTTCTTACGGAGAGTTTTGGTATTCTCTTCCTCAAGAGGCAGTGAAAGCAGACTCCCTGAATATTTTTAAGGCAGAGGAAAGAAGATTCTTGAGGGAGTGAAAGGTTATCGAGGGTAAGTGGAGATACGTAGTAATTTGATCAACAATAATCTTATTGAATGGTACAGCAGGACCAAGGCGCTGAGTGGCCAATTTCTGCTTGAATTTATATGTTCATATATTCTCTTTATTCTGTGTGCAAAGAAATGCTTTTTTAATCCATTACTTGATCTGTTGGTGGCTATCTTTCATCCCCTATCTGGTGCTCCCACACCAGTGGAAATAATTTGTCCACATTATTGATCACTTTCATAATTTTAAAGGTCATTATCATGTATTGTCTTGGTTTTCTCTTTCCTGAGAATAGCATCTTCTTCCTTTTGGAAACTTTATTGTAAACGATTACTGCACTTTTCCTTGTGTCTTAAGATGATATCAATTTGCTAACACAAAGAAAGTTTAATTTTATTATCATGTCTATATTTCAGCTTGGAAAATTATCATTCAGAGGGTGCTTCAATGCCTCCCACTATAATATAAAGAGAGCATTCACCTAACTCTGGAACATTTTGTATGCTTTGTTAAAAGTCCCACTATCAATGCTTATCTTGGTTCAATGACTGGGTTCAGTACTTGTAGCACTTCTTCCTTTGAGCCAGGAGAAACCCACGCCATATGCTGCCTCCATTTAAAACAGAAGTAGCTGGATTAATGCAAGTTTGGATTCCTGTTTCTGAATTTTAGTCTTTTAACTCCAATCCAAGCTGAGCCTGTTCTGAGGAAGGTTCACTGGACCCAAAGCATTAACTCTGATTTTCTTTACAGATGCTGCCAGAACTGCTGAGTTTTCCAGCAACTTTTGTTTTCATTCCAAACTGAGCCCACCTGTTTTTGGAGGTTAAAACTACCCTCATTATGGTCCAATACAATTATAAAATATATTTGCCTAGCAACCTATCATACAATTGCCTTCCACTTTGAGCACTGTCACTGCATGCCACTAATAAGATGTAAAAATGGTGATCACGACAAGAAAGTAATCTGAAAGCTAGACTTTAATAATGAGATGGCAGTGAGCTTCAGCTCCTTCCATGTTAAAAAACATTTTCATAGAATCCCTACAGTGTGGAAACAGGCCCTTTAGCCCAACAAGTCCACACTGGCACCCAGACCCATCCCTGAACACTATGGGCAATTTAGCATGGCCAATCCACCTAACCTACACATCTTTGGACTGTGGGAGGAAACTGGGGCACCTGGAAGAAACCCATACAGACAGAGGGAGAATGTGCAAACTCCACACAGATAGTCACCTGAGGGTGGAATTGAACCTGGGTCCCTGATGCTGTAAAGCAGCTGTGCTAACCACTGAACCACCATGCCACCCCTAATTTATATTTGCAACGTTGATAAATCAAAATTATAGATTCTCAAGAACAACTAGAACATCTGTTAAGATATTTGTTAAAGCATCGAACTTTATAGGGCATTAATTAAAACAGCTCTGTAACCTGGGTGAACATTAGTCCCAGTTCCCACAACTGAATAAATCATTTAACTGTAAGACATTAAACAAAACAATAAAATAGCTTTTAATTCTAGGTAACTGATGCAAGAATACTTTGATCTTTACATATTCTCTCAGATTCAATGTATAATAATGGTATCAATGCCATTCTCTACAGTATGGGATTAAGCCAGCAATTAATGGGAATGGTCTTGCTGCAAGAACACAGTGAGTATACTTACATCAGATTGCGTGCAATGATTCAAGAAGGTGGATAAAATCTATTTTCTCAAAGGCAGTTGGGGATGGGCAATAAATGCAAGCATTTCCAGTGATGCCCACATGCCAAAAACAAATGAAAAAGTGTCATGTGTGAATTACCAACTCATTACCATCCCATATGCAATCAATATAAGCAGGTATTGCAGTCCCAATACAAAATGGTTTCCAGACATGCTGAATTAGGCCAGATTTTCAGAGGAATGACCATCTCGTGCAGATTGCCATTATGTCTCTGTTTTCACAGAAAGAGAGAGCTCTGCATTTCTGAGATCCCTCTCGGGACTTCCTCAGAAATGCAGAACCATACTTTTATTTGAACCTCCAAACCCATCTGTTGGACTCCTATCTCCCAACCTCCATAAACTGAGGCTCTTTGGAAAGTCAGTTTTCTGCATGATTTTTGTATCAACTCTTGTTTATTCACCACTTCTGAACTCTTTGCCTTCTGATTCCTGTAATGGCTTAAACATAAAAATTCTCATTCTTAGGGTTAAAATTGTTTATGCCTTCAACCCTCACTATCTCTATAGCCTTCAATAATCCTACTGTCCTCTGGTAACTGTATCATCCCATTCTGACATTCCCTAGCTCCTTTCTATCTACAAGGAAGTCACAAGGCCATTCGGGTAAATTTTTCACAAGGC
Source organism: Rhincodon typus (assembly GCF_021869965.1). NCBI lineage: Eukaryota > Metazoa > Chordata > Chondrichthyes > Orectolobiformes > Rhincodontidae > Rhincodon > Rhincodon typus. Next base: position 82,383,817 of record NC_063335.1, on the reverse strand, counting down.
AATGGGGGCTGATTGCTGCAGTGCTCACTAACAGGAGTGAAACCCTGAGGACAGGAGGCAGTACTGTAAAAGCCCAACATCCTCATAGTCTAGATCAGTAAATGCATCTTCTATTGTTATAATCTACTAACTGCACTACCAGCTTTACACACAATGTATTTCACCATTCCCTTCTGCAGGACAAATTGACACATATCTGGAGGAAGCAGGAGTTAATCGGTAGAAGAAAGGCACACCTCCCTATCTCATATAAAGGAGAAGGAGCTTACTATAAGGGGAACAACAATTACTCAGCCATGACCAGCAGTAGCATCAAGAGCATTGAAATTGATAGCATGTAGAGATCTAATCTTCCTCTCACATCCTACTTCCTCCTCTTTATACTGTCCCTTCTGCTTCCTGAGCTGTAGCTGTTGAAAACATGCACTTCCTCTTCTTCCCACACTCTTCACTACATCATTACCCCTGGGTGTCTTTCTCCTTTCAGACGCATAAAAGCTTAAATCTAATCAGACAGTGATGAAAGAGAAGGAGGTGGAAGAGGAAGTGATGAGTAAAAAGCAACATTTGCTTTCACACTTGAAACCATCAGCTCAGATATTGATGTTGCAAGTGCCTTCGAGGATAGATTAGATGCGTGAACATCGTACGGTGGACATTCGACAGGAGTGGTCTGTAGTCAGTTTAAAGGACAAGTGTAACATCAGTGCCAAGGCTAGGATGTGCATGAGATTTGATTTAGAGGACTCAAATAAGCACTATGATGGGGTGGTCTGCAGAAAATTACTGACGTGCATGTACAACAAAGTTCATTGCATATTGGCAAGCCTTGAATAAAACCCACTATCAAGGAGTATGAAGGACTCTGGCACTAACTTGCACAAGATTTTCAGCAGAGCTTTGATTCCAACTTCCTAGCTTGGAAGTGATCATTAAAACCAATAGAACGCAATAGATGCAATCCCGGTGCAGTTTTTGATGGTGAATTTCTGAGCTTCCATTGCAATGCAAACAGAAGTCACTCAACATTTCAATGCCAAAGTGGGACCTCAGACTGAAATCTTGCAAGCTCAGCTTGCTGCTATCCAGATCTGGGCTGCTGACAGCATGGCTGTCTATTACAGTGGACAAAATACCTTGCAGAGTGTCACAACAGCTCAGCAATCTGTGCTTCAACATTTTGCTGATACCGCTTCCTTGGACTGGCTGTCATTTCCATGGAACATCAACCTGATGCTCTCTTTCAGGATTCATTTTTCCACCTATGATGCCTATCAGCCAACCAGTGTTGCTGTCCTAGTGAAGTGGTGCAGTCTGAAGCTTTGCTTTCTAAAGGGAGGCAGTTCATACCATTCTTGGTGTTGGAAATTGAAATGTCCTATCTAGAGCAATCTGTGCCTTTGCCATCCTCAGTGCTTCCTCAAATTGGCATTGAACATTGAAGAGAATTGATTCATCAGCTGAGGGGAACTGCCACCAGGCAGTTTCCTTGTCCATGGTTGACCTAATGTCATGAGATTTCATGGGGTCCAGTGTCAATGTTGAGGACTCCCATGCCGAATTCCTTCTGACTATATACCACTGTGTCACCACCTCTAATGGTTTGTCCTGTGGAAGGGACAAGACATAATCAGGGATGGGTGATGGTTGTGTCTGGAACATTGTCTGTAAAATAAAATACCATAAGATGTAGGTGCAGAAGAAGACCATCAGCCCATTGAGTCCATTCTGCCATTCAATGAGATCATGGTTTAACAGATTATTCTCAAGTCCACTTTCCTGCCTTTTCCTCATAACTTTAGATGCCCTTACTGATTAAAGATCTATTGGTCTCAGCCTTGAATATACTTAATGACCTAGCCTGAACAGCCCTTTCTAGCAAAGAATTCCACAAATTTGCTACCCTCTGAAAAAATAAATTCTACCTGATTCCAAGAGTATAACTATATCAGACTATTGATTAACTAGTCTCTGGAACAGCTCTCCCAACTTTGGTGCTAGCCCCCAGATTTTAATAAGGAGGAATTTTGAAGGATTGACAGTGTTGAGATTGCCCATGTTGTTTCTGGTGCCTAGATTGATGTTGGTTGGTCTGTTGGTTTCATTCATTTTCTTAGGCTTTGTACTGCCTTGATGCAGCTGAGTGACTTGCTAGTGACCATTTAAAAGGGCAGCCAAGAGTCAAACACATTACTGTGGGTTTGGACTGATGTGTAGGCCAGGCCAGGTAAGGATGACAGATTCCCTCCTCTAAACGGCATTAGTGAGCTGGATGGTTTTTTGTGTCAATTGACAGTGGCCACCATTAGATGAGTTTTTAATTCCAGACTTATTAATTGAGTTTAAACTCCACCAGCTGCTGTGGAATAACTTGAACCCTTGTCCCCAAAGCATTAGCCTGGACTTCTCCATTACTAGTCCAGTGATATGATCACTATGCATTGTTTTGCTGGCTGTTGCTGTTGTTGGTGTTTTCTCAGCTTAGGAAATGTCGACTGTGGACTATGTTCCTTTGTACTTCCTTAGCTGTTCTCCATCACAGTGATGTATGAATTTGGAGTCTGCACTTTCTCACCAACGTTTTCTGTGTTTCTGATTTTTACAATTGAATCCTGTCCACGTACAATTTGTTCTTTCAGCAACACATGTTGTGATTTTCTATGCTTGCTGAAATGTTGACCTACTTCTACCTGGTCACTTGGATGGAGCATCTGGCCTGTTTGAACTGCCTTATACTTCCTTCCATTTAATGGTGTTGCAGGTTATTTGATGGCAGCTTTGAGAGTTATAGATTGCAGTGCATCCAAGGCAATGTTTGGTTTTCTTTTATCTCTCATATTCCGTACAGGTTTCATTGACCATTTGAATGTGTCTTTCTGTAAACCCCCATCCCCTTGGATAATGTGCTAATGTGGAGATGACGTTAGACCTATACTGTTCACTGAAATCCTTAAATTCTCCGAAGGAGAATTAGGGTCCAAAATCTTATTATTCTTTCAGAAATTTCTTGTTCAGCTAACCGAATTTGTACTGTTTAGATAATTGTTGTAGTTCTCAAATCAGTCTTCAACTATGAAATGCTATGCCTGATTGCATGTGATTTAATTGGCCTCCACAGTATGATTTTGACTGGCTGTGCTTCAGTAGCTAAGTTGACTGTAAGTTTATACTTCTCCATTTCTAGCTAGCCTTCATACATCTTTCAGAGATGTTCATCCTGCATTTTGGGAATTTTCCTCATTTTAGGAATGATTATTCTGGACCTAGCTAGCAGGATACAATCTTCCAGTGAGATGTCATCCTGATAGACCAGTACTATCATGATGCTGGCCATGCGTGCTGTGTCTTATCAGACCATTCTGGATCACTTGACAAGGGAATATCTTTAACTCTTCATTGCTGGCCTAATCTGCAGTTTGACCTGTTTTGGTGGAGTTACATTCACTAGCTGATAGATCTTTATAACCAATTCTTTTATCTCAGTTTTTTACTGAGATAAGCTGCAGCCCTTGACAATTGCTCCCCACAGATGAGCAAGATCAGCTGTTTCAGTGACATTGAACATACATTTACATAGAAAGTTAGAAAATAGGAGCAGGAGTGGCCATTTGGCCCTTCAAGCCTGCTCCACCATTCACGATGAACTCAATACCCTGTTCCTGTTTTCTCTCCATATCTTTTGATCCCTTTAGTCTAAGAACTATGCCTGAATCATCCTTGAAAATATTCAATGTTTTGGCCTCAACTGCTTTCTGTGATGGAGGATTTGACAAGCTCATCACTCTCTGGATAAAGAAATTTATCCTCATCTCAGTCCTAAATGGCCTACACCACTATTTCTGGACTACCAGTCAAGGGGAATATCCTTCCTGCATTTACCCTGTCTAGACCTGTTAGAGTGTATGGGTTCTGTGAGAATCCCCTTGTTCTTCTAAACTCCAGTGAATATAGTCCTAACCGATCCAATTTCTCTTCATATGTCAGTTCCGCCAACCCAGGAAAAGCCCGGTAGTCTTTTGTTGCTAGGCCTATATAGCCAGACATCCTTCCTCAGATAAGGATGTCAAAACTGCACGTAATACTTCATGTGTGGCCTCACCTACAATTGTGGCAAGACATCTCATCTCTGAATCGTCCTGCTATGTGTGTCCTTTCCTTTCTCTCTACTTCAAATTTATTTTGTTCCTAGCCAATGCTCTCATTTCCCCTGCAAACTATCAGCATGACATTACTGGGTTTCAGAGTGCCTTTCATTGGAGTAGCCAGATACTCGTAATTATTTAGGAAAGGTCTTCTGATATGGTCTGAATGGGATGTTGTTCCTCTATGCACGGTATCAAGATTTAGATTTAGATTTAGATTTATGGTTGTACGTTATTTCTCACTTTTTTCTTGATGTATGTATGGATGTATGAATCTCTTTTATCTGGGAACTGGCACAGCCAAACATTTCATGCAAATATATAGTTCCTATATTATTGTGTTCTCAAACTCATCATCATCTTCCAGCAATCTTGGTTTCTTTTCCTTCTCATTCACCCGGTTAGTCTGTCTCTAATATTTGTTTCCCTTTTTCTTTCTTTGTTCCGCACGCCTTGTTCATGTTATCAACAGGCTTACATATTCCTGCTGCAGGCTGTAAAATTCATATCAGTAGATACAATGATCTAACATTGGTTTGAGATGTGTGTTGATTTTTTTTCAAAACATCTGTCACCACCTTCACTAAGCTCAGAGTTATTAGACAAGTTTAACTTCCCACTCCTGCCAAAGGATGTAACTGATTCTTTCCCCTTATCAATGCCTTTTTAGGAAGCTACTGACTATCAGTCTGCACATTTGCTTAAAACTTCTGAAATCATTTGAAACTTTGAAAAATTATGAGCCTCCTATTTCATGATTTTAGGAGCTTTGTGTTTCTGGCTACGATGGGCATTTCATTTTCACACAATTCACATTGTCATTCTTTCTTTCACTGACACCAATTTGGATGATTTGAAATGTTTGGGCTTTTACTCTCAGACACCCCACTGCTACCATATTATGCCTTCGGTTCCCTTAAGTTAGAAATAATTACACTTTAGACTCAAAATGCTGGGCCTTCAGTAAGTGTATTTGTTTCAGTCTTTCACGTGCTGATAGATTGATACATTGGTACTTAGCACTCAACAGCAATGCAGCAATAAATGTGTCACCCTGGGATAGGTAATCAGGTAACAATTAGCTCCTTGCTCTTTATGAGCAACACATTTATATAACAAGATAAGATGAGTGTTATTGTTGTGCAGCGTAATTGGAAAAAATGAACTTTGCTAGATAATTAAGTCAAATAAAATTTCGAAAAGGATGTAATAAATGTTTTTGTGTGTTTGCCTGTGCAACACACGCAAATTGGTATGTCAGGCTTTAATCTACAACAATCAGACATTTTTGTATCTTTTCCAGACATTATTGGAGGAAAGCTTCTCATTTATTTTATCAGCTGTGATGTAAATCTTTATTCCCTGAGGTGCAGTAATTTTGCCAACTCTATTTTACATATAATTTTTAGCTGTAAATTGCCAGTAGAAAAATAAAAAGATATTTTGACATGCATTTCAGTCTCTTTAGTTGCTGGAAATGGAGGATGTAAAGCTGGTCATATTCCTTTTAGGCAAAAAAGCAGCAATTAAAAAAAGCAAATTTAGATCAACAAAACATCAAGGCCTTTAATTTGTTATCAAATGAAAGGCAAGGCTAATGACACTCACAGATAGTTATGTGAAGAAGTCACAGTAACATCAGGCAAAAACAATTATGCAGTCAAATAGAGAAAGCCAAATGGTGCTGACCCAGGTGTACTGACTGGTACAGGTCTGTATAAAAGCTGTATTTTGTAGAATACAAGAACAGTCAATTGCAAAGCACTCTGCCATTACCTTCATAAAAATGGCATCTGGCTCATCTTTGAAGTAATTAAAATGTGGTGAAATTATTGTATCTGCACTGTAGATAAGAGCTAACCTGCCAATGGAAATTATGGCTTAAGCATTTCTATCTAAGTAAACATTTAACAATAGGATTAATGTGTTTTACTGGCAAAAAGACTGACACTAAAAATTAAATTTCATATGTCTGAACCCTTATTTCTTCAGGGCTCTAATAATTATTGGAGATCTTAAACAAGTTAAATTGCAATGCATTAAGTTACAATATGTTTTCCGATGATTGTTCCAGTAAGAATCTAGTCTCAATGTCCATGTTACCAAAGTTAACGTCATTACTCCACAGAACACATTATTCTGCAGCAACTGGAAATGTGTTGGAAGCCTCTAACTTGCTTTCTGGATTCAGTATAAATTTTCCAAAGCCTGCTGCAAAAAAAAAACAACCTTGCAAGACAAGTGGCTTTGGTACAAATCCCTTCAAGATGTGCCTTGTTGTTATGGCAACTAGTAAAGCAACAAAATGTGCAGATAAATGACTGCTTTCTGGATCCTGGCTTTTGCTGGGAGATTAATTTCTTGTCTGGTTACAAATATTCTTGTAAATTTGCTGCTCCTTTTCTAATGTTCAGTTTTCACAGATTCATACAGCATGGAAACAGACCCTTCCTTCCAACTAGTCTGCGCCGACCATGTTCCTAAACGAAACTAGTCCCTCTTGCCTGCATTTGGACCATTTCCCCCCAAACCTTTCATATCCGTGTACTTATTTAAATGTCTTTTAAATGCTGTAACTGCACCTACATCTACCACTTCCTCTCTCAGTTTAATCCACACACGAACCACTCTGTGTAAAAAATGTTGTCCCTCATGTCCGTTTTAAAACTTTCTCCACTAATCTTAAAAATATGCCCCTCGCTCTAGGTAAAAGACATCTGTTATTCACCTTATCTATTCCCCTCATGATTTTTGCAAACATTGATAAGGTCACCCCTCAACCTCCTATGCTCCTGTGAAAAAGGTCCCAGCCTACTCAGGATATTTTTATTACTCAAACCCTCCATTCCCAGCAACATCCTGTTAAATCATTTCTGAACCCCCTCCAAGTTAATAATATCCTTCCTATAGTAGGGCGAGCAGAATTGCACGCAGTACTCCAGAAGAAGCCTCGCTAACATCTTGTATTACCTGAACGTGATGTCCCAACTCCCATTGCTCAAAGGTCTGAGCAATGAAGGCAAGTGTGATAAATGTCTTCTTAACCACCCTGTCTACCTGTGATGCAATTTCAAAGAATTATGTACCTGAGCTCCTAGCTTTCACTGTTCTACAATACTACCCAGGGCCCAACCATTAATTTTATAAGTCTCGCCCTTGCTTGTTTTACCAAAATGCAATATTTCACATTTATCCAAATTAAACTCCATCTGCCACTCCTCAGCCCATTGACCCAATTGATCAAGATCTCTTTGTAATCTTAGATAACCTATTCACTTGTCACTACACCACCAATTTTGGTGTCGTCTGCAAACTTAGTAACCATGCCTCCTATATTCTCATCCAAATCATTTATTTAAATGACAAAGAAAATGGACCCAGTCCCGATCCCTGTGGAACACTGCTGGTCACAGGTGTCCAGTCTGAGAAACAATCCACCACCACCACCCTCCATCACCTACCATCAAGCCAATTTTATATCAAATTGACAAGCTCACCTTGAATCACATGTGATCTAACTTTACTGATTAGTCTACCATGCTCATCAATCTTTTTGATTACTTCCTCAAAAAATTCAGTCAAGTTTATGAGACATGATTACCTTCATACAAAACTATGCTGGCTATCCTTAATAATTCCTTGCTTCTCCAATTGCATGTAAATTCTTTTTGTCAGAATCACTTCCAATAACCTAATCACCACTGATGTCAGGCTCACAGGTCTATAGTTCCCAGGCTTCTCCTTACAGCCTCTCTTAAAGAAAGGCACAATATTAGCCACACTCCAGTCCTCCAGCACCTCACCCGTGGTTATAAATGATGCAAATATTTCTACTTGGGACCCTGCAATTTCCTCCCTAACTTCCCACAATGTTCTGGGACACACTTGATCAGGTCCTGGAGATTTATTCACTGTTATGTTTTCTAAGATCTCCAGCACTTCCTCTTCTGTAACGTGACTTGTTTGCAAAACATCAATGTTTATTTCCCTGAGTTCTCTAGCCTCCATTTCTTTCTCCACAGTAAAAATTGACATGAAATATTCATTTGGTATCTCTCCCATCACTTGAGGTTCAACACATTGACGACCTTGTTGATCTTTAAGGGGCCCTATTCTCTCTCTAGTTCCTCTTTTGCTCTTAATGTACTTGTAGAATCTCTTTGGATTATTCTTAACCTTATCTATCAAGGCTATCTCAAATCCCCTCTTTGCTCTCCTGATTTCCCACTTAAGAGTGCCCCTACAATCTTCATACTCTTGAGATTTATTTTATCCCAGTTGTCCATACTTAATATATGATTCTTGCTTATTCTTGACTAGAACCACAATATCTTTATTCATCCATTGTTCCCTACTCTTACCAGCCTTACCCTTTAGTCTAACAGGAACATAATGCCTCTGAACTCTTGTTATCACACTTTTGAAAGCCTCTCATTTGTCAGTTGTCCCTCTTCCTGCGAACAGTCTACTCCAATCAACTTTTAAAAGTTCTTGGTTCATACCATTAAAATTTGCCTCACTCCAATTAACAATTTTAAGAATTCCATCAAATGACTCTGTTACAATAGACAGGTACAGCATGAAAATTATAAATGTTGTTGTCTTCAATTAATAATTACTGATGCAATGTTTTAACTGTTGAAACAATTGGATTAATCATCTTTGGGACAGATAATGCTCCTGCAAAAATCATCTGTTTTGTAATTATAGACATTTACTCACAGGAATGTTGAAGTGTCCTTGCCAGTTAAAGATTATATCGAATTATGTGCATGGTTAATTGTTTCGCAATTCAAATATTGGATTCTTTTTTGAAAGCAAAGCTCAAAATACAAGAATAAAAGACATAATCTTTTCATATATTTTTCCATGCACATCAAGATAATGGCAGCTTTGGGAACCTGAAAACATTGAGCAGATTTTTTACTCTGGGCTGCCAGGCAACGTCAGGCACAAGCCTGTCTGCTGTGCAACTTCAACTGAATGCAGATTTTAAAAAGCTGCCTTTCAGGTAATCAACTGCATGCCAGGCCTCTGAGTGTTGTTTACTGGTTTGTGTCATTCACTCTCTCCAATTTTCCTTTCTCAATGCTGATGCTAGGGTATGCCTAATTAGCGGTGGTAGAGGACAGATCATTGATTACAAACAGAAGATGTGATTGTTTTAAACAGCAAGATAGTTTATTACATGATAGCAATAGCTTCAGTTTATAACAACTTGTTAGGAATAATTACTAAAGATTATAAAAAGCTGCGCAGAACATATTTGCTTCTCTTGGGAACTTGTGCAAATTTCAATTACCTTCACCCAAAGACTGTCTGAAATAATCAGACTGGGTGGAACTTAATGCAACATAAATGTTAACTTCTCCAGAGGCTCCCTACAAGTCTCTGACTTCACAAATATCTGAATGTTCCACAATTTTCTCAGAAAGTGCTCTCTTCAGATTTGGGAGAACAGTTTTTTTTAAATTGAGGGCTGTTGACCTTTTTTCTATAAGTCAGTTCTCCGCTTTTTTTAATCTCTTGGATATCCTTTGCAGAGATTATTGTTCCTGATACACCTGGTTCATTAGTCACTTGAATTTCCTTTGTAGAGGAACTTTTCTCTGCTTACACAGATAATTGCACCATAATCTGGGCATGCCTAATTTCATGAATTTGATCATGACTCAGTTCTGTCAAAACAGATACATTCATCCTTGCAATATCCTGGATTTCAGGACAAGGAAATTGCTTTTTAATTTGATCAAGTATTTTCTTCATTCCAAAATGTTCACATTGGACAGTTTCTCCTTTTGACTGTGACCTGAATCCATGGCATTGAATTGTTTTCCCTGCAGACGTCTGCAGCACACCTTCACTTTGTTTCAGCAAATCTTTATTCTTAGCTTGTTGAAACATGTGGGTTGGATTAAACAAACCTTTTACTTCAACTTGTTGATTAAATTGGATGCCTTCAACTACCTTCTGTTCTTGTTTGACTGTTGAATTACACTTTTTATAGCAACATTCATGTTATTGGAAGATTCCAACTCCCTCAGCAGTGCCTTTGTCACTGCCATTTACAGCTTTGTTTTATAGGGCAGAGGATTGCATATTTTCACCAGTCCTATAAAGTCTGTGACCTTCTTTCTCTTGAGAATATGAAACAATTCTCTTATATCAACATAGGTGATTTCACTAGATTCTTTCTTATCTTTGTTTTCCTGCCATGAATCTAGGAAGCTCAATTAAATCTTCTACCTATTGCTCTCGTCCAGTTGGTTGACAACAGTTTGCTTCTGAACTAGTTGTTCTCTTGGTCTAGTTGCTCCATTAATTAAGAAGGGAAGAAATGAGATTACCACTTAGTTCAATGTTAATTGTAATTCTGACAAAGTTTTCATCAGAAACAGAGTAAACGGAGCATTTTGGTAAGCAAGAACTGGTCAACAATTGTGAATTATTATAATTGTGATTTTGTGAAGGGCCGGGCATGTCTGACTAATCCAGTTGACATTTTTGAGATTGTTACAAGCGTGGTAAATAAGAGAACATCCATTCAATGTTTAATTCAAATTGGAGATATGACATTATTAGATAATTTAGCAATTATTGGCTATCTGAGTTGACCCTTGAGCAAATGCTAGCAAGGCTTTTTTGAGCTGCTGCTATCTATGTGCTGAGGGTACTGCCACATCAGTGTTAGGCAGAGAACTCCAACAGTTTGATTTTAGTGAACATGTAGGAATGACATCCAATCTGGCATCGTACATGAATTAAAAAGACAAAAGCTGATGCCCCAAAAGAGATTTCAGTGGACCACATCTTGTCACATCTCACTGAGCAGAAAATGTTTCCTTTAGTTTTAATGTCTAAACTCAGCCGCATGAATATGTTACAGAGATA
>NC_063335.1:82275935-82372384 GCF_021869965.1 Rhincodon typus | reverse complement strand
CTTGGCCTGCTGTGTTCATCCAGCTCTACACCGTGTTATCGCATGGATATGTTCTTCTGTTTGCAAAGGCCACCGTCCTGCAAATGGATATATGTGACTTCTAGCACATATAAGTGAGTTAGATTATGAGTCTGACTGATATTCTGAAATGGTTATTAGTGTAATTCTGACCACAAATGGAGTTTTAGCAAGTGTTGTCATGTCATGGAATCATTTCTAATATTGGACATTAGTAAATTCTGAGCTTTGCAAGCACAGGTTGGTAGGTTACAGCCAGGACTCTGTCTATTGTAAACAGCCAAAGGGACATGCAATTTGATATGATCTGCCAGTCATTGGGTTAAATGACCTACATACCAGACACGATACACCATCACCTGAAGTTAGTATACTCATTGTGGTAAGAGGAACATACTTTTGACTTGACAGCAGCATCTTGTGGTTGAAAACTACCAAACAAATTGCTCCTGGAACCTATTTGATTGGCAACACAACTGTGAATATCCAATCCATTCACCGCCAACGCATGTAGCAGCAGTGTGTACCATCTATAAGATGCACAATTTGCACCAACTTATCAAAAATTCCTCAGAGACGACTTTCCAAACACCTGACCACTACCATCTGGAAGTTCAAGGGCAGCACCACAGCCAATCATCATCCTGACTTGAAACAAGTCGCAGTTACCTCAGTGTCACTGGATCAAAATCCTAGAATTCCCTGTCTAAAGAAATTGTGGGTCAGCCAGCAATAAGTGAACTGTAATTGTTCAAGAAGGCAGCTCACCAACATTTTCTGAAGGACAACTAGGGACAGGCAATAAATGCTAGCCTAGCAGTGATGCCCAGATTCCGTGAATGAATAAAAGTAAAATAGCAGCACAAAAAGACTAGCTTTACCTGTTGCTCAAATTTTTGAGACACCTACTTTTTCATAGAACCCTGGAAAGACTAGGAACTTATCAAGGCTCTGAGGAAAGTGGAAGCCTTAGACCCACTCATAATTTATGTGATTAGATTTGATATTCTTGTGATTTTATCCTCACGAGACAAGACAACAAGCTTTGACATGGTGTCTCTTTTTCTCAGCAATGCCTCAATCACCAAGCAAATATTTGTGCAGGTTTTCTGTACAAGTTTTCTGAAGGTATTTGATAAGTTTTGTGCAGAAGATTGTTAACAAAAATAAGAATACTTGGAGTTGAGAATAAATAGTTATTGGTTTGGAGGCTAGATTTAGATATTTAATGTAAAGGAGACATTCTCTGCTTAGTGAGATGTGACAAGCTGTGTTCAATTGAAATCTCTACTGGGACCTAAGCTTTTAATATAAATGTTAATAGCTTGATGAAGAAATACCATATTGTACACTGGTAGATGATGACAAGTTAAGAAACACCATAAATTATATAAAGTGCAGTAGGAAGTTACAAGGAACACTGACTAATTGAGTGGAGAAAATGTCCAACATTTGAAAGCAAGAACTCATATATTTTGGATCCAAAAAAGACTGATTGGGTCAGCCTCTTAATGTTGAGTGATAAGGAGCTATGGAGAAGCAAAAGTTTTGATATTTTTACACTAGTGCTGGTGTAAAGATACAAAAGTTACAAAGAAATCAATGTAAATAGATGGTTCCAAATACGTGCATCTTCAAAAATGCATACTAATTTACTGTCGCAAATAAGTTAACATTGTAACACTTTCAAATGGCACTCTTAAAATCACAGTTTCTTACAAACTTTGAATTACAAACATTCCTCTGTACATCAAGACCATTGACTCTTAAAACATAGGAAACAGTCTGACATCATGCATCAGGATGTTTCAAGTTCAAACTGTATCTAAGTCTGAAGATAATTATGATGGATAGATTATCACTGGAGTCCTCTTTATTGCTGCTGGAATAAGGGTTTGAAATCCCCTTGGAGCTGATTTTCCGGACAGTCTTCGGTGTTTAAATCTCCTCTTAGCTAATATTGTATATTGTGTTCAACGTGAGAAAGTTTGAATCTTACATGTAATTTGCTTCCAGTATATATCATGCCATTTTGAAAGTAGGGATATCTGTGTCAAAATAATGTCATTTCCTGAGATAAGACATAAGAAACTGAGCAGGAGTGGATTATTTGGCCCAATGAGCCTGCCCTGCCTTTCAAACAGATCTTGACTGATCTGATGTGGGGCTTAACTCCATTTTCCATTTCTTGACCCAGCCTCCACTTGCTGCTGGGTTAGACAATTCTAAAAATTAATTTCCTGCTGAGTGGAAGAATAAACCTTCCTCATCTCAGATTTAAAATGGGGCGACTGCTTAATTGAATCAGAGCCACCTAGTTTCAGAATCCCCCACAAGGATAATTATCAAGTTGGATTTTTCATTGCACTGACATCCCTGCCTTCCCATTAAAAAAAAATGTAGTGATCCCATTCCATCCACCTCCTGTGCTGGTTGGTTGAATCACAGGGAATGATGTCTGCCAGGCTGTTAAGGTGGGATTTCCACTCTCAATTAGAGAGAAAGTGTGTCTCTGAAAGCTGTTGGCCAATCAGATAGCTGCTAGCTATCTGGTCCCAGTAGAGCCACTGAGACCTGTAGCCAATGCTGATCTATATCCAGGCCCTGACTGCAAAGAGTGAGAGCTGGAACTGGAATTAAAGCAAAGTTGGGTGCTGGGGCATTTTTGGGAGCATTAGGCTAGAGGCCCTCAGCAAAGGGTGCGGAGGGGCTTGAGTCAAAATAAAGCTCCAGATGGGTGCTTGTGCCCCTGGTGTTATGTAAGGAAGTTTTCCAATCCTTACATGTCTACAGACCATGCAATGTAACTGCCAGGCTGGAAGCTGGGTGTAGTTATCTCAGGTTACTGGTTAAATGCCAGCAATAACAGCATTAGCAGCATCAAGAGGCTCTTAATTGGCCATTAACCAGGGATTAGGAGCATGATTTGGCCCAATGGGTGAGTGGACAGCCCAATGACCCTCCTTGCTGTTGGTAAAGTTGCACTTGGGCAAGTCACTTTCCAGTTAAGTAACTATTTTACAGGTTTTGTTGAACATTGTCACAATTGGGTAGAAGTATAAAGGAGAGAAAATGACAGTTCAATTCTACATCTGATATTCTACATTCAGTTCTGTACACCAGCCCTCAGGACAGATACATTGGCCTTGGAACCAATAAAGCAAAGATTTTAAAGAATGATGTCAAGTTAAAAGCTCAGATTATATCCATATGTTCCATTTAAAATATTGAGGTGGACTCATAGAAACCTGTTCCACTTGTGGACAGTTTGAAACAAAGGATCATAAACAAAGACGTTATTATCAGAATGGTGATTATGAAATTACCAGATTGTCATAAAACCCATCTGTTTTAATAATCTGCTTTAGGGAAGGAATTCTGTTATCTATACACATCCTGGCCTAAATTGGACTCCAGATCCCCAGAAATATTGTTAACTCTTAACTATCCTCTGAAATGATCCAGCAAACCATTCAGTTGTACCAAAATCCTATGAAAAAGTTTAATAATAATGAAAGCACCTGATATTAAACTAAGCACAGGACATGATAACAATATATCTAGCACAAGCAAGCCTTAATGTCCTCATTAATGTCTGGGGGCCTGTGCCAAAACTGGGAAAGCTGTCCGAAAATGAGTCAAGCAATAGCCTGACATTGTTATGCTCACAGAATCATTCCTTTCAGCTACTGTCCTAAACAGAAGGTAAACAAAGATGGTGGTACAATGATTTACATTCGGAAGGGAGTGGCCCTGGAGTTCTCAATATTGACTCTGGAATCCATGAAGTCAATGCCAGAAAGCCACCTATGGATTACAATCTACTCCCTTCACTCAGTATTCGGTACTCCTTCATGTTGAACCATCACTTGCAACAAATACCGAGTGCAAGAAGAGCAAACAATGTTCTCTGGGTTGGAGGCTTCAGGAGTTGAAAATGTCTTCTCCTTTGTGGGAAGACCGTGTATTTAAGGTATAGATAGGGAAATTAAGTTTATACCTTTAGGGGTAATGCTTAATTTCTGTGTATTGACTTAAAATGTTTACACTCCTGGTGAGGATCTGTGTATACTAGAATGCCTGTGCTGATCACTAATTACTGATCAAGCTTCCCTTCCTGAATAAACATTCACAGAACTAACAAACTCATATCAAACAGAAGAGCAGGAAAACATCACTGAAAGCAATGAGTCCATGCAGACTATATTCTACTGCTATTCCTCATTTTACCCAGGACTGGATGTGGGTCAGTGGGTTAAACCTCCAGTTTAACAGCCTTACTGAGAGAACTGCCAATTATTCATTTTCAATGGAATTAGATCTGCCCAGCTTTAAGTTGTAGGAATTTCTATAACATGCATCATAGATAAAGAAAATAACACTGTCTAGGCTCTGGAATTGAATCCATAGCAGTATTAAAAAGAAGTAAGACATTAAAAACAGGCTTAGAATAGACCATATATAAATTAACTTGAAATAGGTATTTGAATGATTTAGCGCCCAGAACTCAAGAAGATCTGACCACCAAGAAGAGAAATGAGGGACAAAATATTGTTTGTACAAGTCAGCTGTCCTGTTTTGAATTGCACTTGCTACTTACTACAGCCATGTTTTTACTCTGGAACTAATTATGTTGTATCCTATCTCAAATTCTCATTAAAACTCAATAATCTACCGTACTAGTTGCACTCAATTTCTCATTGATTGACTGAATAGGAGTAACTCTAAAGTAGATTCTTAAATTTTACAGAGTCTCTTTCAGAAGCTAAATTTCTCATAGCAGCTCTGTTAGGAATTCTTTTTTCTTGACATGAAGGCTTGAGGGCTGTGTAGTCCACTAATTCCTGACTGTGTGATACTTTGATATTTTAAGTGGATCTGCTGTCTGTTTGCATCTTTATTTATTGGGGTTGCTAACCCTCTAGAATTACCCTGGAGTCTCTAGGAGTTGAAGATTAATCTCTTGGATGGTGCTGTAAGCAACCTGAGAGAAAATTAAATCATTACGTAAAATGGACCAAATCTTCCCAAGCCCTGTCTGAAATGGGCTTGACAAGGACGTTGGAAGAATTGCATAAGATTAGCAGTGAGGAGCTTCTCTGCATCAAAATCAAAAAGTCCCATTTTCCAACAGTGTTGGATAGCAAGATGAGATTCTCGCTGATGAGCAATAGGAAGTCTAATTTTGTGTATTATTATATGTTAACATCTTATCATTATCTAATCTCACCTTATTAATACAGTTTCCCATTCTCCCACATATCAGATAGAAGCTGGATAATGCCAATTCCAGTGAAAATCAGAGCAGTTACCAGGAAGCTCCAATTCTTTGCTTGCTCCTTCGGATCTCTGTCTTGGACACTAGTCATCAGCATCACTGGGCATTCTTGAATGCATACATCCACCTGTCCATAGATGTTGGCATCTGACACATTACTAACTTCACCACACCCTCATGGCATATCTCTGATTCACTTATAGTATGGTTCTGTACTTCTGTGTTGCACTTTGGAGCACACAGGCACCTTTCACTGCAGACAAGATACTTTGTGTGCAGAGATAGGACTTTCATTTCATAGATTGGACCAGACCAAATGTTGTTGCTGCCCTAGTGCTCACTCACTTTGTGCAAGTTGGATGCTCACAACACCCCAGTTTTGCCTTGCCTTGGCTTTTTTTTTTTGCTTTGCCCCTCAAATAAGCGTGAATACTCATTGTATTTCCATATTGCCTTTTCTTTTAGTGTAGACACAAAGTAAGGCATCTTGTCATGGTTATCATGCCAGCAGTTATCTCTCAAGGCAGTGGATATGTTACTGTACAGCACTGTGCTTCATCAGTCTCACCTCTGTAGCATGTGCCAACAGTTTACATGGCAACACGCTGCATGTGCTTCAGCCAATGGCCATGTCTCAATGTGCTGCAGGTCCAGACGAACTGATCTGGGAACTCAGGGTAAGCCAGTCAGAGAGCTGCTCACAAAGCAGTCAGGGGGACGAGTCTCACATTAGTCGGGACTGACTGCGTAAGTCAGTCAGAGCGGTGGGCCACGGTCAGCCCTGGGAGTCAGCTCAATGAAAGTCAAGGGGGATATCTGGGGCAACTGCTGTGGTAGTTGGGGGAGTCAGTTCTAGGGATTGGAGGCAGCATATCAGGATGCAGAGAGGCAGTAATTGTGAAGGAACTTACAATGGGTGGAGACAATAGTGCATCGGAGGACGTGGCCACTCTAGGAGTGTGTGGGGGTGTGGAGGGCATGGCGGTTTCAACTGTCAAAACCACCATGGCCTTAATGAAGGGACAGTACAGCACAATGGTTGGCATAACTAAGCTGCAGGACTGGAGCTCAGAAGTAATGTTGATAGATAAAGTCATGTTATCTGCGGGATTTGTGGAAGCTCAGTATTGATTATATGACAGGATGTACCAGGAATAATGTGGAGGTTTGGGGATAGATGGAGGTCCTTGATTACCAGCTGAGCCTATGACTCATTGTGCCAAGTGCAACCTGCTTTGCCTGCATACTCATGTGGCTTGAAAACATGCATTGGGATTAGAAAATAGCTGCCATTACACATTGAGTAGGTGGAGTAAGTGTCTTTTTACTGTCCAAGCACATGGATGCTCATTGTGAGTGATGTGAAGCCCTTCAAAGGGCAATTGCATTAATAATCCACTTTAACATCCTGCGTATAAAATGCATGCAAAGTTCAAAGGTGTGGGATACAAATCCTGTCACAGGCAATCTGGACTATGCCACTGGCCATTGAAGATTGAAGATAGTCACTTCTGTGAGGCAGAAGTAATCACAGGGGACTTTAAAAGTGGCACCTGTGAACCACAAAGCACAGAGACCATGAAAAAACCTCACTGGCCACACAAGGGCACTGAACTGAGTCCGTCTAACTTTCCTGTAAGCATTTACCAACACGTGCAATACTATCTTTCTTCGGGTGATGTGGGGAATGGGAGAATAAGGTATCAGCATTTATACAGCATGTACAGTCTCCTATTGTTTCTGTGTATCATGACTGGTACCACATTCATTGATCCCTATGTCAAAGTTTCATGTAGGGGTCTTCCATGGCCCTCCTTGTCAGAGTCGCCCATGTCCCACTAAGTACTAAATCATCATTCGTGGGTGATGTGAATGAGGCTACTCACATTACTAAGGACCTTTACTTTATCTTACATTCCCCACACAGGGTCACTTGGAGCGTGACTAATAGATCCATCCATAATGGGTTATCTTCACTGTGGCTGTGATGCAACAAAGGTGCAGATAAAGTTGAGGAGCAGAAGATATGCTGACAAGCCAGTACAAGCAGCAAAACCTAGGAGTTGCCAAACAGCCACCACAAGAAAAAGATGTAGCTGAAGACCTCCTTAGGATGTGCAGGCAGTGCCAGAGACCCGGAGCCTATCATTCTTAATGTCATTTCCTCCAGATGAGCAAGGTGCAGTGTCAGTGCAGACTGAAGCTGGTCCAGGACAATATCATTGCTACTCGAGTGGGACCTGCCATCTGAAGGAGTGGATGGCCATTCTAACCTGGTGGTCATCAAGGTGACACCTATTTTGAAATTTTATGCAACTGGCTTCTGCCAAGAAGCCATTAAGGACCTGTGTGGGATCTCTCACTTGTCCATCCACAAATGTGACAAGTCTGTTACTGATGCAATCTGTGCCAGATCTCACTGCTTCATCTCGTTTCTCTGTGACAAGGTCAGTGCTGCAGCCAGGCAATAGGTTTTGGCGACATTGCTGGCATCCCCCAGGTAAAGGATGCTGTTGACTCAACACATATTGTGTTGAGAGAGCCGTACCATAATGTGGCTGTCTTTATCAATAGCAATGTCTCCTTTCTATCAATGTGTGAGCCATCAGAGATCATTAGTAGCACATCTTAGAAATCAGTGCCAAGTTCCCTAGTAGACCCCATGATGCTTACATCTTTGAGAGTTCTCATCTTCCAGCTTTGTTTCATGGGCTGGATGCCTCACAAGATTGCACTCTGCGATGATAGCTGCCAACTCCATTACGCTGTGCTCTGACTGTGGTCAAGTATAAATACATTCTTGTAAAGACCATTCTTCCACCAGGACCATGATGGAGTAGATGACAGGCCTGTTGATGATGACCTTCAAATTCTTTATCAATCTGCTGGGCTTTGCAGTGCAATCCAGATAGAGTGTGTCACACCATGCTATGCTATGCACAACGGGAACAAGCAATAAGTGGATGTGACGGGCTCTGAAGAGTTGGAAGAACAGCAGTAGCTTTCTGAGAGGTTAGATGAGGACATCAAGCAAGACGAACATCACCTTTTGCATGATAGGTTCCTGCAGCATTACATTTGAAACTCTTATATGCCATAGTCTGACATTGAACAATGAGAATATGTTAGGATTTGGTGGACATTGGGGAAAGAGTAGTATTCTTTTAGACAGTGTTCTAAGATCAATAAGGCTAAGGATGGGTTAGCTGTGTAGCTTGGTTCTTGAAAAAAAATGCTTCAGTGTGCGTTTTACATGCAATGAAGTGTCAGCCATGCCATCTATGTCTCGTGAGAAGTGTTCATTTTTGGTTGCCCTCCCACTAAATGTATGGTGAAAGGCAGTGTAGGGTTCTGACTTGCAATCAGTAATTTGCTGATTTTAAGTGGTTCGAATCACCCCCAGATCCCTGATTCTAGACACTGGACTTATTGAGAAATGTAAAATGATGAAGGCAGCGGACAGATGTTTCAGAACAAAAGAATCTCTGTGTTTATTTAAATATAAAAGGTAAGTATAATACAAGAAATACAGGTAAAAGTACTAAACAGTGAAATTAACACTATCAATTATACAGAGGACCGTAATTAAATACACTATTAAAGTAAACACAGATTAAACACTATTAGAACCTAAACAACAGTTTTAATCACAGAAACTTTAATCAGGCTTCCTACCCTTGGGGTCCCATACTCTGTTGCCACCTGCCTTCCCTTCCCTGCTAGCAAGGTTGGAAACTTTGGGGTCTCAGGGGTTTAAGCCAACCACTGAGGAAAATGCGATTTTGAAGTACAGCTGGCTATTCCCGCTTGCCGTACCCGGTGCCTGAATGAAGACTTTGGATGGTGTAGACCTTCAGTGTGGGTTGAGTCTGCTGTTATGGTAGGATGTGTATTGTATCTTTCAGGTAAGTACTTAGTTTTCCTTACTTTCTGGTGGTTTTGCGGCCACAGTTTTCACCTCAGGACTGTCTGAGGCCATATGGTGTTGGATTTGTCGGTGATTTTCAGAATTTGTTAGTTCTTAGGTCTGTTGGTCATCGTTGGTTGCCATTGGTTACCCTGGTTCGGAACAGGTCTGTGTCGGTAGTACTTGGAATTGTTCTTAGGGATTGCTCCTTGGACACCTTTGGGGATAGCTGTTCGGAACCACTCTGGGGATCTCTGCTTGGAACATCTCCTGGGGATAGCTGTGGGGATTGCTGCTGGGGAATAGCTGTTTCAGGTGAGATCGATGCCTTGCAATTATAATGATTGTGGGCCCTTTATCTTCATGTCAAATCTGTGTTTGCCATTGGGTATCTGGTGCTCCCTTTGAAGTCAATTGACTTTGTGACAGTTAAGAGTATAAGTGAGTGTATTTTTACTGAAGTTGAATGTCTGGTATCTCTGTGAATTGATTTTGATTGAAGTTGAATCTTTGGTATCTGTGTAGGCCCCATACTGTCTGTGCTGTGTAGCCCGGGGTGTAAAAGTTAGTTCAGTCTAGAGTGTTAGGTTTGGTTAATTGTTCTCTTAGAGTTGAGATGTAAATTGGAATCCCAAACTGAACAATAGTCCCAGATTGAAATCATTCTGGCTCTGTGTGTATTTGTTGCAGTCTGAGCTCAGGATTTTGCCCAGTGTTCTAGATGTTACAAATGTCCAAGTTCTTGTCCAGTATTTTAAATGGTAGGGATTTTTGCTCAATCCTACAGCAGCTCTGGACTGCCAGTGCTTGACTGGGTGTATGGCTGGGCTTTAAAGGTGGCACTGATACTAGGGATCTTGTTACGGCCCTGCAGATGTGAGTATGTCTGTCTGTGGTGGGTGAGAATACAGTGAGTGATGTGCCATAGGTTTGGGATGATAGCATGAGAAAACGCTCTTGGGGAGAGAAACCCTCCATGAAACTTGCCAATTTTGATACTTTGACAATTTTTAGTCAAATTCAGCCCAACATTTTGTTTTCAATTCCTTTTACTAATTATATTAAATGCTGTAAATGGGTGTAGAGGGAGGCTGACTAGCTGGGCCAGGTAATGGGTTGAGAGATTATGTGATGAAACCTGCAGGAATGCACCAGCCAAATATGTCGAGGTCAGAATTGGTCTGATTAATCTGTAAGGTAGTATTGTGAGTTTGCAGTCACATAATTTCCCCTGCAGGAAAGAGGAAAAGGCCAGCAAATTCATCAAAGCTGTTCCCAATCTGCGAGCCTGATTGAAACCGCTTACAGTTCCTTCAAACATAGGACTTACAGAAGAACTGTTGAACAGTTTTTCAATTGGCAAACTTGCATATCTGAATTACAACAGCAAGATGGAACATTCTGCAACTAAATTATATCTCTTGTAAAACAAAAGTTAAAAAATGATAAAAAATTCTGAAATGCTTTCTTTCATTGTCTCCCAGAATAGTTTAAAACTGTAAGTGTAAATTATAGAATGCATTGTTATTCCCTGTAGGTGTTTTTATTTACAGTGCAACTTCAACAACCCCACGATGACCAAACTATCTTCATCATTGAAATAATTTTAAAATGTACCTGCTGTTCTAATGTATAAGATTAAAGAACAGCTTCTTCCTTGCTGTTATCAGATTTTTGAATGGACCTCTTTACTGTTAATTTTTATCTCTCTCTGCACCTTCTCAGCAGCTGTAACATTGTATCTTGCACTCTATTCTGTTACCCTGATGCACTTATACAGGACAATCTGCCTGTAAAGCATGTAACACAACACTTTTCACTGTACCTTGGTACACATGACAATAATGAATCAATTCAAATCAAAAGGATTCTGGCAATTGTTTCATACTCAAGAAGATCCTATAAAGAGCAATGCTACAACTGATGTTGTTTGAAGTGTCAAGTGTCAGTCAGTACAGCATGAAAACACTCCTACTCTTTTAGAGATGTTACCATCTAATCTTATTGATCCATTGGAAAGGACTGAAAGTAACTAAGTTTAACATCTCATTTAAAATGAAGTACCAATACAATGTAGAACTCTTTAAGTAATACTCTTCTGTATGCATACTGTAATATCAGGAGCAAAGCTTGAACCTATTACGTTCTAACACAGAGCCAAACCACCCACCACAACCATGAAGGCTAGCATCTCTACATGTTTCTCGTGTTTCCAAGCTGATGACATAGTAGCTTTTCAGTGTTTAGTGTCATCAGAAGTGCATCATGATATCTAATACAATTTCCAAAATATAGTGAATTAATTATCCTGAAATACGCTATGCTGTACAATCTCGAGAATTCTGTTAAGTTCAAGTTTAAGAGAAGTGTGGACTTGTTTAGGAGGTTTTGTGCCAAGTTTGAATAAAAGCTTATAGGAGAAGCATACATTTTACCAGTGGTGACTTCTGCAATCTCCATGAGCTGTAACTGAAATAGCCTAGTGTATTGTGAACAAAAACAAAGTTGCTGGAAAAACTCAGCAGGTCTGGCAGCATCTGTGAAGGAGAAAATAGAGTTAACGTTTCGGGTACGGTGACCCTTCCTCAGTACTGATGGTGGCTGAGAAAACATCAGTTTATATGCAGAAAATAGGGAGGTGGGTGGGGTAGGGAGTAAACGATAGGATAGAACCCAAAGAGAGAGAAAGACAGTTGGACAGACAAAGGAGTTGCTAACGATAGTGTATTGTGACTTAAGGTAGTCCAGAATAACAGAATGTACTCTTGATAAGAAAATATCAGTTTGTGAAAAAGACATATGATATCAGAATAAACCACTGGGTTAAAAAAAACTAGCTGCTGTTCTCATACATTTTATGCCATTTTAGTTCAATTTATTTTCCCCCATAATAAGATTGCTGCTCAGTAAGGATAAATAATCCGGACATGGTGTTCTAAAGAAAATCTCGGGAAATTCAATATGTATTCCAATCCGTGTAACTACTAACTAATAAAAGGATTTTTGCTCCAACTTTTCTCTCCACTCTCTAAACATTTAAACAAGGCAATCTGATTAGTAGTTCCGATTACCTCTCTTACACATTTATCCAATTCAAATGTGGCAGTACATTTGTGAAAACATGAATGCTTGATTTGGATCTGCTGTTTATCAAGTCTTGAATTAGTGAGAAATTCAACAATACCAGAGAGGGAAACAAATCAGCACTTAGGAAATTTGCCTTAGACTATGGTTTGAGCTATCAGTTTAATGATGTGGAGCTGGATTTTGTGAACAGGCACCACATAATAATGCAATCTCCAATTACAATCTCCTTTCATTCCACCCAGCTCTTTAGCATTTGACAGTTATAACAAAGGCTGTTAATACCTTACTGACCTGAACACTAATTCTGAAAACTTGCTATGGCTGATTATTGCAGACAAGCACAAATAATCGTGACTAGAAATCTAGTTAAATGTAGCGATCCTGCGTAACATTGAGCAGTCCAGGCCCACAGATCCCTGCAAGTGGCAACACAGGTGGATAAGGTGGTCAAAGAGGCAGCCAGCATGCTTGCCTTCATCGGCCAGGTTATTGAATATAAAAGTTGGTGAGTTATGTTACAGCTTTACAAAACTTTAGTTAGGCCACATTTGGAATATTGCATGCAGTTCTAGGTGCCACATGACCAGAAGGACGTGGATGCTTTGGTGAGGGTTCAGAGACCAGGATGTTGTCTGGTTTGGAGGGTTTTAGTTATGAGGAGAGGTTAGGTAAACTAGGATTGTTTTCATTGGAAAGATGGAAACTTAGGGGTGACCTGATAGAGGTGTACAAATTTATGAGAGGCATAGATAGGGTGGATAGTTAGAGGCATTTTCCCAGGTTCAAGGTGAGAAGGGTAAGTTTAGGGGAGAAGTGTGCGGAAAACTTTTCACACAGAGAGTGGTGGGTGCCTGGAATGCGCTGCCAGTGGGGGGTGGTGGAAGTAGGCATATTAGCAGTGCTTTTGGTGTATCTTGATAGACACATAAATGGGAGGTGAACAGAGGGATAGAAACCACGCATGGACAATGAGTAATAGGCCTAATAAGGAAAAGGTATCGGCACAGGTTGGTGGGCCGAAGGGCCTGTTTCTGGGCTGTATTATATTGTATTTTATATTCATGGTAGGTGAACAGTGTTGTTGTCATGGTATTTTTTTAATCTTCTGAGAGCAATTCATTCCCACCCAATTCTCAGCTGCCAGCCGTTAGTGATTTTGCAACATGATTTTATTTGAACAAAGATGTTCTAGGTTGTTCACAGCCTTAACTGGCAGAGGGCAGCTGAGATGAGTGAAGTTGGTGGCAGATCAGACACTTAAACGGGAAAATCAAGTACCTTAATGTTGGAAATGTGATATTGATCATAAAATTGCAGATGATTTTGATTAACGCTTTGTACGTGAATGAAAAATGATTGTAATATGTTATCTGGAGTTCTTCACAAAAGATTTGAAATCTCAGTATAGAAAGAGAACATTTAGCCCATTATGCCTGAGGCAAATTTAGTTTCACATTGAGCTGTTTTTTAAAACAATGTAGCTGCTCTTTCCCTGTATCCTTGCCTGTTTGTCTAATTCCTTCTCAAATGCCATGATTGATTCAACTCCAAACCCATTAGCAATAATAAAGTCCAAACTTACATCTTTCTTTATGGTCTTGCTATTAGCGTTAAGTTTATGGCAATTTATTGTCAATTCTCTGAGGGATAATAATATTTTTCCCTGAAACTTTTCAAAATACTCTGCATTTTAGTTAGAGTTCCTCTTGATGTTGGCTGCCTCCAGTGAAAGCAGGCCCAGGATTCCACATCTTTCTGTATTTAGGTCTCTCTTATATAATAACAATTATAATAAAGCTATCTTGCTATCAGTATTGCATTTACCTACAGGGTTGCTCAAAGGTTTACAGAATTGCTATGACTGTGCTAAACTCAATGTCTCACCTAAGTTCAACAGAAAGGACATGATCGTGATTATGTTCTTCTTCTTAGCTATCTTCACACATACTCGGGGAATAGTGGGCAGCTCATTGATCCACGTCACAAACACTCTGTGTCCAACAAACCCTGGTAGAGACTTGAACGCTGGGTTTCTGGCCTAAAGATATAGGTGCTACCATTGCATTGCAAGAACTCCGAGTGATATTGTCTGTCCCTTTTATTCATGTTATTATTTTTTCTTTCATGACTGTAGTTCCTGTTCCAGAATTTGCTTTTCTTGATGCACTGTAACCTGTTTTATTTCAGATTAACCATTGTAGCTCTGAAAGGACTTTCTCTGAAGTGATTTGCAGCTCCTCATTGCATGTGCTGTGGATCTCTACCTGCTTTTGCATGTCTGTCATTTTCTCCAGCATTGTTTTGAGCTCAAACCAATGTTGCTGTAGCTGTTCCTGGTGAGTATGATTTCTTTAATGTGTGAGGCCGTCCAGATATTCTTTATCTTGGATTGATGATCAGAGCTTGAACGTCATCTTGCTTCTTTTCTTTCTCTTCCAGTTCTCTATTCATCTTTAAACTGAGCAGAGCTAGCACCTAAACACTTTATCATGTCAAAGATAATGTTCTCAGATTTAGATTTATCCTGAGTTAGTTGCTCATTCTTTTTCGCTTGAACTTTCATTTCTGTCTCCACAGCACAGAGTTGAGATTTTGCCTCCACTAATTCAGAAGAAAGTGAAGTGTTCTGTTCTTCTGTAACCTTCAGGTTTGTGATTGTTTCACGAATATTCTGCTGCAGTTTCCATGGTAGATGATTTTGACTGACTCCAAAGATTGTGATTAGTGTGAGGTCATGGCATGCTGGTATCCTGCAATTGCCAGTCCAGTAGAGCCAATAATGCTGATTATCTGTGACTTGTACTTGATTGATTGATTGTTCTTACACTTTTCAGCACTATTGATTCTGCACATTGAATTCATAAACTGTTGTAAGCTGAATGCTGTATGTTAATCAGTTTCATCATGGCTTCTCATGTCAATGCGTACATTTATAATTTACATGGGTGATATATTGGCCCTCGACCCTGTGTCAATCTTAGCTGGTAGTAAATATAAACTAGCTTCCTGTGGACAGATAATTTGAGTCTTTGCAAACAATTATGCTGATATTGATGCTTTCTAAGGCAGTAAAGCATAAAGCATGTGATTACCAATTTTTGTCTGGTCATGTACATTGACAAATTTCTCAATTATTTCTTGTAAAAGTGATGACATCTGGTTAGAAATATAGGTATGATTGAAAAATAAGTCAAATGAATTAGCTAGGACCTACATAGATAATAAAAATATTTAGTGATAAAGATTCATGTTTGAATTAGCCATTAAAGACAATTGCAGTTAGCAGGAAAAGCCAGACATGTCCACTTTGTAGTTAGTATCTACCTTAATAGAGGTATGGAGATGACACACATTTGCTATTAATTAAATTAATTAACTTAATGTCTGAAAGGAAAATATGGAAAAAGAGACATTGCAGGCTCACACACAAATGTGAAAATAACATGTTAATGCTATTCCAGTAATACTGGAAACATCCACCTGATAATAATTGGCAGAGATACTTACCACATGAACATGATTTGAAATCAGATATGACAACGCTCTTAAGTAAAGATGAATGAAGCATCTTTACTCAATAAATGCTCCCAACTTTATAAAGTAATCTTCACCAAATAATTAAGGAATAATATTAAATGATCCAGCATCATATAGAAGTGAGAGAAATATATACAGAGGATAGACATTCATATTCGCAAAGCAGGGGGCACTTGAACAATATAAAAATAAAACCCCTTCATCGAAATTTCAGAAGTACATAGACCCTCAGATAATACTATTTAAAATATTTTGGGAGAGGATATTATGCTTGCTTAGGGGGTTTAAGGTAAAAACTTTATTTTAAATACTGATGGACATTCTTCAATGATAATAGTTATTCTATTCATAGCAATTCTTAGATATCTTTAGATGTTCTTTGATATTCTTGAATAGTTATAAATAACATCACAATGGATTCTATCAGCTTAGGTATTACATAGAATCATGGCAAAATACAGCATGGAAACAGACCCTTCAGTCTAACTCGTCCATGCCAACTAGATATCCTACATTAATCTAGTCCCATTTACCAGCATTTGACCCTCTGAATCCTTCCTATTCATATACCCATCCAGATGCCTTTTAAATGTTGTAATTGTACCAGCCTCTACCACTTCCTCTGGCAGCTTATTTCACACATGCACCACCCTCTGCATGAAAAAGTTGTCCCTTCGGTCCCTTTTAAGTCTTTCCCCTCTCACCTTAAATTTATGCCCTCTAGTTTTTGACTCCCCTATCCTGGGGAAAAGGCCCTGGCTATTCACTCTATCTATGCCTCTCATAATTTTATAAACCTCTATGAGGTCACCCCTAAGCCTCTGACGCTCCAGGGAAAATAGCTGCAGCCTATTTCGCCTCAAGCTATAGCTCAAATCCTCCAACCTTGGCAACATTCTTGTAAATCTTTTCTGAACCCTTTCAAGTTTCATAACATCTTTCCAAAGCAGGGACACTAGAATTGAATGCAGTATTCCAAAATTGGCCTAAGCAATTTCCGTGCAGCCGCAGCATGACCTCCCAACCCTTATACCCAAGGGTATTCACTGGCCTTTTGTTAGAGTATCTGTCACAGAAAGCTGTCTTTTCAACGTTCTGTGATGCTGTGCTGAGCAAAGGTGTTGAGTGTTGTATTGTACACTTTACAATGAGACCATTGATGTGTATTTCACCAGTATACTAATTTGCTTGTTGATTGTTCAAGTATGATAGACTCATGTTTTCCACTGCCTTTATCATGTCATGCTAATGACAATGGTCTAATGATCAAAGAGGTTGATCAACTACGCAGATTACTTAAATAAGTAAAACACGTTACAAGTGATGAAGCAGACATTACAACAAACCAGATATTTTATGTGAGTGTACAGCTTGCAAACCCACTAACTGCCAAGGACAGTTTCAACATTGTATACATAAAGCTCATGGAGTCCTTAAAGGTGAATTCCCATAAACGTGAAATACATATACAAGACTCTCTTAAGGCAATAATAGATATCACTGCACCTTAGAAAATATCTACCATAATCCTGAATTTATAGCACCCTTATGTAGAGAATCCAGGTGCCCAATTACCCTTTTTATGTATTTTTATATTTTAAATTGTCTTTCAAACAGCTGCAAATCTGGGTGGCACAGTGGGTTAGTGGTTAACACTGCTGCCTTACAGTGCCAGGGACCTGGGTTTGACTCCACCCTCGGGCGACTGTCTGTGTGGAGTTTGCACATTCTCCCCGTGTCTGCATGGGTTTCCTCCAGGTGCTCTGGTTTCCTTCCATGTTTTAAAGATGTGCTGTTTAGATGTATTGGCCATGCTAAATTGCCAATAGTGTCCAGGGATGTGTAGTCTGGGTGGATCAGTCCTGTGAAATGCAAGGTTACAGGGTATGGATCTGGGTGGGATGCTCTTCGGAGGGTGGACTCAATGGGCTGAATGGCTTGCTTCCACTGTAGAGATTCTATGAACAGGTTACTTCACATCTCCAGCCTCCTTACAATTATTCAACTAACTTCTTTAGGAAACCCCCTCTTCAGCTGCATAAACTTGGCAGTAGATCTGCTGGAACTTTTGAGATAGAGAACAAGCTACATTATGGTGAAAGATTGGGGAGATCCCATGAAAGTTCCACACCTAATGACCGTGGTTTATATTATTCCCCAAAATACATTAATGTATATGGATCTATGGTGAACAGTATTTACCAATTATCTGCTCAGTATCTTAACTTGCCTATGTTCTCCTGCAGTTTTCTTACATTTTGTTATGCTGTGTATTTGTTGCCATGAGCAAATTTTGATATTTCACTTTATGCTCATACAAATCATTTGTGTATATGAAGATTGAGAAAAATCCCAACACAGTGGGACAGCAACAACTAATGTTTTTCCATTGGATTTAAATAGAAAGAAATGCTTGGAGAGATGTGAAGCCAGCTGTCAACTCACTATAAATCAGTCACTTTAATCAAAGTTGGGGTCTATTCCAGTGAGCCAGAAGCGAGGGCAATATTTCTGCCAAGTCAGATAGAGGACATGGCCAATAATGGGGATAGGTAAGTGAGAGAGTGAATGGAAAGTGGAGGAGTAAAAGGAGGGGAGTGGGAAGAGAGATAGAAGAGAGAGGAGGGAAGGGACAAAAGTGGGAAATGGAGGAGACAGGTAAGGAGGAAAGAAGGAAAGGACGTTTGTAGGGGAAGCTGAGGAAATTAATGTCAGAGGATAGTGTTGCGAGGGACAAGCAAAAAACAGAATCATTCCTCACCTGGGAATTGCTTTGAAGACAGGACTGGAAGCAATCTGGAGGTGAGGACATCTGAACGGTTTCTTGCTAATCACTGAATAACATCAACAGCAGTGTGGCTAAGGATTATTTGTCAGTTCGGAACCTAATGATTAGGGGGTGCAGGAATCATTCTGCTGGGGACTTCCTACAATCAGAATGGTCTCCCAACGAATGCCAAACTCAACAGCAGCTATAACAATTCTTCAGGAGTTACCTTTCAAATACAAATTCAAATTCCTGCTTTGGCACTCATCCTGTTGAATGTTATGGATGCTTCCAAGAGTGCTTTCATTTTGAAGTGACCTCACACACTCAAATATCAAAACTTGCTGTTGAAGGCTTGTATTTCTCAAAGTAATTAAAGCTCAGGAATGGAGCAATAATAGTGAAGATTAAAGTAAACAGAAGCAAAATAAGGACAAATTAATGGAATGGAAAGTAAAACAAGTTCATGAAATCTATTTCATGAGAAAAATAACAATGGACCTTCAAAGAGAAATGGAAGCAAATATTTAATTATGGCTTGGACAGCTAATGATATCTTAACTGAATTATAACTATTCAAGCAACATATGCAGCTTTGTTTTGTAGGTCAAGCAATAAATGATCCAATGAAGATATCTCTGAAAATCCTACTTGCTATCGGCAATGACAGGCGTCACAGAATTAATACATTTGTTTTTGCATGCAAAATAAGAAAGATCCAGAAAAGATCTGGAGAGTTATCAAACTCTCATTTATTAAGTCATCTGTTCCTCCACAGAAGCACTTGTTGCATGTTTTCTGCATTTTCTGATTTTCTTACAAGATTCTCATTGTGATCAATTTGACTCATATCTAGCAAAGGTGAATACATAACTATTGTTACTTTCTTATTACATTGTCAATGACAAAGATTTTTGTGGTTCAATTTCTTTTATATCCTTTAAGTTCTTAATTTACAGAAAAACTGATTTGGGCTATTTTTGGTGGGAAATTGCTCTTTGAATTTTGTAAAGATTTAATGTTTCAGCATTTAATATATTAATGCAGAAATGCAAAGTTAAATGGTTGAGAAACAAAGTGAAGTAGTAGCATTAGAGGGAAAATATTAGATTTTCTAAAATATCTTTAACACCAGAATACGAAGAAGTAGTTATAACATAACTATAAGATAATTAAGAAGTAAATACAATTTTAAATCTGCAGCTTTAAACACATATCCAATTGCAGTGGAATTTTTCATCCATCATTAAGTAACTCATCAGGTTAGGTTATTCTTTCAGTGATTTAATGTTGTGAAATATAATTTATATACTTCTACTGATGCGCGTTGAATTATTTTTAGATTTAGTAACAACACAGATTCAGCTTCAAATGGTTGCCTTGCTGGAATGAGTAAAACCCATCAGTTTCTCTGATGGTGTACAGTTTTATTAGGACTGCATCTTGTATTCAACATTATTCATTGTCTGTTTTATTTTATTTAACATTGCTAGATTTCTTTAACTAATAAAATGTTGGCAGCAGACTTCAATATGTTTATGTGTCATTCAAAACAGCTTTTCTCCTTCAATAACTTCAATTTCATTAACCAAGCTGTCTTTGAGCCACTGTCAAGCATTGGTCTCTTAACATGATCTCTTCCTTCATCAATTGTTAAACAAATGTCACCCCTGCCTCATCCTAGGGGGAAGCAAGAACAGGACCGTCTCAATGCTGTGAAGTAATGATGATATGGTGAATGAACACTTAACTCATTTACACATGTACTTTTGCTATTCTAACGCATACAAAATAATTTATTTCAAAACGGCTAAATTGTCTGATGAAACAGCACATGGGAGAATCTGAACACATTGTTTATTCATCAAGATCACCTTATTCTCCCTGATTTGTATTTTCCAATATTCATCCAGCTTTATCAGAAACTCTTGGCATTATTGAAGATTCATCATATGATGGCTTTCACCCAACCTCTTCTATTAATGCAATTTCAGTGTTGTGAAAAGTTTAGTTTACACCAGAGATGTTAATTTTATGAGCAAACAAATCATAATATGTGTCATATAAATGCAGACTCTGAAAATAGCTCTATTCCATTACCTTTTTAACTCTATTTCCACTTGTTAAATATTTCAAGGTGTTATAACTGAGGCAGCATAATAATAGCTTAAGCTACATTTCTTTCATGTTTTCAGCAGGAACAACTTGAACCCATGGCATACTTTAAAAGTCTCTCTTAAGGCTTATAATTATACAGTTCATACTTCTACATTCACTGCTATTACAACAAACTGTATCTCCTGCCCTTGTCCTTCTAGATGATAGTGGTCATGGATTTGGAAGATGCTGTCTAAGGAGCTTTGACGAATTTATGCAGTGCATAATTTAGATAGTACACACTACTGCTACTGAGAATCAATAGTGGAGGGACTGAATGTTTGTAGGTATGGTACCAATCAAGTGACTTTATATTTTTTCTCAAGTGTTATTAGATCTGCACTCATCCCAGGGATAGGGAATATTTCATCACACTCCTGATATGTAACTTGTTGATTTTGGATAGGCTTTGTGGAGTCAGGAGGTGAATTACTCAATGCAGGATGCCTAGCCTCTGATCTGCTCTTTTAGACACACCACTTATATAAGTCCCGTTCAGTTTATGGTCATTGGCAACCCCCCGGATGTTGATAGTGGGGGATTTCACAATGATAATGCCATTGAATGTCAAGAGTTGATGGTCATTACCTGGCACTTGCGTGACATAAATATTGCTTGGCATTTATCAGCCCAAACCCAGATATTATCCAGGTCTTGCTGCATTTGGAAATAGGTTTCTTCAGTTCTGAGGAGTTGCAAATGGGGCTGGACATTATTCATTCATCAGCGAATAACCCCACTTCAGAACTCGTGATGTGGAGAAGGTCATTGGTGAAGTAATTGAACATGGCTAGGCCTAGAACATTACCTTAAGGATCATCTGTAATGATATCCTGGAGCTGAGATGATGGACATCCAACAACCACAACCATCCTCCTTTGTGCTTAATATGATTCCAACCAGTGGAGAGTTTTTTCCCTTGATTCTCATTGACTCCAATTTTGTTCGAGCTCTTTGATACCACATTCAGTCAAGTGCTGCCCTTATGTCACTTTCACCTCACCTATTTAAACCAAGGCTGTAAAGAATTCAGGTGCTCAGTGGCCCTGGCAGAATGCAAATTTAGCATCAGTAAGTAGTGTACTGTTAAGGAAGTTGTGCTCGATAGCATGATTGATATTGCCTCCCATCACTTTACTGGTGGTTGAGACTAACTGATGATGTGGTAATTGGCTGGGTTTGATTTTTATTGCCTTTTTGTGTACAGGACATATCTGGATATTTTCACATTGTCAACTGGATGTCATGTTGTAATAGGACTGCGCTTACAAATCTATAAGACAGCTCTCAGTTTTTGCACCAGTCCCCAAATGTTACTAAGGAGGACTTTGCAGGGTTCACAGGACTGAGTTGCCATTGTTGTTTCAGGTACCTAGGTCAATGTCAGGAGATTTGTCCAGTCCTTTGGTTGAGACCTTTTAGTGATTTGATACTTGTAGGCCAGTATGGAACAAGTGGTGGGTCTAAAATTGGCCAGACCTGGTAAGAACAGCAGTTTTCCTTTCCTCAAGGATATTACATCAAGGATTTTGCATCTGCCTTCACAGTAGAGGACACAAAAAACATCCCAGAGGCAGCAGTAAGTCAGGATGTAGAACAGAAGGAGAAACTCATAATATATTTCAGATACATAGTGTTGAGTAAATTGTTGGAGCTGTATGCCAACAAGTTTTCAGGTCCTGATGAAGTTCATCATAGATCTTAAAAGAAGTAATTTGTGACTTAAAAGAAGAACTTAATGAAATGTGTTTAATCTTACAAAAAAACCCTAAATTTGTGAAGGTGCTTTTGAGTGGAAAGTAGCAAATGTAAATCTTCATTTCAAAAAGACAGGGTAACAGAAAGCAGGAGACTATAGGCCAATTAGCTCAGCATCTGTCATTAGGAAAATATTAGAAGCCATTAAGAAAGAAAATATAGTAGGACATTTAGATTAGTTCAAGGTAATCAGAAAAAGTCAACATGATTTTGTGAAAGGGAAATTATGTTTAACCAGTTTATTGGACTTCTTTCAGGAAGTGGATAAAGGGGAACCAGGAGATATACTCTACTTAGATTTCTAGAAAGCACTTGATAAAGTGTCCTACCAAAGATTATTGCAGAAGGAAAAAGCTCATGATGTAAAGGTAGCATATTAGCAAGGTTAAAAGGCCAGCTGGCCAACAGGAAGCAGAAATTAGGTGAACATAGGTCTTTTTCGGTTAGAAGATATAATGAGTGATGAGCCACATGGATCCGTGCTGACAATTCATCCATTTACAATTTACGTAAGTAACTTGGATGAAAGGATAGAAGGAATGGTTGCCACATTTACTGACAATGCAAAGATAAGTAGAAAACTTAATTGTGAAGAAGAAAAACTATGCTCAATTCTGGTCTCCCTGCTATGGGAAAGATGTTGCGAAACTTGAAAGGGTTCAGAAAAAAATCTACAAGGATGTTGTCAGGGTTGGAGGGTTTGAGCTATAGCGAGAGGCTAAATAGGCTGTGGCTATTTTCCATGGAGCGTCAGAGCCTGAGGGGTGACCTTATAGAGGTTTATAAAATTATGAGAGGCATAGATAGAGTGAATAACCAAAGCCTTTTCCCCAGGATAGAGGAGTCTAAAACTAGAAGGCATAGGTTTAAGGTGATGGGGAAAGATTTAAAAGGGACTGAAGGGGCAACTTTTTCACACAGAGGGTGGTGTGAATATCGAATGAGTTGCCAGAGGAAGTGGTGGAGGCTGGTACAATAACAACATTTAAAAGGCATCTGGATGAGTTTATGAATAGGAAGGGCTTAGAGGGATATGGGCCAAATGTTGGCAAATGGGACTAGCTTAATTTAGGATATCTAGTCGGCATGGACGAGTTGGACCTAAGGGTCTGTTTCCGTTCTGTACATCTCTATGACTCTATATAAGACTACAAAGAGATATCGATAGATTGGGTCATTGGGCAAAGATATGACAAATAGAGAAGAATAAAAACAAGGCATATTATCTTAATGGTGAGAGATTGAAGATTCCTGAGATGCAGAAGGATCTGGGTGTCTTAGTAAATGAATTAGAAATTGTTAGTATGCAGGTACAGCATGCAATTAGGAAAGCTAATAGAAGGCTAGAGTTTATGATGAGGGACATTGAATACTAAAATAGTGAAATTGTGCTCCAGTCATTGGGATTGGTACTAAAGCATTGGTAATACCACAATAATATAAAACAAAAAAAAACTGTATTTGCCGGAAACCTGAAACAAAAACAGAATTGCTGCAGAAATTCAGTGGGTCTAGCAACATCTCGGGACAGAAAACAGAGTTAATGTTTCAGGTCCAGTGACCTTTCATCAGAACTGTTAATACTGCATCTGGAGTACTTTGTACAGTATTGATCACCATATATAAAAAGCATATAAATTCATTGGAAGCAATTTGGAAAAAGCTTACGGACAAATTCCTGGAAGGATGTGTTACCTTATGAGCAAAGTTTTGCTGGGCTTCAGAAGAGTTACAGGTGACTTTATTGAAACACATAAGATCCTGAGAGGGCTTGACATGGTTGATGTGAATAGAAAGTTCCTTCTTCTGGAGACATCAAGTTGTAATAGATATTGTGAGTCTTTCCAACACATCCACTGAAAATGTGATAGAAGCTGATTCTTTGAATATTTTTATGGCAAAAATGGATAGATTCTTGTGAAACAAGTGGGTGAAAAGTTAATCAGGGTTAGGTGGCTATGTGGATCTGAGGTTATAATCAGATCACCCATGATCTTATTAAATGATGGAGCAGGTTTGAGGAGCTGAATGGCCTACTGTTGCTCCTTGTTCATGTGTTCCTGCAAATGCATGAGAAGAGCACCAAAGGGCTCAGCTGTGTCATTCAAGAGATGAAGAGTGGAAGCTTGTGAGATAAAAGTCTCTCCATGGCATGGCAGATCGAGCTATGTGAATTTCACTCCTAAAACACTTCAACTGAAAATTGGAAAATTCTGTCCTATGTCTCATTTATTCTATCATCATAAATATATTTTGCTCAACAATATCCTTGGTTCCTCATGTCAAGGCAAACTCAATCCATTTGAATCACATCTGCACAAGTTTCTCTTAGATAGCATTTTTTAAGCATGGTATTAAAATATTTCATGCCTTAATAGACTATAATTGGATGCTGCTCTTGCAAAAGGCCCCAGACAAGTTCTTAAAAAGTGTTCATTGATTGAAGTGGGGAAGAGTGAAAACTCAGAAAATGTTTGAGCATAATTCTTGTAATATATTATTTCATTTGCATAGTTACATTTAGCTTAATTGTTATGAATAGGAATAAATCTAAAAATTGCATGCTCTGTTGCAGTTTGACAAGAGGTTAATGAAATATGCCAGTCAGTCACTTATTGAAAAGACAGTACTTGAAGACATTTTGCTTAAACTTAACACTGACTGACTTGATTGCAGAGTGTCAGATATTGTACCTGACAGACCCTGAAAATAATGGAATTCAGAGGATGCAATCATTTAGAACAGCTTGAACATCAATGATTTTGTATGAATGAGATTTTCTTTGCTTGAATTGCCAGTTTGTAATTTGGAATGTTCATTGTTTTTGTCAGCAATGTCAAATTAACCCAATTAAAAAGTAGTTTGCAAATCTCCTTTTGATGTGATATACATTATGGGTTGAGGAATGTGCGGAGTGGAATGTATTCCAATAAAGATGGAACTAATTAATTTATTCTAGGAGAAATGAGTGTTGAGGGTTGGATTCATAAGTGAAATTAATTAATAAAACAACAACTGCAAAATGTATATTAATAA
This sequence comes from Rhincodon typus, assembly GCF_021869965.1. Taxonomy (NCBI): domain Eukaryota; kingdom Metazoa; phylum Chordata; class Chondrichthyes; order Orectolobiformes; family Rhincodontidae; genus Rhincodon; species Rhincodon typus. The sequence continues at coordinate 82,346,839 of NC_063335.1, read as the reverse complement.
ACCCAACCAAAAAATGGGAGAACTTTATTTTATGGAGCCTGCTAAAATGTGGAACGCATTACTGTTGGAAATGGTTGAGGTAAATGGTATAGAAGCTTTGCAAAAGAATGAGACAGGGCGAACATTTAGTGCAAGTTAGGCTTTGGGTAGCATTTTGAATGAAGTTTGGAGAAGGTAGAAAATTGGAGGCTGGTCAGGAGTATGTTGGAATAGTTATGTTTGGCGAATGAAGGTTTCAATAGCAGAAGAATTGAGGCTGAGGCAGAGGCAGAGTTGGGCTCATGAAGGGAACTCTGGCAAAGAAACTTGTTTTCAGGTGATCGAATCTGTTTGATGTTTCATTCATTAATTTAATGAATATATGAATTTTCCCACATTTTGTACTCCAAATGCAGCAGGAAAGCTTTTTTTTAATCTGTGGCCAGTTAGATTAATGTCTGATCTGCGACATTGAATTTTATGTTATTCTATGTATTCTGATGATAGTTGGAGCATTACATTCTAATTTATTCTAATTTTTCTGTGAAAATCAAATCTCGATAGTCAACACTGTCTCTAAAAACGTGGACTGAAACTTTTGAATAGCTTTGCCTAGTTGGGACCATATATTATATAAAAACCGAAAGAGCTGCGGATGCCGTAAATCAGGAACAAAAACAAAGTTGATGGAAAAGCTCAGCAGGTCTGGCAGCATCTGTGAAGGAGAAAACAGAATTAACGTTTCAGGTCTGGTGACCCTTTCTCAGAACTGGGACCATATATTGTTGTTTCAAAGCAAGATCTCTGGTCTCTACTAACTAATCCCTGATGGAGTTAGTGCCTCCATCCCGCCATGTTGATGTCATTTTGATGAGTGTCATTGCATATGAATTTTCATCCATGGAGAGGCAGAAAACTTCATTACCATGCTTAAGTCAGACTCCCACACTGCAAATAGAGGGCTGATTTGAATTCAACAATAGCTGTGTGGGTTTTCCAGGTCTTATGAAACCTGAGAGTAAGTTCAGGAAGTGACAGTGGCAATATATTTCTTGGTCAGAAGTCACACAACACCAAGTTATAGTCCAACAGGTTTATTTGAAATCACAAACTTTTGGAGTGCTGCCCCTTCATCAGGTGAAGTGGCTTCACCTGATGAAGGAGCAGTGCTTCGAAAGCTTGTGATTTCAAATAAATCTGTTGAACTATAACCTGGTTTCATGTGACTTCTGACTTGTCCACCCCAGTCCAACACCAGCACCTCCATATCAAAATATTTCTAAGTCAGGATAGTGAGTGTCTTGGAGGGAAACTTGCAGATGCTGGTATTCTCTTAAATCAGCTGCTCTTGTCCTTCTAGATGGACGTGCTTGCGGGTTTTAGTAATACAATCGAATGAATGTTAGGCAAATTTCTACAGTGCATCTTGCAAATAGTACACACTGTTGCCTCTGAGCATTGGTAGTGGAATGATTGAACACTTGTGGATGTGGTGCCCTTAAAAGCATTAGAAGCATGAAAACTTGCTGTAACCCCTGACAAACTATCAAAATGACAGCTTATCACTGACACTAAACCCCTCCAATGACTGACATTGATCCTTTAGTCATGCAGACTGACTCCATCCCTGAACATTCAGCGTGACCTCTCGAGGCACACAATGTTGGCCCCCTTATCATATGACACAATCCTTGACACCTTCCCTGACATCCAGCCCCCTTAACCTGGACTCCTGTGTGCACTCCCAACACCCGATATGCACCACCCCCCACACTGAACACTAGAATGCTTCCAAACCCAGACATTCAACTGCCCCTTAACTTCAACACCCTAACTCCTGACCAACTCTACTCTCCAATCCACTTTTCTCCCCCTTTTACCCATCACCCCACACAGCTGCCACCCTATAGTGTCATCCATTTGGTATCTTATCCCTTACCCACCTGCCCCATTTTCTATACCCGCAGAGTTAATGTTCTGAGTCTGGTGTAATTCTTCTTCAGAGCAGAATTAACTCTACTTCTTTATATACTGATATCGACAGACCCATTGAGTTTCTCCAGCATTTTCTGTTTCTATTTCAGACTTCCAGCATCCACAGTGTTTAGCCTGGGTTATGTCATGGTTTAAATGCTATCAAAAATATGGAAGAATAGCAGAGACCAAATAAACATTTGGCATCAAATTAACATATATAACCAGTCTATTTACATATACCTCTCTCATGCCATTTACTCCACACTCTGATGTGTCATTTTCTCCCTCCAATTCCTTCCGTGCCTTCCATATTTCATGCCATATTCCATCTCCCCCTTGTCATCCCAATCTAATTCCATTTCATATTCACCATGCCACCCTTTCATACTTTTCCCCTACAATGCTATCTGTATTCCAAGGCATTCCGTCCTTCCCACGTCACCCCTCTGATTCTGTCCCCTATCTTCAATGGAATTCCTGTCATACCACATTCGCATACTGACCCTACTGTCTAATTGGTATACTTCATTACAGTTGTTAGCTTTTATCACTGTTCCTTCACTCTTGCAGGACCAAAATCCTGAATGTCCTTTACTAACAGTGTCCATACACTCAAGGTACATGGTGGTATAAGGAGGCAGCTCACCATCACCTTCTCCAGTGCAATTAAAAATGGACAATCAATCTCAGCATGACCCGTGATAATCATGTAAACAAATAACAAAAAATCAACTTCTCCTATTTCATCCCTCCTATGCCATCCCCATTCCATGTCATTGGGGAGGCAATGGCCGAGTGGTATTATCGCTGGACTGTTAATCTAGAGACCCAGGTAATGTTCTGGGGACCCGGGTTCGAAGCCTGCCATGGCTGATGATGGAATTTGAAATCAATAAATACCTGGAATTAAGAATCTAATGATGACCATGAATCCATTGTTTATTGTCGGAAAAACCCATCTGGTTCACGAATGTCCTTTAGGGAAGGAAACTACCATCCTTACTTGGTCTGGCCTACATGTGACTCCAGACCCACAGCAATTTGACTCTTAACTGCCCTCTGGACAATTAAGGATGGGCAATAAATGCAGCCTAGCTAGCGATGCCCTCATGTCGTGAATGAATAAAAAAAACTGATCCTTCCCTTTCCATTTTTATTCCAATTATTACTCCCACAGTCATCAAAATCTCACCATATTTGCAGATCGATCCTGACTTGCAACCCAATGATTATAATTAAGCAATTCCATCACCTCATTCCATCACTTCATCCCGTCCTCCACTCCTCCTTTCCCATTCTATGTTTCTCATGTCATTCCCATTCCAACAGACTTCTACAAAGACGGAGTGCCTCCTCAAACCTTGTACAATGTCTCCCTGGCATTACAAGTTCCTGGTGTGATCCTGACTGGTGATGGTGTCAGTGCACAGTTGCTGACCTAACTGGCAGTCGTTCAGATCTTTCTAGATAATGCTCACTCTCACCACCCTGCTGTGTTAACATCATCAGAAGGATGTGTGAAGAATGACAGATTGTGCTTTTCTTGCTCAGCTCAGCCTCAAGTTTTCACAGGAACTATGGATGTTTATAATTGTTCAGGATCTGTGCTAAGTCAGTCTCTCACATACTACACGCCCTCTCACACACTTTCACACAGACAGATTCCATTTTTACACGTAAACACAGACCCATCAAATTGGAACACAGTCTTAGAATAGGAGGCAGACATTTGGAGGCATCTCTTCACTCAGAACTATTGACTCTTTGGAATTCTTAGCCCCAAAGAACTGTGGAGGCTCAGTCATTGAGTGTGTTCAAGACTGTGATTAATAGATTTCTACATGTTGCAAACATCAAAGGAAATGGGGATTATGCAGGGAAAATGATGTTCAAATCGAAGATCAGCCATTCTGATTGAATGGCAAAGCAGAATCAAGAGCTAAATGGCCTACTCCTGTTCCTATTTCTTATGTTGGCAGCTGCACCTGTCTTTTGAATATCCCAAACCACCTCATATATGTTACTACACTGTGTCCACTGTACCCAAATACTGCAATAGTGTTTTACAATATCCAGCTAACAGTAAACTCCCTAGTGCAGGTAGGGCTCCAAGACCTAATCAACCCACCAATAAAACAGAAATGTGCAAACAGATAAAAAGGACATATTAGATATTCATTCAATTAAATCTGATTTAAAAGCATTATGCATCCCAACATTGAAAATTCAATGGCATTCAAAACTGATCCCTGACTGACCAATGACGCATGCTGATAATGAACAAGGTAAAGCAATGGTCAATCAATACTAAAACAATGTCAGCATAAAGGCTGAATTAGAGAAATACTTCAAAACCTGAGGATCAGCTGTCAACACTTGCTTCTCCATCCATGGCAAGAATAGACAAGGAAATTTCTAAGATACATTCTTGAAGATTAATCAGAAAAACAGGCATTCCCAAAGGAGCTCTGAAGCTCCATCCAAGCAAGGATACCAGTGAGAAATGAAGATTGCTTCAAGGACTGCAGCTGTAGCCATGATGATTAATATTTTTTTCCTCAGATACCAGAGGGAAATCAATCTTGTGGGGGAACAACAATGAAAGAAAACAAATGGTGAGAGAGTTTTCTAAATAGCAATCAAGCCAACAATACTAGAGGTAATCATGCATCCAATATATCAATTCCACATACTTCACAACTTTTTCAGGTTTAAATCTGAGCACCCTTCAGGCAAAAATCATCCTAAAATATTAATCTACTTTATGATTTATGGTCCTGATATTTACAGATTTTAATTCAGATGTTCAGCTTCACATGTTGATTTCTGATCTTTTATGTTCGGCAACTCTTGCCTTATTTTTAGATGTTGGGCAGGGATCTGTAAGTCTGATCCTATTGTTATCATGCTGTTTTTGTGTTATCACATTATTGGCATTGAGAAATATTCATCACTTGAGGGCATGAGGTGATATGACAATGACAGAGTTACTGGCATCTGCCATTTTACTTTGGGGACAATTTTTATATAAGTCGCTTTTTTCTCCCTTTCAAGTTTGGCAGTTAACAGCTGAAAATGTGGGTCCGTGCAGGAAGGATGCTATATGCCCTCTGGCAAAATAAAAGAAAGAACTGCGGAAACTGGATATCTAAAACAAATACACAAAGTTAAACAAAGGGATGGTTGATAGTTTTACACAACCAAGGTCCATGTCAATCCTCAGTTGAGGAAAAGGGTGGACATTTCTATAACTCCTGGAAATCACAACTATCAACCAGCCCTCTGTCTGCCTAACTTACTTCCTTGCTCCCTCTGAGCTCTGTCTCCACCTATCCACTCACTCCCTTTCCCCCACCCCCTGACATCAGCATAAATACCATCTTTTCCAAGTTACTATCCATTCTGAAGAAGGGTCGTTGGACTTGAAACGTTCACTCTGTTTTCTGTCAGCAGATGCTGCCAGATCTGCTGAGTTTCTCCAGCAATTTCTGTTCCTGTTACACCCTCTGGTGATCTCTATCATTATTCTTTCAAAGTTGGCAGCATCAGAGGGAAATCACCTCAGTTACACAATGACAATAAACCCTCATGTCATTGGGTCATATGTTGAGTAGCTCCCTGCCTCAGGAGGCTGCTAAGTCAGTTGTTAATTTTGGATATTTATGAAAAACCTACTAACTGTATATTTGAAACTAAAGCAGAAAGCCCTCCTAGCTGGATTTATATCAGTCCTGGCTTCTGGGTCCCATAATAAAAGGAAAAAAATTGTTAAATGCATAGTGCCTCAGGCCACATCTCAGCATTGGATTCTACGTGTTACCTACATTTGCAATGGATAAGGTTGGCTGTCATACACTCACCTTGCAGTTGGAAAATTGGTTCTCTGCAGGAGCATCCATGAAAAGTATTATTGCTAAGCTAGGTGCACAGGAAGATTTAAAAAATGCTTTAAAGGTTTATATTCTTGGATTTCTTCTGCTCCTTATCCACTCCCCTTCAGCTGCTAAGGGACTCACTACAGCTACTGGGCAGATTGCCAAACCTCAATGCAGTTGACAACAGACTTGGACCTACGCATTATAAAGGAACCTGACAACTGTTGATACATGCCCTTGTTTCCTGTTCGGCCAAGGAAGTTAGAATCATTTTGTTTCTTTCATTCGCAGAATGTGGGCATTGTTGGCTAAGGGAGCAATTATTGCCTAGACTGAATTGCCCCACAGAAAGTGGTGGAGAGCTACTTTCTTGAACCACTGAAGTCCATTTGTTATAGGTACATTGACATTGTTTTTAAGTAGGGAGTTAGAAGATTCTGACCTAGCAATACTGAAGGACTACAGTTTAATTCCTGAAGGGGAAAGAATGTATAAGTGTAGATTTCTTATAGAAGTATAGTTTTATCACAGATCTGTAGTAAGGGTCAAATATATACGCAAGGGTTAAAAGTGAGGATTGAAAGAGTACTTGCTTGCTGCTGCAGAGACAGGCAGCTAGTTAGAACATAGTTCACAATGGAACAGGCCATGGGACGTTCCAGATGGGAAACACATCAATCTGCAGATGTTAGTGGCAAAGGAGTCAGAGCTAGGTACGATGAGCACATGCATGTTTGTTTTTGATAAAGGTTCCAATGGCTAATAGCCCCAGAGCGATAGTGTCAGAGCCGTATACCACTGATAGTAAACTATGGGGTGTTGCTAGATTTACTGCTCATGCTAGATGTGGACAGTAATTCATATAGTTTCGGGGTTGCCACCTCTGCTGGGCCTGTCGTACCAATGAGTCAGTATATACTCAGGAATAGTGATGGTCATAAGTGGGATTTTGTCTGTGAGGTATGACTCTGTGAGTGTGACCATGTCACATTGTCACTTGACTAATTTGTTGGACTGTTCTCACAACTCTAACACAAACCCCCAAATGTCAATAAAAAAGATTTTGCAGGTTTAACAGGGTTATTGATTGAATTGAAATTTCATTATCTGCCATGGTGGGATTCAAACTCTTGTGTTGTATTATAGGAAGATATGAGTAAGGAACTGGCTTAGGCCATTAGACTGTTTGAACTTGCTCTATCAGTAAAATCAAAACTCATCTGATTGTGGTCTCCACTTTCCTGTCTGTCCCCTATAATCCTCAACTCCCTTAGCCGTTGAAAATCAATCTCAGTTTTGAATAACTTAAATAACCAAACCCCCATTGTTTCCTGGGGAAGAGAATTCCACAGACTAATGACCCTCTGAGAGAAACAGGTCTTTTTGTCTCCATTTAAAATGGAACTTCTTGCTCTTAAACTGTTCCTCAATTCTAGTCTCCCTAAAAAGAGGGAACATTTTTCTCTGTTTCAATCTGATCACCCATAATCTGAATTCTTGGATTCTTCAGGATAGTATGATTTTAATGATTTTAAGTTCCTATAAGACTGGTTTCGCTGAATAGGACAGGGTTAAAATCACTCTCAATAGTCAAAAGTGCCCTTTGCAAAAGGAAAATGATTTGTATTGAAATGCTTCATTATATAGGTCTCACATGAAATCTGAGTATAATTGCTGCTTAACGTAAATTAATTTACGCTGGAAAAGTTGTCCTAGCAACATTGGAGTTGTCAGCAGTTAAAACTAATATTTAAGTTAATATGAATGCTGCTTGTAAGAGAATTCAGTGAAATAGTAATTTCTGAACCATGGCTTTCTTACAACTATTAAATTTCAACTTGAAAATGTTCACTGTATTAGTATGCTACATTTTTTGATTTCTACAGTAATGTATCTGACCACACATCTGTAATTCTGGTTCGATCAACAGTAATTCTATTTACTTGAAGAGCACCTTTTATATTTTTCAATTTCAGTTTGATCAAAAACTTAATTTTAATAAACTGTGGGGATGGAAACGTTGACAACACCATTTCCAAGGAAACTATTGTTCTTCCTTCAGAAATAGAAATAGATTTAGAACAATGTAAACCAGTGAAAGCTAGAAGATATCTGCAGAATACAGCCTGCAGGCAGTTTCTTTGAGCTCTGGTTAAATGATTTTCAGCCAGTGCTGTCAAAAACTATCAATTTCAAACAAGTATTGTGCATTTCTTAATTTATAGCAACAAGTATTGGCGAAAAGAGTGAAGAATGAACTTCTGTATGCAAGATGATAAAGTGCTAATGATTTTCCAACCCCATTAGTTTCTGAATCGGATATCCCGGAAAATCATGCAATGCGTTTTTAACCCACACCTATTCAATGTGCTGCTTGCTGACTACAATCTTTGCAGCTTGTAGGCCATCACTGTAGGCGCTGGTAACTCCATGCCTCAGCAAAGTTGTCTAATGTAACGTGAAGCTGGTACAAATTAAAGTCAATCTGAACCATTGAAAGCCATATTTCACCTCTGGCTACAACAAGGGCTGAAAGTACAGAAAGAAGAGTTAAAGAACAGGAACAAAGCACAAAGAGGCACAAAAGACCAGAGAACATGCCCCAAAGTTCTCTGAGGCAGTCCTGAGGGGCTTAGGCAGGGGGTGCATGGGAGTAAGAAAAACATCCATTGTCAAGGGCCCAGGAGGTTCTCAGGCAGACACTGAGATTAGCCATTGCAGTCAATGCCAGCAATCTAGCATTAAGGATCTGGATGAACTGCAAGAAGATTACCTAATGATTAGTCAAGGTCTGTGAAGGCATTTTTCAATGTCATTTCTTTGCAAATAAAGCAGGAGTCTTATACATTGCTCTGTTCATCATACCGTTACCCACGTACTCACCCGTGATCTCCATCAGCAATGAATTGTACCTTACATTCACAGTCTCACTTTATCATCATGCATTTAACACTGTTGTAAGCCATGCAATCACATCTTGAAGATCATGCTCACTGATAGAATTACCCTCTCTTGTGCAAAATTTATGCAGCAATAGACAACCAGCTGGGGTTTGGCATATTCCGTGAGCATTCCTGTGAAGTAGCATCGAGATATATGTCAGTGGGCATGAGAGGGTTACAGCTAGAACAGGACAGCGATGCGTGAGTATTGCATGAATGCCACTTCCCTAGATAGCTCTGGGGAAAACTCAGATGAGGCTTTAATGAGGCAGTGAACAGAAAAAAGGCTGATGGCATTCGGTACACAATTGCTCGGTGCATTGGCTGAGCTGTCAGACAGCCAGCTGACAACTTCAAGCTACATGGAGAAGTCTGGTTTTAAATTGATGCATAGCTTTGCAGAAAGCTTGGAGCATTTCATTTCCAGTGCTGAAATGGCGACTAAATCTGTGTGAACATTTATATACTTGACCACGATGTTGCATTTGATGGATCATGTCTCAGGTTCTATTGCACTACAAGAAGTCAGCTGATGCCTATGTGCTGCAGTCAAATCTCTGACTATAGTCGGGAAGTATCTTGTTGCTGTGCAAGCTCCAACTGCTGTGAGTCTGGCTGTATATACCGGATCTCAAAGGTGTTTGCAGAATTTCACAGCAGTTTAGCAATCTGTCACACAATACGCAGATTGCTGCAGACACTGGTCTCAGGGGGTTGTTGTAATAATGGGTGTATAGTTTTAGTTCTGATATAATGAGGGATATCAGAATGTAACAGTGATGCCAGCAGTCATGTGTAAGATTCTGGTGAAGAGAGGTAGTATAGTCCCTAGAATGCTGAAATATACTAAAGTGGAAATAAAGGAGTTTTGAAGAAACATACTCATTGGTAAAAGAAAACTTTCCCACTCCAGGTCAGGTGACAAATTACCTGGCGAGAGATCCAAACAATTTTCAAAGTAGTATCAAACTACAAACTAGGGCTAATGGAGAATCCATGGAACATAAGCTGTTGTCATCTCTCAGTTTGACAACATCTCTGCTGCTACTACCAACTCTGCCAGCTTAGACCTCTGGCAGACGTGTGGGCATGAGGGTGCAGTCTGAGAGCAAGCTTTCTAGGCCCAGAGCTGGTTGATGTCATCCTGTAAGTCTGTCCTGACACTTGTTGCTGTCCCTCACCGTAATCAGCAGCCTTTTAGTGGCCATGGTGCAGTCACTGAGGTACCACAGCATGGGGATACTGAGGGGGCAAGGCATACACCAGACGGGCAAGAACCATAATATACAAGTGTAATTATTTCACTTTTTTATGGAATATTGGATACTTTGTTTCATGCTAGCACAAAACTGTTGTTTTGTGGTGGCTTATATTTCAGGAATATGGTTAAGAGAATATTGTGATGGTCAGTAACTGTGGGATGATAAAGTGTGAGACTGTTGTACAATGTGACCTGCGGTTGTGTTCAGGAGGACCAAAGTTCAGTTAGTGTTGACAGACAGTGTGTCCAGAAGATTAATGCTCTGGCTACCTCATCATTTCCCTGGTCCGCCCAGCTGAGCTGGTCATTGGATCCATGGGCAACAGCTATGAATCTAAATCGTTATCCTATCACCAACGAAGCATGCCAGAACCAAACTCGATCCTGCCCTGGCCTAATACCTAGATGCTCACGGTGATGGGGAATGGTTCTGATCATGGCATACGAAGCAGAAGTATGAACCTAATGGACTTCCTCTTCTTTAACACAGTGACATTAGCAAGAGACAGGGAACAGGGATTGGCCCTCTAGACACAGCCGCTATAGAGGATGATGCATTAGAAATCAGCAGATTTGTCAATACATGCCCATTGGAGATGGAGAGAAGTCAGTCTCCCATATACCTGGCCACAGAATTAGATACGACATGGCCACAGGCAACATAACACTTACACATTTTGGTTTTGTGAAGACTGTGATAGTCTCGGAAATTGTGGCAATCAGTCAACTGGAAAACAAAGCTGTGACAGCAGATCTTAAAATCCAAAAATCCGAAATCCTTTCTATGAAAGTTATTGAAGACAAAGGCATTCAGAGTGCATTGACCTTGACAGCAGCTCTCAATATGCATCCATGAGGTCCACTGGGAAAGAAGTCTTTCAGGAGGTTGCAAATATCATCAATGATCTGCTGAAGAAATCAGAATTCTGAGGCACTGTTGCTCAGTCATTTCTAGAATTCTGATTCTCTGGTAGTGTACTCTGTGTTGGGAAGCATCGCCTCCTATGGTAGGAGCTCTTTGTTCATTCTCTCTCTCTCTCTCTCTCTCCTGTGGCATGACAAGTGATGGAGGAGAAGGTTGTTGCTTCTCCTGCTGGTGTTATTTCTGCTGCTGGTCATATTGCTAGTGCTGCTACTTTTGTTCCTCATCAGACGTCCAAGATAGAGCTGCACAAATCGTTCCTATGTTGCAGTGATGACGAACAGTGGGAAATGCAGATCCAAGACAAAACAAAAATGCCTAAGGTAACTGAATTAATCTCCAAAGTCTCGGAAAACCCCACTAAAACTGTGAAAACATACTCTCCAAACAAATCTCATGAGTAAATTTGTTTTTCTGAAATTAAATAGTTGTTCTATTCCAATATTTAATATTTTTTGAGTCTGCTAATTACACGGTTCCATCAATGTACACTACGGGAATTTCCTTCCCCATCCCTCCCGGACATCTTTCACTGAATATGCTGCTGTGTATGCTTTTCAACACTTACTCTGAGCAAATCCTGTACTCCTGTCACACCTGTGCTCACTGACCTGGCCACAGTCAAGCAATGTCTTGATCTTCAAGTTCTCATCCTTGTTGTGAAACCCTTACGTGGTCTTGTCTTTCCTAATCCTGTAACCAATGCTAACTCCACAATTCTCAGAGATACCTACATTCCGCTAATTCTGGTATCTTGTGCATTTTCTAATTTAATTGTTCCACCATTGCCTAGACCCCCAGGGTCTTGAATTCCCTTCACACACCTTTCTGCCTTTATATTTACTTTCCTTCTTTAAGGACACCTCAAGACCTATCTTTCCGACTCTATCTTTGTCATGTGACCCAATATCTCCTAATGTCCTTTAGTATTTTACATTATAAAGCATCCTGGGAAATTTTTGATGGGTAATGTTTTATATAAAAATAGTTGTTATTATTATAAAACTTTTTATGAAGCTGCTGGGATGACTCCTCCATTGTTAAGCAGCCTCTCAGCTTACCAGTTATTGTAAACTGTTGGTCCTCTCAAGGCCCTTTGACTGACCCTCCAGCTTTGAGAACTTACATATCATCCTTAATTAGATGGAAAATCTGCTTCTATGCCAAAGATGGGGGCATCTCTGCCAAAATCCCAAGGAGTGACTGTTTCCTTCCCCACCCCAAGGACAGATTTGGTATCCACGAACAATCCTTATTCCTGGTTTCTGTCCATTGAGAGAGACTGCAGCCCTTTGCTTTTGTTAGCCCAGAATGAACAGTTTATGGACAGTTTATTATCATGGTAACCCATGCTGGATATTTTATAGCATAAGAGACAGGCTTCATACTTTAGTATATTTATTTACTTCTGAATTGTGTGTCAAGCTTAAATTTCCTGGATATTATGAACTTTTGAATAGTATTTGACTCATTGAGTAATGTAAAATCTAGGCATGATAAATTCTCATTCATGCAAAATTAAGCAACAATGTCATACGAGGGGATAGATCTATTCTAGATTGTTGAACTTATCATAAGATAAATCATTCACAGGTATCATGAAAAGCTGCAAGGTCAAGAATGTCACAGAAAGGAGAATTTGCTGGGGTGCATTAAGAACTACTGCAACATGAGAATGACTTATGGATAGCTCTATCTTGGACGTCTGATGAAGAACAAAAGTAGCAGCACTAGCAATATGACCAGCAGCAGAAATAACACCAGCAGGAGGAGCAGCAACCTTCTCCTCCATCAACTTGTCATGCCACAGGAGAGAGAGAGAGAGAGAGAAAATGAACAAAGAGCTCCTGCCATAGGAAGCGATGCTTCCCAACACAAATCTTTGACCCACATTCAAATGTCTACCTAATGGAGAAAAGGTCAGTAATCATTTATGGTAGATACCAGACTTAGACTTTCAATTTGGAAGAAATCTAGAGAAATAGCACTGTGACAACTGTTTTATTAGTATTTCTGATATGATTAATGCAAAATAATCTGTCCCAATTGGGATTCAACCTTACAACTTGAATATTTTTGCACTTAGCTTTTTCAGTCCTTTTCCTCTCCTCTTCAGTTAATAGGATTGCATTCTTACTGGGACTGAACACAGTCTCATACTTTCTCCAAATCTTGGAGTAAGGGTGTGAGTGGAGTGCATTGAACATCGAGGAGATGATTCCAAAACTAATGTTGAGTCTGCCAATATTGAATAATTACACTTATATTTTACCACGGGGTAATAGCTATCAGGGATAGGATTCTCTCTCCTTTTTTCTGTTCATGATCACCTATAGTTGTGTGCTTACTGCTGCATGAGCTGAGATAAGCAAACTCAACGTGAACTGAAAATAGAACCTAGACTCTTCATGGTTTGTGTGGCCCACCTACTGGCTTTAATGATTTAATGAAGACCTGTAGCTCGGGTTGCAGTTGGAGTTGTTGTTTCCTTACCAGCATATTCAGAAAGACGACACACACAGACCAAATCTTGAATTACCAGAGTAACCACCGCAGAGTCCACAAACAGAGCTGTGTCAAGAATCTGTTTAAACAAGCGTTAATTCAGCACAACACCTCGAAGCTGTGCAAAAATGAAGAGGAACACCAATACAGAGTCTTTGCAAATAATGGTTATCCTAACAGCTTCATCTGCCGATGCCTGGCAAACAAACAACACCAAGAAGACACTGTACACCCCAACACACTGGCTACCCTACCCTATGATAGAAACACACCAGAACTGACTACAAGACTCCTATGACCTCTTAGAAAAAGGATAGTACACAAACCAACAGCCACACTTTGTCAGTTACTCTCAAAGATGAAAGACCCCATACCCACAATGAGCAGGACAAGTGTGATATATAAAATACCATACAGCAACTGTGAGAAACAGTACATAGGACAGATGGGCAGGAAACTCACCACCAGGATCCATGAACACCAACTCTCACCAAACAGCATGACCAATTCTCCCTCATTTCAATACAGTCTGACATAGAAGGACATCAATTTGACTGGGACAAAGTTACAGTACTAGGACAAGCGAGACAAAGACAAGCACAAGAATTCCTGAAGGCCTGGTTTTCACCCACAGATACAATTAACAAACATGTTGAAATAGACCCCATCTACATACCACAACAGTACAAAACTGGAAACAAGACTGCCTACCATGACAGACTGGACCATATAAATTCAGAGTGGGAAAGAACAACAACACTTCAACGGAGGCTACACAGCACTGACGATGTCATCTAGAAGGGAGACGAAACATTTGCACAAAAACCAGTCAGCTCGGCGAAACAACCAACAACTCCAACTATTGGGTGCTTAAAACTTCCTGAGCCAGTAGGGGACCTTAATACATTGACCAGTTGACTCTATATACCTCCTGTAAACTTGAAAATAGTGCTGAATTGTGCTTCACTCAATCACCAGAAAACTCTTTTCAGTTTTAATAGCCAATGTTCACAGCGATCTTGAAAATTAAATAACCTGTGCAGTCTGCACAAGGGTTTATGATCAAATCAGCAAGACAAAGACAGGCTCATCACAAGCGTTTTATGGCTTAAATAATCGTCTTTCTCTCTATTAAGGAGTAATTTCTTTCAAGTTTGTTTCGATGTATATTGGCAAAATAATAACTTTTTCCCATTTATCCTGCAAAAAGAAATATTAGTACTTATTCCCATGACTGAACCACTTGTGTTTCAGTAAATTGTTTATCAAATGGGAAAATATAAGAACCAAGACATTACTAACACAGCTTGGCATTTCAATGTTCTGAAGAAATCTTTTTTTCCTTTCAAGTTTTGCTGTGGAGGTGTCGGTGTTGGACTGGGGTGGACAAGGTCAGAAATCACACGACGCCAGGTTATAGTCCAAGAGGTTTATGTGAAATCACAAGCTTTTGGAGCGCAGCCCCTTCGTCAGGTGCAGTGAGAACAGAGCACACAGACACAGAGTTTATAGGCAGAGAGATGAAGAGCACACACACTCACACACACTCACACACACACACACACACACTCTCACACACATACTGTCTCTCACACACACACTCTCTCTCACACATACACACTCACACATATACTCTGTCACACTCACACAGACTTTCTCTCAAACAAACACACACACACACATACTGTCTCTCTCACACACATATACTCTGTCACACAAACACACACTTTCTCTCAAGCTCGCGCGCGTGTATGCACACACACTCACACATATATAAACCTATGGGGTGAATCACTTCATCCAAGATGTTTGTTTATTTGCAGATACATTCTATTTTGTTCAAAAAGCACCCAATTTGTAGTGATAGTCGATCATTGTGGGATTTTACAAATTCCTGCTTTTGGAATAAAACCAGCCTGATTCCAGGTTAAAATTCTGAGACAGATTCTGGATAAAGCCTCGCATGTACAATTCAGTGCCTGACCTGAGATATCACCTTTTGTATATTTCTATCACTCTGCCTGGTTGAAATTTGGAAAGTTAGGCAGAAACTGATGGAACCTTTAACTATCTCGGGGCAGTAACTTGAAACAGATTCTGGAATTTGCATCTTAATCTATTTAAACTTGGGTCTCCTTTCTAACAGAGTTCTCCATACCCTGCTTCTGCAGTTTCTAGAATGCAGGAATGTATGAATGATTAAAGATTCAACAAGAGGCAGTCAATCAGCCATTTTAGGTTTCTTCACTCCACTCACATCAGTTGTATGATCCTTTGATCTTTCTGCCCTTCATCTCCCTGCCTATAAACTCTGGGTCTGTGTGTTCTCCTCTCACTGCACCTGACGAAGGGGCTGCGCTCCAAAAACTTGTGATTTCAAATAAACCTTTCAAGTTAGTTAGTGCGTTGGTGCTACTAATACTACGCACAATATCTCTAGCTGGAGGATGGTAGAAAAACCCTGGAATTCAATCAAGACCACGGCTAATGCTCCATGGGAAAGGGTTTAAGTGCCACCATGGCAACTGGGTAGAATTTGAATTTATTTGAAAGGTAGTCTCAGCCATCATGAAGGGATAACTGATTATCATAGAAACTTAGCTGATTCATAAATGACCTTTGTGGAAGGAAATCTGCCATCCTTACTTGGTTGGGCTACATGTGACTAATTGTTATGTGGTTGAGTCTTAACTATCTTCTAAAATGGCTCAGCAAACCATCTGCTGGCCTTGCCGATGACACCCACATCTCATGAAAGAATAAAACTATTGTGGAGGATAATTTTGGCTATTGATGAAAAAAACACAAAATCAGCATGGTCACCTGCTAACCACATTTCCACTTCTGTTCTCATTGATACCAACCGATGTCAAAAGGGATTATGCCCATTTTACACGACCATCTTCAATTAAATTTAAATGCATTGCATGCATAGAAGTGGAAAGGTCTATCTTTTCTGGATTTAGCAGAGAGATACCATCCAAAAGATACAGACAAAAAAAATGTTAGTTCTTTTCCTGGGTTGCAGACCTGAACCACACTGTCCTTGAATTTTGTTATGGATCATGCCGAACTCTCTTGGCTCAGTAGTTAGCACTGCTGCCTCACAGCTCCAGGGACCTGGGTTTGATTCCACCCACAGGCGACTGTCAGTGTGGAATTTGCAAATTCTCCCCGTGTCTGTGTGTGTTTCTGTCGGGTGCTCCGGTTTCCTCCCACAGTCCAAAGATGTGCAGGCTAGGTGGATTGGCCATGGCAAATTGCCCATAGTATTCAGGGATGTGCAGATTGGGTGTGTTACCCATGGGTAAAGCATGATTACATGGGGCAGGGAGTTGGGTCTGTGTGGGATGTTCTTCAGAGGGTCAGTGTGGATTTGTTGGGCCGAAGAGTCTGTTCCCACACTGTAGGGATTCTATGATTCGATGAAATATATCAAGGAGACAGCCTAGACCCTAACTTTTATCTTATTTAAAGGCAAGTATAATGTGCTGTGTTCCAAATGTAATTTAATTAGTTACGCTACTCAGCTTTAAGCAAAACAGTTTATTCTTACCTGACAGTTAAAATACAAACAAAAGAAAGAGGAATTGGTGTAACTTTAACTCCAGTGAAAAATCTAACAGAATAATAGAATATTTAACTACTAAACAGCAACTGTTCCAAGATAGTAACATCCCATAAACATACCCTTAGCAAAGCGAAATTCACTAAAATAGACTGTCTCAGATGCAATGTTTATCCAGTTCAGGGGGAAAGAACATCAAGAGAAAATTCTGGCAGAGAGAGAACTCAAACATTTTGCTGTAGCAAAGAGAGATATATGGCAACTTCCAAACCTCACAACTAATGAAAACTAAACTAAAACCCTGGTTCAGTGGGAGCCCGATTCCACCCATTCATGCTGCTTCTACTATTCCAACTTTGAAAATTACACCAAGACCTCACAAACTGTTTACTTTATTGGCTTGGAACAGACCTTTTTTTCCACCTCTGTCTCAACTTATCTTCATTAAAAAAAGCAAGACAAAATACACCTGTTAAACCCATAGTATCATCACAGTTTTGAAACTGGCAGTATCTGTAGTTGTATCGATCTAACTTTCCTGTCAATGGGCATTAGAGGAGCTGGTGGTCTAACCTCCTGCATTTGCACTGGGTTGAGTTCAGGGCCAAACTGCTCCAAAAACAAAAGTTACCTTTTGTAGAGATAGTAGGAACTGCTGATGCTGAAGAACCTGAGATACCTTTTGTATGTTTTGTCTTAGATGGACAGGCATCTCTTGCCAAAAAAATCTTTAATTTCAACTTTCTGAATAAAAGAATAGGCTTTTAGCTCAAGACATTGTTCCAGAATGCTATTTTGATTTGATTTAATTTACTTGTTGTCACTTGTATTTTGATGGAAAAGCAGACGAGCCCTGGGCCAGAAGCCCTACTCAACCACCATCTTACCAGAATATGTATTAGATTTAACTGAAATTACAGTGTCAATAAATCCCATGGTATCAGTCCTGTATCAAAGCAAAGAAATGTAGTTTCATGATTTATAGTACATAATCTGCACTGGTAGTGGCAGAGATTTCAGTAAATTGTTGAATTGAGTCTGTTTGAATCACTAACTGATTTCTTCAAACATTTGGCGTACTAGTCTCCAAACGTACTTCAACTATTTCTGTACTTCTTTCCTTTGCCTCCTTTTGCAGGATCGGCATAAACATTACTAATTAAATAGTCTCCTAGCATTGCAAGAGTTTATGCTCATTTTTAGCTCGCCAACGTGCTGAACATAGCACTGCATAAGGTGTTAGGTGCTGAAAGGGTTAATTGTGAGAAGTGTATTTATCACAATATGTTGTTGTCATATGGAGTTCAATGGGAGAACAATATTAGATCTCAACAGAGATAGACCTACCATCTAGGTCTCCCTTATAATCTCAGTATCAAAATGTATCAATGTAACTTGTATCTGATTGCTGTCATGCAATAAACTACATGTTGTTGAAGAAAGATTCTCTTCCCATTAGACTACCAGGTGGTTTTCCTCTACCACAATAAACCTTTAGATTGCAATCTCAAAGGAGGATGGCAGCAGCAAATCTACCTTATGTATCTTTAACCAAGATAACGGAAGTGAGGATCCATCACACAACACACAGTAGAATGAATCACCTCTCCTCTTTTCTAAGATGACAGCAATATCTGCTGATGCATTGAGTACATTACAACAGAGCACAAGTGAAATTTCTGTGCGTGGGAAGGAATCATTGCTTTTCATTACTAGTACTTGTAGAGGTCATGTTAAAGGTAAACATTTAAATAACTTTCCCCATCTTTATAATTTTGATATGTTTTCCAAACATGTACTCCACAATTCACCATTAGTAGTTTCTATCTACTCCTTTTTTTGATAGAATCCCTATGGTGTGGAAACAGGCCCTTCAGCCCAACAAGTCCACACCGACCCTCAGAGCATCCCACCCAGACCCATCTGCCTACGACCTACCTAATCTACACATCCCTGAACACTACAGGCAATTTTGCATGGCCAATCCTTTATATTAGAGTACAGGAATATCATTAGTTAGTGTCCATCATCTTAACACAATGAAATACTATTAATATATATGTTTGGAAAATTTTAAAAACTGCCACAAATAAAATCAAACAATGATCTCACTGTACATCAGGTAGGTGATTGACAGGATTGGACAGAGTCAGCATGGATTTACAAAAGGAAAATGCTGTTTGACAAATCTACTGGAATTTTTCAAGGACGTAACTAGTAGAGTTAATAAGGGGACCCAGTGGATTTGGTTTGCTTGAACTTTCAGAAGACCTTCTTTAAGGTTCCACATAAGAAATTAGCATGTAAAATTAAAACACATGGGATTAAGGGTAGTGTACTGACGTGAAGAGAATTGACTGGCAGAGAGGAGACAGGACTAGGAATAATCGGGTCATTTTCTGAGTGGTGGGTGGTGACTAGTGAAGTACCACAGGAATTACTGTTTAGATCCCAGCTATTCACAACATATATTAACAATTTACTGAGGGAACTAAGCAAAATATCTCCAAGTTTGCAGACAACACAAAGCTGAGTGAGAGGGTGAGGTGTGAGGAGGATGCAGAGATGATTCAGTGTGATTTGGACAAGTTGAGTGAGTGGGCAAATGCATGACAGAGGAAGTATAATGTGGATGAAGTGTGCTTGCTGTCACCCCCCATTATTCTGAAAATCCAAACTGTGCAATGAGGAAGAAAGTAGCTGCGAAAACACCTAGATAGACATGGAGGGCATAATTATCTTGACCCGTGAGAGAGAAGCTGCAAACCCTCCATTGCGGACCCTTTAGAGGATAAAAGCATGACACACAGACCCATGCACAGTACAGATCACAGACCTACATGCTCCCTCATTGGCTTTATATGTATTCTACAACAGCCAAACCAAGACATTACTGACCACTTCAAGAGGCACGGCGGTGGCAGCATAACCCATTGCCTTGTGTACACTTTGTTCAACTAGTTTCCACATGCTGCAGCAGGGTCTCAGCACAGACATTGCTCCATGCAACATCTTGTATGGACAGGATGTTTGGCTTTGTGGTGGTACAATTACATTCAGGGCTAGATAGAGACTCAAACTAACAAATATATTGCAGTGGATATGTTTTGCTTGAACTGTTAGAAGACTTTTATTAGGTCGCACATAAGAAATTAATAACATGAAAGCATATGGGATTGGGGATAGCGTACTGATATGGAAACATGAGTACCGATACACAGTGCAATGTCACCTGTGTCATTAATGTGCTGCTAAAAAGTTTTTTTTCTTAACCTTCAACCACATCTCAGAATAGGCCCTGTTTTCTCAGCCAGGGTAGGAGGAGCCTGTTTAACAGTGGAGCCTAAAGGCCCTGGAGATTTGTTCAGGTCATCCCAGGGAAGCTTATATCAGGATGGTCCAGACGTGCTGAGGGTTTTCTTCCCAGAAACATGTGGACCCTGTTTGGCTTGAACTTCCAAAGCTTGGAGTGGAGTAGACAGGGTGGAGGTAAAGGTTCTGCCCACCTCTGGACTAGCCTGAGAGGAAACTTCTGAGGGATCTTGGTGTAAATTCATCTCTGGCTGAGTGCCTCTTGGGACCATCCTTTTCCTAACGACCAATAGAAAGATAGAGAGACGATAGAGTGTATTTCTGGGTATGTATCCAACAGGCCCCGACTTGTGTTGGCCTGGGTTCTTTATGGCAGCTGCTTATCTATCCATAGAGGCAGCCAGATTATCCCATGTTTAAGGAAGCCAGATCTCTGTAATATAGCTACAGTCCCGTTCCCTCTGGGACATGTTTGCTTCCCACATCCTTGCAGCTGCTTCTGTATCTCCTTGTACATTCTGACAAAATCTCCGATTGCTGACACCTCAGGGAGATCTCCTATTTAGAGCTGAGCAGGTGCCAGTCTCTGGCAGAGCCCCAAATGCCAGCTGCCTGCGATCTTTTGCCCTTTGCCAGCTGTGGAGCTGTTCACCAGCTTGTGTTTCCAGATATTCAACCTGCCATTCCCACCGAGGTGCCAGTATCTGAGCTGGTGGGGGTTTGCAGGAGGCAGAGATTTGGTGGGAGGTGGGTGCAGTGGCAGAGATAGAATGAGTGT
Source organism: Rhincodon typus (assembly GCF_021869965.1). Classification (NCBI taxonomy): domain Eukaryota; kingdom Metazoa; phylum Chordata; class Chondrichthyes; order Orectolobiformes; family Rhincodontidae; genus Rhincodon; species Rhincodon typus. The sequence continues at coordinate 82,325,720 of NC_063335.1, read as the reverse complement.
GAGATAGCAGAAAGGACAGTATGGCATTTACCCTGGTGAAGTAGAGAAAGTCTTTGACCTCCTTGTGGCACTGCTGGCATTTATATTACTGACAAGGCTGGCCAGTGTGAATTGGTGTCGCATCCTCTGCCCATCCTCTGTAAGAGGACAGCCCTACTTTGGATCAGCCCTCCACCAGGACTTTCAAGTGCTATCAGAGAATCGCCGCATCATTTTCCGTTTTTCTGACAATTTCGGTACAACTATCCTTTGATTAACAGGATTGCTTTGGAAAATGCCAGTGTTCGTCTGGGTGCACAGTGGCCTTTTAAAGATGGCGCAGTCACCAGGCCTTTCTGTGGCGAGTAGACTGTTCTTCTGGGAACAGTGTGGTTGTAGAATGGGACTACAATCAAGTGAGAGGTCCGCCATAAGGGCGGAGTTGGCAGTTCATGAGGCAAGTTTGTAAGATAAGGCGAGAGGTCTCACAATGCGTTGTGCAGACACCCATCTTGAAACTCAACAAAACTGACGCAGCCAAAAGAACATAAGTTTTAGCCTGATGTTTTTCTGCCTGATTAGGAGACAAGTTAATTTCAATAATCATGAATACTTTTGATAACTAGAGAAGATATACATTTGTAGGAGCAAATTACAACAGATGCTGGAATCTGTACTGAAAACAAAAAGTACTGGAAATCACAGTGGGTCAGGCAGCATCCATGGAGAGAGAGCAAGCTAACATTTCAAGTTGAGATGACTCTTCATCAGATATACATTTGTTCTGCTCCAGAGGTACCCCAACTACTTCATTCGATTGAAACCTTCCTTCCATGTTTTCATATTCCATTTGACACTCAATGAAACAGATTCTTCCCACTTGAGCTGAGTGTCCTAGTTCCTAATCCTCGGTATGCACGCCCACTCTTATTATCCCTATTCATCAGTCGGGAAAAGGTTTTATTAAGTTTATATTATCCTGCTTCCTTTTATATTTTGTTTTTTCAGTTACGGTAGTGTGAGTTTAGGGCACTCTATCTCAGCTCTCTTGAACAACATTAACATTGTTGAGAGGCTGTGAACCCTCTGCAAGTTTGTTGACAACGTTGCCTTGCTTGCTTTCTCGTATTTAGGCAATCATGGCTGAGAAGTAGTGTAGTTTATTGATTTCCTGAAATAAATTAATTGTAGTCTTCTTATTCATCCTGATATTACGTGCAACCTCAACTACACAATGGCTTCAACTAAATTAAGGCCAGATTGCTGTCTTCTTAAGTACTCTGTATGGAGAAATGCAATTGGACTCAATATACTGGCTGGCTTGACATAGTGATGCGTCCTCTCCTTCTGCTGCAAGTGCAATTGTGTGCAGTCTGTGTCAGCTACTAAAATCATCACTTGAAATACTGTATCAGGAATAGTGTAGTTGAAAATGTTTGGATTTTCAGAGCTGTAAGACAGCCAGCTCCTGTAAGAAACAACAATGAAGAAGCTAAAACAAAAATGCTCTGAAATTTTAAACTCTGGGTGATGGCTGTGCATTTTCCACTCCCTGCTGCTATAATTACAGATAAAAGCAATGCGAGAAAGAATTGGAATGTTTTCCACGCTCAATGGCAAAACTTAAATAATTAAAGCATTAATTTAAAAGAAAACCTGAGCAAACAACAGTGGCTAGAAATAAGCATGCTAGAGAAAAAAATACTCAAGTTTTTTAAAAAATTCATTTATGGGATAGGGATGTCGTTGGCTGGTCCTGAAATTGGAGATGGTGGCATTGAAATCAACTATATGTTCACGACTCCTACCAGCAATCAGGGCAGCAGTGGCAGCAAATCCCCTCCTGTGATCCAAAGCTGCAGCAACCACAAAGCTTCTCTCAGCAATTGGAGGCAGCGGGGGCAACAAAAGAGTACAGGCCATTGGTATTATTGGATGCCTTCATTTTAGGCTTTATTGAGATTGAACTTTAAGATCTGGATGTTTATCTTTCTTTAGATCTGGATATTTTTCTTTACTTTTGGCTTTGTTTCTTTTATTTCTGCTGGGTTTTTTTTAAATTCTGGTTTTTGGAACCAACATGGCGCATGGACAATTGTGACTTTGTACACTTTTCACTGTGCTCCTACATACCTATATTTGAGTACACATGACATTAAAATCTAATTCTAATTCTAATTCATTTATTATCCATCCCTAGTTGCCCTTGAGAAGGTGGTGGGGAGTTGCAATCTTAAACTGCTGTAGTCCATTTGGTGTAGGTACAGAAGGAGTTCCAGGACTTTGACCCAGGTCCTCATTAGGCCCAGGACACTACCCTGAGGAACTCCAGGCAAATGCAGCCTTGATGTCAAGGGCTTCAGAAGTTCTGAAGAAGAGTCATACCAGACACAAAATATGAACTCTGTTTCTCTCTCCATGGATATTTCTCGACCTATTGAATTTCTTCAGCATTGTCTGTGTGTTTTTCATAGTTCGATTCACTTTATCTATCATTCCACTCTCAGGAGCACTGCCACCCTATTTGAAGGACTCCACGGGATTGGCCTACTCAAAGTCAGAAGTGAAACGATTTGTCTCTCTCCCTCAACGATGGGCCTTTTCCTTAAGCTTAAAAATAACAAGTTCCAGAACTCTCTGACAAAAGCCTCATTACTTGCTTTGCTCGGTCATAAAAAATCCAAAGTGAACAAATTGCATTCATTCTACAGCCAAGCTTCAAAAGCTGTTTTTGTAAGTAGTCACCATGGTTACAGAAATGCTTACAAGTTAGTCATTAACTTTAGACCATGGAACAAACGTATCTGTTACTAATCCAAAAGCTAGGAATGCAATCTCACGCCAAATAATACTTAATTTGTAGATGTGTATCTCATAATTTACATCACGGCCTGCATCAAACCGAAGGATCTCCACATGCCAACCATTGAAGAAGTTTTCTGTCACTTGTCAAGAGAGTGTTCTTTCATATCAGTACAAAAGATGGTTACTAGGATAAGAAGGTGAATAAAAATAACCAGCAGCTCTCTACTGATGCTCTGGATAGCATTCAGGAAATACGTGGTTAAACATGCTGTTTAGCATGTCCACTCTCTGGAGATCTATCAATGTGGACAGCATGAGAAAGTTTGTGATAACACAGTGTGGAGCTGGAGGAACACAGCAGGCCAGGCAGCATCAGAGGAGCAGGAAAGCTGACGTTTTGGGTCCGGACCCTTCTTTAGAAATATACACGTCTCTGTGGTGCAATAGGTTAGCGCGTTTGGCTATTAACTGGAGGGTTGGTGGTTCAAAACTGCCCAAACATGGAAGCCGCTCTCACTTTTGCTTTCCTGCTCCTCTGATGCTGCCTGGCCTGCTGTATTCCTGCAGCTCCATGCTGTGTTATCTCAGCCTCCAGCATCAGCAGTTCTTACTATCTCTGAATGAGAAAGTTTGTGTTCTTCGAAGAGTCAGAGGTTTTGTGGATGATCTGCTAGTATATGGTTATGGACAGAAAATGGAAGAAGTCGTCATAGGGCATGATTAGGAAAAGGTACAACTGCTGGAGTGAGCTCATCAGGTGAGGCTGAATGAGAAAGATGCAATTTAAAGGTGCCTTGGAGTCAAGTGCATAGGTTACATAGTGGCAGAAGAATGACCTTGCCTGGATCCTGACAAGGTGAGACTGTAGAAGAAATACAGAAAACAAGTTTGAAGACAGTGCAATGATTGGTTTGATTTGTGATCTGCTTAGTAAAGTTTTGCCTGATTTGTTAACAGAATGTTAACCTCTGGGTAAATTTACTAAGAAAGTGTTGAGGAAAGGGGCACAAAACATGACACGGCTTACACTTGAATCAAACAACTGGTGATAGCAATCACAGTGCTGAGGTACTGTGACATAAATGACGATGTCCTTACAGAATGATGCCAGGGAGACTGTACTTGGAGTAATCGTTATACAGCAAATACAGCCAGTTGTATTTACAATGCAAACTGAGCAACACTCAGACAGATTGAGAATGAATGGTTGGTAAAGTGATTTTTGCTTTTTAACATTTTACCTGATACCTGTTTGGGAGAGGCACATTGACAATGGTGTCCAACTACAAGCTACTTCAAAGCATAATCCTGAAACCAATTCTTACTGCTTTAAAGCATCTGCAAAGAATGCTAATTATTTTGCAGAAATATTATCTGGACATGACATAGAAGCAAGTGAAACAGACACATATTGCCAACATGCAGGTAAGAGTTGTCTATGAAGAGGGTTGGGGATGACAATGTGAAATCCACCAGATTCAATAAGAAGCAACATTTTGACATGCTCTGGAAGTCATGAACCCATTGGAGGCATTGAATCTGATAAACAAGCCTCTTATTCAAATTAAACAAACTATGCAACAAGATGCAGGTATCGTGGAAACTAGGTTGAAAGGAATGGCCTCAAAGAATCAGGGATTATAACTGTTGTTGTAAGAAAGTATTGGTGATATAGAGATGAAGGGACAGCTTCAGTGACAAGAAGACATCTTCTCCAAAGTAAATAGAGTCAGTATCACTAAGGGGTTGAGAAAAGAGATGCTGAAGCCTATCCATGCATGGCATCAAGGAAATTAGTTCAGTTTCATAATGGCAAGAGAAATGGCACACTAGCCAAATGTAACCAATATGATTAAGTACCATATCAGCTAGTGCTGTGCTTGTAACAAATACAAAGCTGAGCAAACTGAGTGCTCCCACCCACCTTCCTGCAAAAATGCCATCCCCTATTCCCAATTCCTTCACCTCCGCCGCATCTGCTCCCAGGATGAGGCATTCCACTCCCGTACATCTCAGATGTCCTCGTTTTTCAAGGACCGCAACTTCCCCTCCACAGTGGTCGAGAACGCCCTCAACCGTGTCTCCCGCATTTCGCGCAACTCATCCCTCACACCCCCTCCCCGCAATAGCAACCAAAACAGAATCCCCCTCCTCCTCACATACCACCCCACGAACCTCCGGATCCAACGCATCATCCTCCGACACTTCCGCTATCTGCAATCTGACCCCACCACCAAAGACATTTTTCCCTCCCCACCCTTATCTGCTTTCCGGAGGGACAACTCTCTCCGTGACTCCCTTGTCCACTCCACACTGCCCTCAAGCCCCACCACACCCGGCACTTTTCCCTGCAACCGCAGGAAGTGCTACACCTGCCCCTACACCTCCCCCCTCACCCCCATCCCAGACTCCAAGAAGACTTTTCACATCAAGCAGATGTTCACCTGCACATCTGTTAATATGGTATACTGCATCCGCTGTTCCCGTTGTGGCCTCCTCTACATCGGGGAAATGAAGCGGAGTCTTGGGGATCGCTTTGAAGAACACCTACGCTCGGTTCGCACTAAACAATTGCACCTCCCAGTCGCGAACTATTTCAGCTCCCCCTCCCATTCCTCAGATGACATGTCCATCCTGGGCCTCCTGCAGTGCCACAACGATGCCACCTGAAGGTTGCAGGAACAGCAACTCATATTCTGCTTGGGAACCCTGCAGCCCAATGGTATCAATGTGGACTTCATAAGCTTCAAAATCTCCCCTCCCTCTACCGCATCCCAAAACCAGCTCAGCTCGTCCCCGCCTCCCTAACCTGTCCTTCCTCCCACCTATCCACTCTTCCCACCTCAAGCCCCACCCCCATCTCCTACCTACTAACCTCATCCCGTCCCCTTGACCTGTCTATCCTCCCTGGACTGACCTATCCCCTCCCTAACTCCCCACCTACACTCACCTTTACTGGCTCCAACACCGCCTCTTTGACCTGTCTGTCTCCTCTCCACCTACTTTCTCCTCTATCCATCTTCTATCCGCCTCCCCCTCTCTCCCTATTTATTTCAGAACCCCCTTCCCCTCCCCCATTTCTGAAGAAGGGTCTAGGCCCGAAATGTCAGCTTTCCTGCTCCTCTGATGCTGCTTGGCCTGCTGTGTTTATCCAGCTGTACACCTTGTTAGCCCATGGATAAAGCTTGGAGTAGACCTCTTCACTTTTGCAGGAACTGGTTATCATGTCAATGTTGACTACCACGTTGACTGCTGTGAGTTAGTCTATCTGCATTGATGACTATCGCAGTGATTTTAGAATACCTGAAAGCATGTTTCTGTCCTTGCACCATTCCAGACATTGCGAGGACTGACAAAAACAGAAATTGTCAGGAAAACTCAGCAGCGTCTGTGCAGAGACAGCAGAGTTAACATTTCAGTTCCATATACCCTTCTTTAGAACTGATTGTACCTTGGAAAAGGTTGTGATATATGAAGATGGGGTGGGGGAGGTGGGAGGAGTTAAACATTGTTTGTGCTGAGCTTCACTGGAGCAATGCAGCAAGCTTGAGCAGAGGTGTTGGCCAAGGGACAGAGTGGTGTGTTGAAGTGGCAGGCGATAGGAAGCTTAGGGTCATCCTTGCAGACAGAATGTATGTGTTCTGCAAGCTGGAAGAACAGCATCTCATTTTCCATTGCGCACTCTACAGCCTTCAGGACCCTATATCGAGTTCAATAATTATAGGCCCTGAATACCTGTTCCCATGTCCTTCCCCCAACACCAACACACCAGGCTTTATCATCACATGAGTTATTACTATAAACCACGCATTGTCAGCTACTAATGGCCCCAATTACTAGCTATTGATTCTACCAGACTGACATTTACCCATTCCTTTGTCTGAACAAATGTTGTTTTCTCTATCTCTCTCTGGACATCATTTCCGCTTATCATTTACTCCTTTCTCCTCCTGTCATGGCACTTCAGCATATATACCAACATATTCCTAGCTACAATCAGATCTGAAGGAGGATCACCGAACAGGAAATGTTAACTCTATTTTCTCTTCACAGATGCTGCCATACTTGCTGAGTTTTCCCAGCAATTTCTGTTTTCTTTTCTGATGTTCAGCATCTGCAGTTCTTTGTTTTGTTTTGTATTGACAATTCATGAGTGAAGATTTCAGGAGCTTTATAGAGGATTGGGAAATTCAACAACATACATACTATCACCATTCAAATGTAAAGGCTATGCAGCAGTGAAAATTGGCAAAAGATCATAAAGAAATTGATAAAGTCCAGCAGAGACTCGTGCATGACAATTCTGGAACACAGAAATACACCAATTGAAGACAAAATATTAGTCCAGTCTGAAGATTAATGTCATACTGTATCAATGCTCCTCTTCCAACAGTGAAAAAAGTATAGAGGTCAAATGTAGTAACAGGCATGAAAGATGGAATCAACGTGAAATGATAGAAAGGTAGGTTTCACCTTGATCAAACTGCCAAATCATTGCGAGAGCTGGGGAGCCAGTCAGATTTAATTACATAGAGCATAGCACATAGAACAGCACAGCATAGTACAGGCCCTTTGGCCCATGTTGTTGTGCTGAACTATTATCCTACTCTAAGATCAAACTACCCTGCATACCCTACATTTTACTATCATCCATGTGCCTATCCAAGAGTCACTTAAATGTCCCTAATGTATCTGACTCCACTACCACTGCTGGCAGTGCCTTCCACACACGCACCACTCTCTTGTGCAAAGAAATTGTTCAATTTTCTCAACATGAACCAGTCCATGTCACAACTTGGGACTATGCAGTTGTTACTTCAAATATACATGCTGAATGTGAATGGCCAGATATCATTGCAATCACAGATATATTTCTACATCTAGGAAAGTTGTCTCTTCACTGCAGGCATTGGATCAGGAAGAAATGATTTCACAACTTGCACAGAATACAGAACAACGATTACCATAGCAACAACACTCACCACAACAGCAACACATCCTGGACATAAAATCATAGAATCCCTACAGTGTGGTAGCAGGCTATTTGTCCCATCAAGTTCACACTGACACTCCAAAGTGCATTCCACCCAGACCCACTTTTTCCCTGCATTTCACACCCTAGACACTATGCACAATTTAGCATGGCCAATCCACCTAACCTACACATCTTTGGACTGTGGGAGGAAACCAGAGCACCCAGAGGAAACCCATGCAGACACAGGGAGAACGTGCAAACTTCACACAGACAGTTGCCCAAGGCTGGAATCGGACCCAGGTCTTTGGTGAGGCAGCAGAGCTAACCACTGAGCCACCGTGCACCACTTGAAACATCAAACCTAGAAACGAGCAAATATCAGAGGAATAGCCAATGTCAATGCTTACTGATACCATTAGGAGCCCTATAATGCCTGTTCAGAGACTGATGAAAGTGGTTTTTAAGGTTTTAGAAAAGATTTGTAGCTCGGGTTGTGGGTGATGTAGCGATGATGTTCTAGTCCACTTGGAATTCGTTGTGGGAATGTTTTGTGAAAAGGGTCTTTAATCCTTGCAAAACCAATGTAGTTTAAAAAATACCATACAACGACTGCCACAAACATTTCATCAGACAGACAGGAAGAAAACTAGCCATCATGAAAATACACGAACATCATCTAGCAGCAAAACAACACAATGAACTCTCCTTAATATCAGTACACTCTGACAATGAAGGCCATCAGTTTAACTGGGACAAGTTAACCATAGTAGTCCCAAGTTAAACATAGGCACGCACAGGTAATCCTAGAGACATGGTTCTCCACCCATAATGCAATCAACAAACATACAGAATTGGACCCCATATGCAAACCCATACAAAGCATAACCGAAAATGACAGTACTCATCATAACGAACCAGACAGTATAAATTCCAAGCGGATTAGGACAACATCGCTTCATCGGAGGTATCACTGATGATGTCACCTAGCATGGTGATGAAATGTCTGAACGAAAACAAGCCAGCTCGGCGAGCAAGTCAGCAACCTCACTGATGAAAGTGGAACTGACTAGAGTTAACACACCATTTTGTCCATGAATAATAATTTTCTTTGCAACTATTTATATTGGGTAATTTCTAACGAATATAGTAGGTGCAAATTTACTTTTTTCATGAAATTGGATATGTTTGCAGAAAGCCTCTGTATTTAATATTATGGCTGACTTGTAATAGTCATGAGATCTCTATATCTGCTGTTATTTGCTTTGTGTGCACTCTGTCAAAGCCTTTTAACATATCACTCGAAATGGGCATTGCCCCATCCTTGCCAGATTTTATTCATAATTCATGAAAGCCCCAAACCATGCAAGAAGACTAACAGCTTCTGAAAAGAAGAAGGCAAAGCATACAGGACCTTTGAGGATTTAAGTAACAAAGAGTTGAATTTGGCCTTGCTGGTAAAATTTGTACTGAAATACTCAGGCTAATTGAGACAATCTTTGAATGACACTGGTAGATGTGACTTGGTATGGTAGGGATAATTGAGCTTGCTGGAAATTTGAGGGTACTGTGCATTAAATGAATGATTTTATTGTCATGTGTATTTTACAGTGAAAAATACAGTAAGGTATAGTGAAAAGTTTCTACTGTCACCATGATCTGCCAATGTTTTGAATAGCTTAAGAATAGTAAAAAAAAATACAGCTTAAAGAGAGCCCATAACCCTTCCATCACTGCTTTGCTACTGCCAGGATGGGACACATCCAATGCTGAAGTTATTGTTCCTCAGGTGCCATCTTTTGGTGCTGGGCCTACCTTGTCAACGTTGCCTCTGCTGATATAACAGCCAATACCGGGTCCTGTGTTCACCCCTCTGCCAGCCGCCTCATCGGTGCTGCTGCTAGAGTCCCCCTCTTGGCTCACCAGCCACTGCCACACTCTAGACTCTGACAAAGCCGCCCTCCCACTGCCTTCTACCTTCCTTGTTGATGCTGTTGCTGCCAATGCTGCCAAGACTGAGCCCTCCCCAGCAGGTAAGTAGAAACAAAAACTGAAAAGCAAAGAAATGAGAAAAGAAGATAAACAAAAGTGGACAGGGTGGACGAGGCCCGGGCTCAGGAGCCCGGACGCTGCATACTCTACCATCGCCATCTTGAATATCATGAACAATTTGGAACACTTCCTACATGGCTACCCATCCACCAGTGGTGCACAGCAGAAGGCATTGAAAATGTGTCTCAGTGGTAAAAAATAGTACATGTGAAATAACCTTTTCTTTAGTTCAATGTAATAGTTATTATTACTTGCTAAATAATGTGTGATTTACATAGCTTTTTACAGTAAAGTCTTAAAAAAGTGAAATCTTGTCAAATCAGTTTATTTCAAATGGTCATTCATAAATTGATCCCTTTTTAAAAGTTATTTGTCTCTATGACTATCATACTTAAATGAAAAATACATTGTTTAAACACATTAACATCATACTAATGCATTCATTGCATTTTTCATTTTCATATGATATTTTCAAGCCAAAAGACATGAGCTTAAATTAATATGAAACTTCAGCAAATTGTGGTTACAGTGGCTTCAGAGTCAGTCATCTTTACTTTTGCCATTTCTCTCAGCCTTTTTATCATTTATAAAAATGATTTGGATGTGAATACAGGAGGTATGGTTTGTAAGTTTGCAGATGACACCACAATTGGTGGTGGAGTGGACAGTGAAGAAGATTACTTCAGAGTGCAAATGGACCTTGATCTGATGCGCCAATGGACCAAGGAGTGGCAGATGGAGTTAGATTTAGATAAGGTGAGTGAGGTGCTGCATTTTGGTACGGAAAATCAGGGCAGGACTTATATACTTAATGCTAAGGTCCTGGAGACAGTTAACAAACAAAGAGACCTTAGGGTCCAGGTTCATAGTTCCTTGAAAGCAGAGTCGCAGGTAGACAGGCTGGTGAAGACGTTTGCTTTTATTGGTCAATGCATTGAGTACAGGAGTTGGGAGGTCATGTTGTAGCTGTAAGATGAAACCAGAGAGTTAATAGTGGAAAACACTGAAATGGCAGAGATGCTAAATCAATACTTGGCCTCAATTTTCACGGTGGAGGGCAATAGTACCATTCCTATTAGAACGGGCAAGTCGGAGGCAATGGAAAGGGTAGAAATTAGAACAATCAACATCAATAGGGAAAAAGGTACTCAGCAAACTATTAGGATTGAGGGCAGAGAAGTCCCCTAGACCTGATGGCCTACATCCTAGGGTTTTAAAGGAAGGGGCAGCAGAGATAGTGGATCCATTGGTTACAGTATTCCAAAATTTCCTGGGTGCGGGAAAGGTTCCAGTGGTTTGAAAAAATGCTAATGTAATGCCCTTATTCAAAAAGGAAGGGAGGCAATATGTGGGAAATTACAGACCAGTTAGTTTAACATCCATTATTGGCAAAAAAGTTAGAATCAATTATCAAGAAAGCAATATTCAGGCCATTTGGAAAGTCAGAATGCTATCCATCAGAGTCAGCATGGTTTTATGAAGGGCAAATCATGCTTGACTAATTTGCTAGAGTTCTTTGAAGATGTAATAAGCAAAGTGGATAATGGGAATCCTGTAGATGTAAAATATCTGGACTTCTGAGATACATTTGATAAGGAGCTGCACAAAAGGTTAATCCACAAGGTTGGATCATATGGGATTAGGGGTAATTTATTAGTTTGGATAGGTGACTGGCTGATGGACAGAAAACAGAGAGTCGGAATAAATGGGTGTTTTTCTGGATTGCAATAAGTAATCAGTGTGGTTCCACAGGGTTCAGTCATGGGACCCGAGCTATTTACAATCTGCATAAACGACTTGGATACACAGATAGAAGGCTCTATAGCCAAATTTGCAGATGACACAAAAACAGGTAGGACGGTAAATAGCAATGAGGAAATAAGATAGATGAGGAGACCGGGCCAAGTGTGGCAGATGGAGTTTAACATGTGAGGTCATGCATTTTGGTCAGAAAAATGTGAAGGCAACCTATTATCTCAATGGGGAGAAGTATCAGGGTGCTCCAGTGCAGAGGGATGTGGGGGTCCTTGTTCATGAGTCACAGAAAACGAGCATGCAGGCACAGCAGATAGTAAAGAAAGTAATTGGAATGTTGGCTTCTATAACTAAAGGAATAGAATATAATGGTAAGGAAGTATTGTTGCAACTATACAAGGCATTGGTGAGACCGTACCCGGAGTATTGTGCACAGTTTTCATCCCCTTATTTGAGGAAAGATGTTGTAGCATTGCAAGCAGTTCAGAGGATGTCATATAAAGACAGATTGAACAGTTTAGGCCTATATTCCATGGAATTTAGAAGAATAAGTGGAAATCAAATTGTGGTTTTCAAGATGATAAAAGATATGGATAAAATAGGCATGGAGCCGATGCTTCCTTTTGTGAGGCATTCTAGGACGAGAGGTCATAGCCTTAGGATAAGGGGTAGCAATTTTAAAACAGTGTTGAGGAGAAACTACTTCTCCCAAAGGAGAATCTGCGGAATTCACTACCCCAATGTGCAGTAGATTCTGGGACAGTGAGTAAATTTAAGGTGGGGTTAGACAGATAATTAATTGGTAATGGGTTGAAGGGTTATGGGGAGAAGGCAGGAGATTAGGGGTGGGGAGCATATCAGCCATGATCGAATGGCAGAGCAGACTTCGATGGGCTGAATGGTCTAATTCTGCCCCTATATTTTATCAACTTATGAACTGTGCGGGACTTTGTTAAGGCCAGTTTTGGAATGCTGCATTCAATTCTGCTCTCCCTGCTATAGGAAAGATGTTGTGAAACTTGAAAAGGTTCAGAAAATATTTACAAGGATGTTTCCAGGGTTGGAGGGTTTGAGCTATAGGGAGAGGCTAAATAGGCTGGGGTTATTTTCCCTGGAGCATCAAAGGCTGAGAGGTGACCTAATCGAAGTTCATAAAATAATGAAGGGTATGGATAGGGTGAAAGTCAAGATCTTTTCCCCTGGGTAGGGAAGTCCAAAACTAGAGGGCATGGGTTTAAGGTGAGAGGGGAAAGATTTAAAAGGGACCGGAGGGACAACATTTTCTTGCAGAGGGTAGTGTTTGTATGGAACGAGCTACCATAGAAGGTGGTGGAGGCTGGTATAATTACAACATTTAAAAGGTATCTGGATAGGTATATGAATGGTTTTAGAGAGATATGGGCCAAATGCTGGCAAATGGGACTAGACTGATTTAGAATATCTGCTCGGCATGACGAGTTGGACGAAAGGGTCTGTTTCCGTGCTGTACATTTCTGTGACTCTATGAATCTATTGTTGAATTTTAGTACTGAACAGAGTGGCATGATATCTGATGTTGTTTCAATTACCAATACAAGATCTTATAATTCCATCTCACCTTTCAGAAACATTACAATCTTACCAAGACACAAGGGACATTCACAACACTATACACAACAGTTGGTCTTGAGAATGAGGTATTAAAATTTGGCTATAGTATGAGCCTGAATGCAATAAAGTAGAGTTAACTGTGATGGACAAAGTACTGATTGCAAAATATGCCTTAAATATTTCAGACCATAAGATACTTTTTTTTATTACTTCATGGAATATGCCTGTCACTGACTAGGCTAGAACTTATTTGCCATTGAATTATTTTTTCTGAGATTGAGTCATAGTACGACAGATTGAAATTGGAATTAATCCTATTTTATTATGTATACATCTGGCGCTCTGGTGTCTTTCTAAAGGTCTCATATCCTAAGAGAGATCCTTACCAGCCGTGTTGAGAGTATGCTGTTACTTTTACCAGCTGTCTGCACAATATTAAAAATAGCTCGCACACCCCAGTTATAAAGCCTTGCTTGCTGAGTCTAGCATGAATTTATTGTGGTTTTTTTTGGAGCTTTGTTTTGTAAACAATGGCTTTAATTGACAAGACATATTAAGAAAAATATGTGGAAGCATTTGCTTTATTTTCGTTTCGCCATCTAGAAGAACATTCTATTATGTTCTAGATTTTTGAAGGTGCCTAACATTTGGCTCCCATACTGTGCCCTGTAATATGTCAATTACAAAAAACAATAAATTGTAGCAAGAGGAGACTTTGTGTCAGTTGAGCATGCTCCACCACTCAATATGATCATAACTGATCACAGACTTCAACTCCACTTACTGAACCACTCTCCATATTCCTTAATTCAGTAAGAGACCAAAGATATTTCTATCCCAACCTTAACTGTATTCATTCATTGAAGAGAATCCCAAAGATTCACACTCTTGAACAAAATAGTTTTTTTTTTCTCACCTCAGTCCTAAATGATTGCCTCCTTATCCTCAGACTGTGTCCCTCTTGTTCCAGGTTCCTCAACGAATAGAAATATTTTCTTGCTGTCTGCCTTATCAAGCTCATTCTTCCAAACTTCAAACAACATAGGGCCAATTTACTCAGTCTTTCATGTCTTACCAACTTGATAGAATTCTTTGAGGAAGTGACAAAGTTGATAGGTGAGGGAAGGGCTGTAGATGTCATATACATGGACTTCAGTAAGGCGTTTGATAAGGTTCCCCATGGTAGGCTGATGGAGAAAGTGAAGTCGCATGGGGTCCATGGTGTACTAGCTAGATGGATAGAGAACTGGCTGGGCAACAGGAGACAGAGAGTTGTAGTGGAAGGGAGTTTCTCAAAATGGAGAACTGTAACCAGTGGTGTTCCACAGGGATCCGTGTTTGGACCACTGTTGTTTGTGATATACATAAATGATCTGGAGGAAGGTATAGATGGTCTGATTAGCAAGTTTGCAGATGACACTAAGATTGGTGGAGTAGCAGATAGTGAAGGGGACTGTCGGAGAATGCAGCAGAATATAGATAGATTGGAGAGTTGAGTGGAGAAATGGCAGATGGAGTTCAATCCAGGCAAATGCGAGGTGATGCATTTTGGAAGATCAATTCAAGAGCAAATTATGCGGTAAATGGAAAAGCCCTGGGGAAAATTGATGCACAGAGAGATCTGGGTGTTCAGGTCCATTGTATCCTGAAGGTGGCAACGCAGGTCGATAGAGTGGTTAAGAAGTCATACGGCATGCTTTCATTCATTGGACGGGATATTGAGTACAAGAGTTGGCAGGTCATGTTACAGTTGTATAGGCCTTTGGTTCGACCACATTTGGAATACTGCGTACAGTTCTGGTCGCCACATTACCAAAAGGATGTGGATGCTTTGGAGAGGGTGCAGAGGAGATTCACCAGGATGTTGCCTGGTATGGAGGGTGCTAGATATGAAGAGAGGTTGAGTAGATTAGGATTATTTACATTAGAAAGACGGAGTTTGAGGGGGGACCTGATTGAGGTCTACAAAATCATGAGAGGTGTAGACAGGGTGGATAGCAAGAAGCTTTTTCCCCAGAGTGGGGGACTCAATTACTAGGGGTCACGATTTCAAGGTGAGAGGGGAAACGTTTAAGGGAGATATGCGTGGAAAGTGCTTTACACAGAAGTTGGTGGGTGCCTGGAACGCGTTGCCAGCGGAGGTGGTAGAATAGTGTCATTTAAGATATATCTAGACAGTTACATGAATGGGCAGGGAGCAGAGGGATACAGATCCTTGGAAAATAGGTGACATGTTTAGATAGAGGACCTGGATCAGCGCAGGTTTGGAGGGCCGAAGGGCCTGTTCCTGTGCTGTAATTTTCTTTGTTCTTTGTTCTTTGTTCTTTTCACATAGGTCCGCCATCTCATCCCAATCAACAAATCTAGTGATCTATCTACCACCTCCAATGGAAGTATATCTTTCCTTAAGTATAGAGATCAAAACCTCTCACACAATTCAAGATATGATCTCACCAATGCCATGTACGACTGAAGCAAGACTTTTGATTCCTGTACTCTAATTTCTTTGGAATAAAAATCAACAAGGCTTTTGTCTGCCTACTTGCTTGTTGTAGTTATATGCTAACTTTCTGAATTCCTTGTATGAGCAGACCTAAATCTTTTGAATATCAAAAAAAAATTCTGTCTTTGTATCCTTATGATCAAAGCAAATAATTCCACACTTACCCACATTATGCTTCATCTGTCACCACGCTTCCCACTTGCTTATATCTCTTTGCAGCCTCTTTGTGCCAACTTCACAGCTTACATTTGCACCTAACTTTCTATCATCAGCAACTTTAGATACAACACTCTGCTCCTTTGTTTGTCATTAATATAGATTGTGAATGGCTGGAACCCTAGCATTGAGCCTTTTGGCGCACCGTTAGCCCCAGCCTGACAATTTGAAGATGTCCCATTTTTACCTACCTTGCTTTCTGTCCTTGCTAGTATAATACCTAAAAGTCTGTGAACACTTATCTTGCCAGTTAACTTTTTGTTTGGCATCTTATCAAGTGCTTTTTGGAAATCCATGTAAAAATATATATGTGAGGATATAAACTGTTTCCCTTTTATTTATTCGATTGATCACATCGTCAAAAATTGTAATAAATGTAGAATCATAGAACGTTTATGGCACAGAAAAAGCCACTTGGCCCATCATGCCTGCAGCAACCAAACAGTGCTCCATACAGCCTAATCCAGATTGTCAAACAGAATGTTCATTTTGTAAGACCATATTAACTTGTTCTAATCATGGTACATTTGTCTAGACTTCCATAACAATAGATTCCATTAGTTTCCCCAACAATGTTAGGCTGGGCTGTAGTTCCTTTCTTTCTTGCAAAGCCAAGTTACATACGCCAAATTCCAGTCTGATGCGGCTGACAATAAAAATGG
Source organism: Rhincodon typus (assembly GCF_021869965.1). Classification (NCBI taxonomy): domain Eukaryota; kingdom Metazoa; phylum Chordata; class Chondrichthyes; order Orectolobiformes; family Rhincodontidae; genus Rhincodon; species Rhincodon typus. The sequence continues at coordinate 82,309,186 of NC_063335.1, read as the reverse complement.
ACAAGTCAGATCCCAAAATGAACCTGGCTTGATAGACTAATTTTTTGCAAATTCGTTAAGATGGTTGTTAATCATTGAGCATATTCAAAGTGTAGACTGACATCGGGAGAAAAGAGCTATTGAGTTTTAGCATACTTAGAAGTAGACAAATCCCCAAGTCTGGATGAATTGTATCCCAAGTTACTTTGGGATGTGAGAGAAGATATCACAAGGGTTCTGACCTAAATTTTTAATTCCTTTCTTTGGAAAATAGCAAAGGACTTTTGGAATACTGTGTAAAATTCGGGGTGCCCTTCAAATGGAAAGATTTTATTGAACATGAACACTAGAGGATTTGAGTTATAGGGAGAGACTGAACAGGCTGGGACTCTTTTCCCTGGAGCATCAGAGGTTGAGAGTGACCTTATAGAGGTTTATAAAATCATGAGGGGTATGGATAGGGCGAATAGCCAAGGTCTTTTTTCTAGGGTGGGAGGAATCCAAATTGGAGGGCATAGGTTTAAGGTGAGAGGGGAAAGATTTAAAAAGGACCTGAGGGATAACATTTTCATGCAGAGGGTGGTGTGTGTATGGAACAAGCTGCCAGAAGAAGTGGTGGAGGCTAGTACAATTACAACATTTAAAAGAATCTGGATGGGTATATGAACAGGAAGGGTTTAGAGGAATATTGGCCAAATGCTGGCAAATGGGACTAGATCAGATTGGGATGTCTACTTGGCGTGGACAAGTTTAACTGAAGGGTCTGTTTCCATGCTGTACGACTCTATGACTCTATGGCTGGAGGACAGCTGGCATGATCCCACTTTTTAAGAAGGGTGATAGGGATAAACCAGGAAAAATTACAGACCAGTGAGTCTCACATCACTAATAGGGAAACTATTAGAGAAAATTCTGAAGAAGAGAATTAATCTCCACTTGGAGAAGCAAGTTTTGATCAGGGATAGTTAGCATGGCTTTTTCAGAGGGAGGTCATGTCTAACAAATTTAATTGAATTTTTTGAGGCAGTGACCAGATATGTAGATGAGGGTAGTGCCATTGGTGTAGTTTATATGGATTTCTCTGACTCCAGCATCTGCAGTTCTTGCTATCTCCTTTGACAAGTTCCCCTATGGGAGACTGAAAAAGAAGGTTAAAGCACATGGGATCAGGGTAACCTGGCAAGTTGGATCCAATATTGGCTAAGTGGTAGGAGACAGACAGTGGTGGTAGATGACTGTTTGTGTGTGGTTGGAGGCCTGTATCCAGTGGTGCACCACAGGGATCAATGTTGGGTCCTTTATTATTCATGATATATTTAAATGATATAGATGAGAATGTAGGGGGAATAACAAGTAAGTTTATGGATGACACAAAGATTGGCTGGGTTGTTTATAGTGAGGAAGAAGATCTTAGGTTACGGGAAGATATAGATGGATTGGTCTATATAGATAGGCAGATCTGTGGCAGATGCAATTTAACCCTGAAAACTGTGAGGTGATGCAATTTGGAAAAAGGGAGTACTCGATGAATGGCAGGGCACTAGGAAACTCAGGAACACAGCGATCTTAGGATACTTGTCCACAGTTCCCTGAAGGTAGCAGGACAGGTATCGGATGGCTTAGAATTCCCTCCTAATGGCACTGTAGGTCTACCTACAGCATATGGACTTCAGCGAATCAAGGAGGCACCTCACCACCTTCTCAAGGGTAACTAAGGATGGGCATTAAATGCTGGCCCAACCAGCAATGCCCATGTCCCACTAGTGAATAAAATGAAACAGAAGGCATATTGGGCATGTGTCCTTACCAATCATGGCATATATTATAAAAGCATGGAAGTTATGTTGGAGCTGTATAAACCTCTGGTTAGACAGTTCTGTGTGTAGTTCTGGTTTTCTCACTTTAAAGGTAAAGTTTCCATAATCCCAAAGGACCATAGGGTGCTCCCTCATTAGAGACAGAAATGGCTAGTAGTGAATCTAACCTGAGTTTCCCCAGCCCTCAGGCAAAGGGTGAGGGTGAGAAGGCAGGACTGTTATGGTCACTTCAGCCGGAGTGGGAATTTAACCCATATGTTGATGTCAACTCTGCATCGCAAACCAGCCGTCCAGCCATATGTTCTATCCAGTCCCCTATCACACATTATTGGAAGGATGTGATTGCACTGGAAGGGGTGCCAAGGAGATTTGCCATGATGTTGCCTGGATTGGAGCATTTTAGCTATGAAGAGACACAGGACAGGCTCGGGGGCTGTTTAAAACAAAAAAGGCTGAGGGGGTGGGGGTCCTTCATAGAGGCATACACGACGATGATGGGCATGGACAGGGTGGATAGAAAGCATCTATTCCCTTGTGGGTGTGAACATTTGGATCAGAAACCTTCAGACTTTAGGAAAGGAAAGAGCTGTGCTTTTCTCTGTGGTAAAATTTCCCTCAAGCCTGAAGAAAGCCAATTTAGTTCTCCCTCATCAGTTGATGGAAGTTGTGGTTCTCAACAAATAACTCAGAGACTTTATATGTGTGAACCAGCTGCCCTCTGCACAAGCAAGCAAATGATCTGGAGAAGGAAGATCAAGGAATATTATCCTGATAAATCAATAGGATCACCTCTGCAACCAGGGGGGACAAGGACCATTGAAGTGTCTTTCCAGTCTTTCTCCCACCTATATGATTCATTTTTTATTCCTGTGTCTGACTGTATCTGCTTTTAGGAGGGATTTAAATGGTGATTTCAGTTTTAACTAGTAGAGTTACATTAGTGGTTCATTTTTGTGATGCCAGGAATAGCAGGACTTGAATTCCAGTGCGCTACTCTAGTGAGATATTACCCTGTCCCTCCTTAAATAAAGTAACCAGGATTATGTACAGAACACTTGATATGATTTGCGAATGTAGCAAGAGTTCCTTCCTTTTCAATCAGATCAATGTTTCATTTTTTGCATGCCTAATTATTTATTGTATTTGCATGCTAACTTTTGGCATTTCACATACAAGGCTACCAAGATTCCACTGTATCACTTTTTCTATTTAAATATCAAAAGACATAACACTACATTTACCCACATTATGGTCTATCTCCCAAATTATGGCCAATCAAACACAATTATATCTCTTTGCAGAGTAGACTCCAGCAAGCAGGTGACAAATTTATATCTGTTAAACTCTGAAGTGAGCGCGTTGGAGCCAGAGTGTAGTTGCTGTTCAGTTTCCTTGTAGTTGCCACCTGACTCTGATGACCCTGACTTGCCAGTTCTTGGGTATCACATTTCCTTCTGATGTGTCAAAAGAATGTGTTGATGATACCTTTATACTGGGGCCAGTATAACCCTTCCCCCATTAACATTTCCTCTATAAGAAATATTTTTTAAAAAAATGCTTGGACAATTATACATTCTAGTCTGCTTGCATCTAATTGTTTTCAATATTAATTCAACTGAATGCACATGACTGGCATTATCATCAATACCATACAATTTATCATGTCATTCATAAGAACAAAATCTGAAGGCTGTCAAGTCAAATATTTTTTCTTTTTCATAAATGACTAGTTTTGGCATTCTCTTTGGCATCAGTGGATTCATTCTTTTGTATTCTGCTATCTGTAGCATTGACATTCTGAATGAGCTGCATTTTAATAGGAATGCTCAAAATTCATTAGTCAAGCCAGAATTAATATTTAATCAGAATAGGCAAAAGCATGTTTTACATTTCTTTTAAGTAGAAGAACTTTCTGGAGAAATTAGGAAAAGTTGACTAATAGGACACAATATTATCTTCAGACATGATATTTGGAATGAAACATACTAATAAAATTAGGAAAGTGACATTTTCAATGCTGAACCAATTGCTGAAATGTTCTGAGCTGGCAGTTAATGGTCCATGAATATGCTTTTCTAATGTCTGAGTTAATATTGGTCTGGAGGATAAAAGCAATTCTGAGGTAGAATGGGAATGACTCAACTGTTGAAGTTTTTTCTGAGCAATTTCAAAAAGCTGTGTGGGATAATAACTGGCAGGAGAAAACTTTAAAGAAAAACTAATCTGAATCAGAAGCTTATGTCAAGAGCAAAATAGAAGTGAGTGCAGCAGTGAATGCAGCCCTAGTCGAGGTATTTTAAAAAATGCATTGTAAAGAGTACTGACATTAAATCTGGTGAAATTAAACTGACCCTGAAGCTCAGAATATGTCTTTAGATTTTAATAGTTGCTCGTCTCCAGTAAAGTGGGTATTTAAGAATCTAATTTCCTAAATATATTACATTAAAGATACAAGCAAAGAGTTTGAGTGGAACTAACGGGAGAAAATTGCTCAAACTGATAAATTTACATGAAACTTAGTGAATATTCTAAGGTTGTGGAGTAGATTTGTAGCTCGGGTTGTGGGTGTTGAGGTTGGTTGGCTCACTGAGCTGGTTTGTTGTTCCGCAGACGTTTCGTCACCATGCTGGGTAACATCATCAGTGCAGCATCCGATGAAGTGTCGGTGTGTTTTCCCGCCTGGTTTTTAAACTCTGGAGTCGGTTGAGCTGGATTGCCTCACTTCTGGTTTTCCTTCGTAGTGGAGTGTATATTGGGTCGAGTTCTATGTGTTTATTAATGACTTTCTTCGTGGAGTGCCAGGCTTCTAGGAATTGCTGCGCCTGTCTCTGCTTAGCTTGTCCCAAGATTTTGGTATTGTCCCAGTCGAATTGGTGGTTCTCCTTATCCATGTGGATTGAGATGAGTGAGTATTGGTCGTGTCTTTTTGTAGTCAGTTGGTGTTCGTGTACCCTTGTTGTTAGTTTCCTTCCTGTTTGTCCAATGTAGCCTTGTTGTTAGTTTCCTTCCTGTTTGTCCAATGTAGTGTTTCTCACAGTCTCTGCAGCAGATCTAGTAGATGACATTGGTCATGTCCATGGCGGGGAGTGGGTCTTTAGTTTGGGTGAGCAGTTGTCGTAGGGTTGATGTGGACTTGTGTGCTACTCTGATGCCCAGCGGTCGTAGGAGTCTTGTGGTTAGTTCCGATGTGTTCCTGACGTAGGGTAGTGTGATGAGTGTGTCGGGGCGTGTAGTATCTTCCTGATGTTGTTTGTGTAGGCATCTTCTGACCCAGTTTTTTGGATATCCATTATCCCTGAAAACCTGGAAGAGGTATTCTTCTTCCTCTTGGCATAGTTCTGTGTTGCTGCAGTGTGTTGTTGTCCGTTTAAGTAAAGTTCGCACGCAGCCTCGTTTGTGTGTGTTGAGATGGTTACTGTTGAAGTTCAGTACCTGGTCCGCATGTGTGGCTTGTTGACTAGATGCCTGAGACTCCTTTGTAGTTCCTTGGCTAATCTGTGTGATGGAGACCCCACTCTGTCCACTCAGCCCAAAAATTCCTCAGCTCCATCAAAGACATAAGGATAGACGACGAGGAGACCATGATATCATTTGATGTCACTGCCCTATTTACATCAATAGACATACCACTAGCAAGGGAAACAATGACAGCAGTACTGGAACAAGAACAAGACCCCAGTGAAACCATCTCCACAGACAACATGCTCAAACTACTGGACCTATGCCTCACCACCCACTTCACTTTCAACGGCCAAACATACGAACAAATCAACGGACACCCATGGGATCACCTATCTCCGGACTCATAGCAGAGGCATTGATGCAAAGACTAGAAAGGACGGCCCTTCTGCTAATCCAACCAAAACTATGAATACACTACTTGGAAGACACCTTTGTCATCACTAAATGGACCAAACTAGAGGAAACACACAAACTTATAAACAACACCCTCACCAGAATAAAATTCACCAGAGAGGAGGAGAAGAACAAACAGCTCCCATTCCTGGACGTCATGGTAGAGCACAAGACAAATGGGGAAAGTACACCAAAAAGCCACACACACAGACCAGGTACTGAACTTCAACAGTAACCATCCCAACAACACCAATGTCATCTACAAGATCTCTTGCAGAGACTGTGAGAAACACTACATTGGACAAACAGGAAGGAAACTAACAACAAGGGTACATGAATACCAACTGGCTACAAAAAGACACAACCAATACTTATCCATCTCAATCCACATGGATAAGGAGAACCACCAATTCGACTGGGACAACACCAAGATCCTGGGACAACCTAAGCAGAGACAGGCACAGCAATTCCTAGAAGCCTGGCACTCCGCGAAGCATGCTATTAATAAACACATAGAACTCGATCCCATATACACTCCACTACAAAGGAAAACCGGAAGTGAGGCAATCCAGCTCAACGGACCCCAGAGTTTAAAAACCAGGCGGGAAAACACACCGACACTTCATTGGAGGCTGCATTGATGATGTTACCCAGTATGGTGACGAAACGTCTGCAGAATAACAAACCAGCTTGGCGAACCAACCAATCTCATCAGTGAATATTTGTTTAAATTAATTAATATTATCAATAATTTCTAACTTTTTAAAAGTGGATTTACATATACAAATAAAGCAGGCAGAAAATTAACAAGATCGTTAAGAGTTTACAATACTAACGTGATCACTGTCCTTTTGGATGACATAAAAGAGCATAATGGGTGGAATTTTTTTCTAGTTGATTCACAGGATGTGGGCATCAATGGCTAGGCCAGTATTTATTGCCCATCCCTAATTGCCCGGAAGTAAGGTAAGAATTAACCATGTTTCTGTGGGTCTGGAATCATACGTAGGCCAGATTAGGTAGGAATGGTAGTTTCCTTCCCTCAAGGGCATCAGTGAACCAGATGGGGTTTTCCTGATAATTGACATCAGTTTCATGGTTATCATTCGACTTTTATTTTAATTTTGAATGTGAGTCCCCAGATTATTATTGGGATCTCTGGATTAATAGATCTAGTGATAATATCACTAGGCCATTGCCACCCCATAGTCCTACAGGGGTCTGATTGACGTGGGCTATGAGATTTATGGTAGAATCAGATGAGTGATCTGGTGAGATATTGGGCACATCTTGCTCCATCTTTAATGTTTTTGACAAGCAGCTTGGCATATTTCTTGCGAGGCAGCAGTGAATTGTTAGTTAAGGTGGAAACTATTGCTTGTTAAATGCATTGTCAATGATACAATTCGCCCCATTAGATTTTAGCTTTTGGTCTTACCAAATGTGCCAAACAAGTTAAACGTTGAAAAAAACTCAACATGGAAAACAGAGCGGATACCTGGTGAATTAAGGATGCTATTTGCTCTAAAGAATCTCCATGTTGCTTAGGACCAAGCATCATCTCAGGACACAATCCATACACACAGCAGAATGGAGATGCAGCAGAATTAAAATGCTTTAAAATAAGAAGAATAAATAATCATGTTAGAAAGAAGTAGGAGAAATGCTACCACTTAGAGGATCTAACATCAGCGATGTGCCAAACAGAACACAAGAATGGGCACTTTTGAGAAAACAGTTCTTCAGATTCAGTTTTGCTTCCAAGCTGGACATTAAATTGTAAGTAGAAACATTATTGCATTCAATAACACATATTGCTGATGAAGTTATATCTTGTCAGGACTTAACAGATGGCACAGGTACTTTTGATGAAGTTCTACATGTTTTGATGATTAATTGAATCTGAGAACAGATGTCATTGTTTGAAAGAGTGACATTTAACAGAGAGTTCAGGGAATCCGTAAACAAGTTAATTAATGATTGCACAAATCAATGGCAAACAGTTTGCAACTGAATGGCAATTCAGTTGAAATCTGAATTGATGAGACAAAATTCATAATTTGAATTAATGATGAACCTTTATCAGGTTTATTATTATCCAAAGAAGTTTTAACTATAGAGAAAATTCATCAGATTATCCTGGATGCAGAAAGCAGAAAAACAGAGAAAACTTGAGAGGAAAAAGCCAACTTTATCATAGGAGAAGAGCAGAATATATTCAGTTTAGAAGGTATAAAAACTCTAAAACACGTGTTACAAGCCAACTCAAAGAGTACAGAAGATTGCAGATACTGCGAGTCAGTGTTAGTGCTGCAGAACAAGATTATGTTAGCAACAATCTTCAAGTAGTTCGACTGAGGATGTGAACATGTTGGATTCAACAGCGAGGCAGCCGTAGGGAGGAAATACCCAGATCTACAAATTGAAATAAAGAGTCTACACACTTCAGAATATACATATCAGTAGATTGAGAGCGAAGATTTGTTAACACAGATTACAACTTGATTGTGTACAACTTTGTGAGTGTTAACATTGAGGTGGGTGACCAACATCTGCAAATTCAGAACACTGTCAAGAGGAAATTGCCTGGTCCAGAACTCTAGGATATAGTAAAATACAAAGTACCTGGTTCAACAGAGCAGTTGCCATGCACAGAAGAAATTCATGAGATTAAACGTTCCCCAGGCGATTCTGCCTGACTCAGCAAAGAAGATTTCCTCAATAAAATGAATACAAAGGATTATGAGTACTCCAAATAAGTTAATGGACTGACTACCTGGTTTAGCAGGAACAACATTGTCAGTGAAGTTCATCTATAAGGTAAAAGGCCTTGTAATGTAAAAAGACTTGACAGAACATGCAGGCTCAAGAACATAATCAAGATTAACAATTCTCAAGTCGAAGACCCATCCAAACTTTCAAGTTAGAAGAGAACATATTCTGGAAGAATTGTGAAATCTTCAGAATGGTTGAATTTGTGAAGTCAGAGATACAGGAGGAGGTGAAATAGTGATTAAACCAATTATACACATAAATATATCAATGTTATCCATATATCCATGACAAATACTTGGATAGAGATGTTGTTTAAGTTGATGATTTTGATGACTTGATGAGTTTACTGTTGGTTCCACCCAATCTAATATTATCATAAAGTTTTGGGTGTGGCAAGGCAGAATTTCATAGAATCTAAAGCGGATAGACCTGTTATCCTAAGTCCTCATTGTCTTTCTAACAATGTCAAACTTATTAATGAAACTTGTACCTAATTGCTATTATGCTTTAAACTACATCTAGTTAAGAAGAGAGCATCATTTTGATAAAACTTATTGGTGATTTTCTCCAATAATATGAAAAAGAGGCCCTTAAGTTTAGTCAAGGAGAGTGGATGGTGGTAGCAAACTACTCCCATCACATGCTGATAGAGGTTGGCATTGTAACAGTAACAATGAATTCCAACCTTCTCCTTTGTGTATGTACATGAAAAATAAATCAAGCAAAGAAAATTATGATTGATCTGAACATGCAGCTTATTCTTGTTGATGTTTTGAATATTTTTTATGTTGTGAACTCTCACAACATCACCAGGATATTCAGGTGGTGACTTTCCTTATCCTGGCATTGGAAGAAATCTGGATTAACTTCAATTGACACCATCATTAACCTTTGTGGATTCAGTTTTATCTGTGAATGCTAATTCAGTTTCTTCATTCCATTGACTCATTAATTCATTTAAATCCTCTGTCATGCCCTTTCCATTCACAGCGTTTGTGCAAAAAGCCATTCTTCAAGAATGGTCCTGTTCATTGTTTGTTTCCTAAATGGTATTCAATTATGTTTCCCGTTTAAACATGTCTTGTTCTGTTGGTTGGCTGAAGTGAATTATTTGCCTTTTGTGCATCAGTTTTAACAAAGAATGTGGTTTCCAATCAAATTACTGAGCATTCTCTTAAGTGTGAAAAGTGATATGCACGTATATACTGACGGTACTCTATGTCAGTGATAAAATAATTTTGACAAAATTAATTGCTAACGATACAGAAAACATACATTCCCAAACACTGTTGATATAGTTCTTGCTTCAGTAAAAAAAAAGTCAAGAATTCATCTCAAACGTATTTTAACATTGAGAGTGTGATATGAAGAAGTAACTATCACAGCAACAAGCCATTTTCATGACTGCTGTTCATGTTATAATAATGATTCAGTTGGAAGTCCATCCTTTCTGTTCCAGCTTTCATCAGGAAAACTGTTGCACTGTGTCCCTGTGTCTTCAGTCACAGGTCATCCAGCACAAACGTAAGAAAGGGGAAAAAAAAACACATTTTAAAAATGAAACAATCCAATTAGTTTTATCAAAGCTCTTCCTTTCTGTTTGATTCTAAGTATACTTTTTTGCCTTCTCACTGTGTGATTTTATTTTCTCTGAGTCCAGTGGTGATTGCTTCAAGCTACAAGACATTTCAGGACATGAACGAGTAATCTAGGTTGGCACTTCATTGCAGCACTGATATTAGTGGAGGTTCATTCTTCTGATGAAGTATTCAGCCTGCAGCCTGATTAATCTATCTTGGTGGATTTCAACCAACAACACCAAAATCCATCATTCATTTTGCTGCCATTTTTTATCACATTATGCAAAGAAATTACCCCCATAATACCACAAATAAAAGATTAGAATTGTTTTTTGTTTCCATTATAGTCCATAAATGAGGACCTGGGAGAACTTTCAAGTAAAATCACTTTTTCGCAACCATTCCTAATCCTTCAAATGCTCACTTGAGCCTTACAACTGCTCTGCCTGATATCAGCCAGCCGTACAGAATCGAGGATCTTCCTGGTTAATACTGATCAACTATCCATTGGATAAGCTCAATGCACCTTCTATGGTTTCAGCAGACTGAAGATTTAATGGGAAAATTGCAAGAAACTGTTAATGTTAACAGAGTATTCAAGATGGTGAGGAAAGGGAAGACTATAAGGTGAGCCATCTGTAACCAGGCTACCGAGCCTGGTGAAAATCATACTGTCTAAGGTCAACATTCACCCGGGACAGGTCACAGTGTGTGGGGTTGACGCTGTCCCTGGACAGATACCAATGTCTGCCTCCGAAAGGCCGCATGGGCAAGTGTGGGAGGTGAATGAGATGTAAAGGGGGAGACAGCAGAAAATGGGAAAGAAATGGAATCTGTGTGGACTGGGAGGCTTCAAAAAAACACACTGTAGGTCCCCAGAACCGAATTAGAAACTCCTGGTCATCCCTAAGCATCAAAGTGGAAAATGGCTGTGGGCCTCAGGCTTGGGTTAACGCTGTCATCTTTGCTAGGGCATTGTTCCATGGGACAAAAATGGGTGTGCAGGGGGCATGCAGAGTCTTTCTTTTACTAGAGTTGAGGAGGGAAGGATTTACACATAGCAAACTCAAGCCAAGAGAAATGTCTGTTTGTGATCTAACCACTCGATTCCTCAGGATCAGACTGTTTTAGAGCCTTTGTGGAAAGTAAAAGAACATTCAAAACAGCACAGAGAATGATAGTTTGTAATTATTGTAAGATTACTTTCAGCAATGGTGGACAAAGATGGCAGCACAGGCACAGGGAGCGGCAAGGCCGAGTAAATGTTGAAGAAGGAGGTATCCGGTGGAGGCAGCAGCAGCAATGCAGCTCCACCCAAGCCTAAGGTCTCCCAGCGACCGAGGGGCCGGCCCCAGGCTTAAACCCGCGGGCCAGGCTCACAGGCTGAGTCGAGGCTCCAGGCCGACAGCTAGGCCCAGGCAACGGTGGTGAGTTTGATCCGACCCTATGGCAATGGCGGTGGCTGCATCAGCAAGGTCAGGCCAGCGTGAACTCATGGTGGAGGCATTGGGTGGGGGTGAGACGACCGCAGACAGCGGTGACTGTTTGTTCCAGCGTCCGCGGCAAAGTGCCGTTGCAGCAGTGTCATCGGTTTAGCAGCAGGGACTCGAGGCATTGGGGTGGAGGGGCCCAGACCCAGGCCCATGGCTGAGCTCAAAGCGGGACGTGTTCCAAGGACTACCTAACATTTTTGAGATAAGGCTATAAGATGAACTTTATTGTTTTATTTTTCTGGCTTTATATTCTGTGTTTTGGTTTATTTTTGGTGTTTTAAGATGGTGCTGGAGAGTGGCAACACTAAACAACACTTTTCACTGTATTTGTAATAAACATGTGACAATAAATAAATCAAATTAAATCAAGAACACGGTACCACTCTCAAATATTCAAAATTCACCCCCACATCTATTTTGGGTTCCTTCCAGGTGGAGGTGATCCCAGCATGGAAGCCGAGGTTCCAGGATATTCCCCCTGATTTGACAGACTGTAGGGACTGTTCTGATTCTGAGAATATTTACTAACAATCAAAATGTAAGAACAAACAGGTAAAAGCTACAGCAAAAAGATCAGGAACCCCCAAGGGACAAATGTAAATTTGAAACTGGTTGAAAAGAGGCAGATAAAACATGATGAATAATGTAGTGCAAAGCCTATGAGAAGCAAATTGAGAACAATGTAATAGAAATGATGAAAAAAGTAAAACATGTAGAATCTTGGCAAATTAAGTTGAATTTTAAAAATGTGAATGAGAACTGATAAACAATGAACTCTGACGTAAAACAACAGCTTGCAGTTTTGAATGAGTCATGCTTCACTTAAATTTAAGGGAAGTTTTGTACCGGTAGGAAGGAAAACAAAATAAAATAGAAGGTCTGAGTGCTTTGTACACGATGCAAGATGCTCATAGCCAAGCCTAAAATACTCAGTTAAGTGCTTTGTGCATCACATTTAAAAGCCTCATTAATGGAACAAAGAAATGACAAGCAATGGAGAACAAAGTTACCAAAGTAAACCATAGCAACCTATTTTAGGAAAGCAAATCACTCTGGGTTTCGAAAAATGTTGGAGAAAATGAATACATTCTCGAGTAGAATTTGATTTTAGCTTCTGGAACCCATTTCAAACCCAAACACAGGGAATAGGACACAAGTCTGCGCAATCAAACCACAGTGAATGTTGTAGTTTGGCCAAAAAGTTTGGTTCTGCTTCACTGCTGCTTTTAGAGCTGCGAGATGAAAAATATAGCAGGAGTTGATTTCCCAATGATTTTCCAAATGCCCCTCACTTCTCACCATATGCTGCAAATGCCAGAAGCATACTGAGTGGTGTGAGGCTTGGTGCGGAGTTTGGAAACTGTCCTTTCCAGCCGAATCATCTGAAACACAGAGATGGAAGGGTGGGTAAGTTTGACATACTAGTGACTTGGGGACTTTGCTGGCCATATGGCAAGCCTGCCAATATACCAGGTATTTTGGTGTGCAAACCTCCGGTCTTTTACTATTTCTTGCCTCATCAAAGTTTTTGCCTGATTTTTCTGCAGGAGACAAAACTGGCTTGAAGGTAAAAGTGATGGAGGAGCATTGCTTTTCAGACTGGAGGCCTGTGATCAGCAGTGTGCCATAAGGATCGGTGCTGGGTCCATTGCTATTTGGTATTCATATAAATAATTTGGACGTGAATATAGGAGGAATCATTAGTAAGTTTACAGATGCCACAAAAAGTGGTGGTGTAGTGGACAGCGAAGAAGGTTGTCTCAGGGTACAACAGGACCTTGATCAGATGGACCGATGGGCTGAGCAGTGGCAGATGGAATTTAATTTAGATTAATGTGAGGTACTGCATTTTATAAGGAAAATCAGTGCAGAACTTATACACTTAATGGTAAGGTCCTGGGGAGTATTGCTGAACAAAGAGACCTTGGAATGCAGCATCATAGTTCTTGAAGGTGGAGTCACAGTGGACAGGGTAGTGAAGAAGGCGTTTGATACACTTGCCTTTATTGGTCAGTGCATTGAGTACAGGAGTTGGAATAACAAGGTGTAGAGCTGGATGAACATCTTTTCTGAAGATCTTTTTCTGAAGAAGGGTCTAAGCCCGAAACGTCCTGCTCCCCTGATGCTGCTTGGCCTGCTGTGTTCATCCAGCTCTACACCTTGTTGTCTCAGGTTCTCCAGCATCTGCAGTTCCTACTACCACAGGAGTTGGAATGTCATGTTGCTGTTGTACAGGACATTGGTTAGGCCACTTTTAGAATACTGCATTCAATTATGGTCGTCCTGCTTTAGGAAGGATATTGTTAAACTTGAAAGGGTGCAGAAAAGATTTACTAGGATGTTGCTGGGGTTGAATGGTTTGATCTATAGGGAGAGGCTGAATAGGCCAGGGCTATTTTCCCTGGAGCAGTAGAGGCTGAGGGGTGACCTTAAAGAAGTTTATAAAATCATGACATGCATGCACAATGTGAATAATCAAGGTCTTTTTTCCCAAGGTAGGGGAGTCCAAAACTAGATGGCATAGGTTTAAGGTGAGAGGAGAAGTTTATAAAGGGGACCTAAGAGACAACATTTTCACATAGAGCATGGTGCATGTATGGAATGAGCTGCCAGACAAAGTAGTGGATATTGATACAATTACAACATTTAAAAAGGATCTGGATGGGTACATGAATAGGAAGGGTTTAGAGAGATTTGAGCCAAATGCTGCCAAATGGGACTAGATTAATTTAGGCTATCTGGTTGGCATGGACAAGTTGGACCGAAGGGTCTATTTCTGTGACTCTATAATTCTAACTCATCTTCAACCTTGCTGTCCAGGTAGCTGGCAGATATCCTATCCATTCCTATTAGTCTAGCTCCAGATCAGTTATTTCTGATCATTCACCAGATGTAGATTCTACCTCAATACTATTCTCCAAGACATTTGCATTGTCAGTATCTGAGCTGCTAGCTGCAAGTGCCCAATAATTTCAACTTCAGGCATCATTGACAATTTCTGATTGAGCTGCAGACGTCAAGCAAGTGCCCAGCAACAACTCACCAGTCCAGTTAGGGGAAAGATTACTCAGCTATTACAGCTGAGAGTCAGACAAAGGCTGAGAGGAAAATCAAAGAATAATGTCACAAGGAGTAATAGTTGAGTAAGCTCATTGATTAATGTTTTTGCTGGTTGGTGTTAAGTAGTTTAACTGGTTTATTGGTTAGTGTTTTTGATGGTTGGTATTAAATTAAATAATTTATGAATTAATGGTTCTAGTGTTGGTTTGTTTCTCCTAGTAGTGGGAATTTGATGCTAAAATTTCCATTTTGGGCACAAGAGCACAAATTGGATGCATTAACTATAGAGTTAGCATTTATAAGTGAATCCTAATTGTCCTTGAACTGAATAGCTTACTAGATCATTTCAGACGCTAGGAGCCAACCATTTTGATGTGGATGTAGGCTAGACCAGTAAATAAGGCAGATTTCCTTCCCGAAAGAATATTAATGATCAGTCTTTGCAACAATCAATACCAGTGCTGAGACAGACTTCATATTCCATTCAGTATTTATTTAAAATTTAGTTTCACCAGTATTATGAGTTGAATCGATGTCTGCAGAAAATTAGCCTTGGTTTCTGGATTAGTTTTCAGTGACATCACCACAACATCACCATTTCCCCTTCCAGGCTTCCATAGTAGTTCTGGGAGCGTTTTCCAGATGCTAGTTTGCAATTATTCCTGAAAAGGAAATGTCTAATGATATGTCCTTTTCACTTGTTCACAGCATATGAGTGGAACTGGTATCTATTACCCTTTCCTTGCTGCTGCTGCTGTTCCTTTGCAATGGTGTGATAGCAATGGTCCCAATGTGGACTTCACAAGCTTCAAAATCTCCCCACCCCGGACCTCATTCCAAGGTCAGCCCATCTCATCCCCGCCTCCTTGACCTGTCCATTTTCTCTCCACCTATCTGTTCCTCTATCCACCTTCTTTCCGCCTCCCCTTCTCTCTATTTATTTCAGAACCCCCTTCCCCTCCCCCATTTCTGAAGAAGGGTCCAGGCCCAAAACGTCAGCTTTCCTGCTCCACTGATGCTGCCTGGCCTGCTGTGTTCATCCAGCTCTACACCTTGTTATCTCAGACTCCAGCATCGGCAGTTCCTACTATCTCTGAGCATAAGTAGGATTTTGCAAGGTAAAACACCTTTTTATCACTTTTCTAAAAGAAAGTGGACATTACTTAGACAATGCACAGTAACTTTACCATTTGCAGTCAGCTGAAGAGGGAACCTTAAGCATGCACAAATAAGATTCATTATCAGCGCATCAATATGCAGTGGTTTTTGACCGCAATTGCAAACCTTATTTTAATTTCTGTTGTTCAGGGGCATCCACAACACTTTTATTCTTTAGCAGTCCATTCTACCTCTCTTTAATGGAGGCAATGTGGTACTATCCAAATGCTTTGATTTCTATCTCCAATTAGAAACCCCTGCACAATTGCTGCTGGAGATTACACTCAGGCACCAGCCACCACTTGAGTCATTATACAGTGTGTTATTTTGTTCCTGAGACTATGCAGGCAAAATTCTTCTGTGCGCTCCATAGACGATGTGGAAAGTCACTATGGTCTACCATTTGCTGCATGACTAAAGAGGAATGAGCATCCAGCTGGAAGAGGAAGAGACCAGTGAGACTGCAAATCTTACAAAAAGAAGGAAGGAGAGGAGGAAGCAGAGTTAGGGTGGGGAGAAGTCTTTGTCAAAGGGCCTGCTTCAAATGACGCCTACTACCAGTTACATTATTTCAAATTATGACAATCAACACAGTGGAAGTAGCACATTCTCTGCATTCTTATTGACTCACCATTTCTGACACATTTTGGTGGGGGAGGCTCAAAGGTCTGAACACGAAAAAGGAGAAAATATAGTTTCATGATCTATTTCAGTGTCAATGCAAAAGAGCCATCAGTTACCCCTTTCAGAAAACCATGCTTTTTTGATCACTATGTAATTTATGTTTTAGTTACTTCTTAATTCTAGACTGAATTCATGTGTGCTTTGAGTGAGATAGGTAGAGGTGGCTCAGACTGCATATCAATGAGTTGGATATAGGATTAGAGAGATTACTGGCCTGAGTTTCTGATGACCTACAAATTGAGGAAATAGAAAATAATTCCAAACAAGGCAAAGCTAGGGAATAATGATAAAATGGTGAAAACAGCAAAACAAAAAGCATATGGAATTTAATAAATGTCATTAAATGCAAATGCTAAAAAGATGTAACCATTATAACTCAAATGAAGGAAAGACGAATGGAGAAATTTAGATGTTTCTGTTTCCCAAGATGTTAAAATGAGTACTTCAAGTGGTGAAGGCCATTAAAAGAGACTTTTTTTACGGTAAAAGGTGCATATATTGCAGAAAACTGTACTTTTAGACTACACAAAATGAGAATGATGTTGGGACAACAGAAAGGTTACAAGACAGAATTAGTTGGATGTTGCTTGGCATAGGAAATACAAGTACAGAGGTAGACTATAAATAGGATCTCATTAGAATAAAGGAGATTAGGGGTAACTTGACAAAGGTTCAATGCCTGATTTAATGTGTAATTTAGAAGAGCATGCCAGGAGCAGCACCAAGCTAATTTGAAAAGTTGTGTCAGCCTGGTGAAGCACTACATGGAATTCCAAGTTAAGTAGTAGAAGTAGCATATGATAGAACTGTCTGATCCCACAACCAACCGATTTCATCTAAGCTCCACAGTTTTGCCATTTCTAATCATAAATAGACAATTCAATAACTATTCAGAGGAGGGTCCCCAACTGTCAATGATAGAGGAGTCCTGAATATCAATGCAATGCTGAAGCAATTATAATAATCGTCAAGCAGAAGTGCTGAATGAAAGTTTATTTCAGCCAGCTCCTGAGGTACTACAATCAGCGATGCCAATTTTTTAGTCAATTAGATTTGCTCCATATGACGTAAAGAAATGGCTGAATGCATTGGATACTGAAAAGGCTGTGGGGCTTGACTGCATTCCGGCAGTAGTATCAAAGATTTGTCCTCCAGAAATAACTGCACCCTTAGCCAAGATGTTCTATTACACCAACAATACTAGCATTTTCCATCATCTACCCGCAAAGTAGAAAATTGCTCAGAGCTGACCTATCCACAAAAGGTCAGATAAATCCAAACCAATCAGTTGCTGCCCCTTCAGTCTACTCTTGCACATCAGCAAAGTGATAAAAGGCATAATTGTTATCAAACAGCACTTACCCCAAGTAATAACTTGTTCACTGATGCTCAGTATGAGTTTCACCCAGGCCACTTGTTTCCTGACCTCATTTCCAACATTGGTCTCTTCTGAACGGGTCTCTTCTGGCTGTATCCACAGTTTGACGACAGTGTTTTAAGAAGGCTACTCATCACCAATTTCTCAAGGGCAGTTGGGGATTATCAACTAATGCTAGCCTTGGCTCATAAAATAAATAAAAAATTAAAATTACGAAGGAATAGAATGGAACAGTTAGAAACAGACTTTACAATGTTTTCAGAGTTAAAAATAGAACAATATAGATATGAAATTGAATGTGAGAGATCTAGGACAGAGAACAAATTAAACATTTTTACACATGGCATTATCAGATTGTGGAATGCAAAATTGAGATTGAAGAATTTCCACAAAACTACATCCACTTCTCTGATGTACATTCATTACTGTAAATTTATTTAACAAAAATACAACTGACCCCAAAATATATTGGAATTAGCATACGACAAATTGGATACATGAGTTGTCATATTGTGTCAATTTGTTCCATCCCTAAGACTCAATGCACCTTGGCTGTCATGTAATTAGTTAAACTTACAAATTTGCTGCTATTATTTTGCACAGGTACTTTCATAACAACAGTTTGAGATATTAAGGCATTTATTAGGTTCCTGGGAGCCTTAATTATATTGATGTTTATTTTATTTTCAAAGTGAATAGCGCAGGAATTATAGTTTTGTCTGTTTAAAGAATTTGGATTCATTTGTTTTATTATCAGCATTATTTGAACCCCAGTAGAAAGAATTTATAGCTATTAATGTAATATGAGGTGCAATGTTATTAATAATTAGGCTGTGTCAACAAACGTTTGCAGCTGAGTAATTTAAAGGCAATCTCTAGGTCTAAGGTACAGGTTTTTCATATGAACCCCAGTCATTACATTATGTGTTCTGGGTCACATTATACAGAATGATGATGAGGAAAAGGATGGTTATAGTATTTTTGGTCAATGCACAGTATGCTACAATACTATCTAACAAAACACGAGAACAATATACTTCAGGCACTTGCAACAAACATTACTACAGTGCAAAGTGACATTATGTTGCCTAGCAATTTATCTAGCAACAGGGATTGTAGATATCACAGAACCTTCAAATAATCTTGATGCTTCACTGCTAAGTGTGATAAAATAAAGGCATACCTACCTGAATATTAACATTCACCAGAGGCAAATAGAGGATGTATAATAATGACTAAAACTATTTAACATCAATATTGGAGAATTGAAAGTGATTTATAGTCTGTACTAAAATATAATATTGGCTATGAAGCATAGCTCCTCATACAGTTTTCATCATTCATTAGATAATTAAAGTAAAAGAGTTTGCATTTTAATTTTAAGTGCAATTAAATTAGCAGACATTTTGTTGATAGGCGATGGCATTATGAAAGATTTTTTCTCAATATCACTCATTTTCAATCATTAGATCTAATCCAAACAGTACAATAATATGGTAAAATGACAACAAGACACATGGGGCTGTATTTTAACAAGCAGTTGTGTTGGGAGTCGGGGGGAGGAGGTGCTGGGGTCCAGGGTACTCGTTAGCCTGTGGAAAACCTGAAAATATATTAGAGTGTGTTCCGGATGCTTTTTAACATAGCCACTCATTTGCATTTTAATTTTGACCCTCTTATCCAGCCAGTGACAATGGGCATGATGACAACTCACATGACACGTTTTCGACTTTAGCATTTAAAGGAATGATCCAAATGTGAAAAGTGAAGGAGTTGAGATTGGTTATCAGAGAATTGAAGTACATCCACAGTGAAAATCAGTTCTGTTCCTTTTGACCTTGTTGATTAATAACCTGTCTCCAAGCCTTCTTTCTTTTCCAAATTTTTCGAACATGTTATTACCTTTGTTATGAAGTTGTGTAGAGTGTGTGGTCTCTTTAAGAGATACCGTGCTTTTCTAAGCTTAGAGATTTATACAGAAAAATAACATCTGTATGTAGGTGAAGATGTACGGCCAGTTCTAAAATGGAAACATGTATCAATTGGCTGTGTGATTGGATATCTTAGACATGTTTTGATGGTTTGGCAATGAGCTGGAATAAGCCAATTAATTTAAACCAAGCACTTAGCGATTGAAAGCCAATTGTATTTAAATCTGGTGGTTTTAACAAATTCAGACCAATACTATTGTAAGAAAATTGATATGTCATCCAAGGTATATAAGGAGAGGGTTTTTGAAAATTGCTGTGGGAGCGAACTGCCATCTGAGGAATAAGCATCGGGCTCTCACAAGAAATCACTCAGCTCTCTGTGAAAGCACCATCTTATCCATAAATGTTACCACGGCAGTTCTAGCTAAGAGTTTTGACAGAGAAAACATCCCTGACAGTGGGATCGTCGGAAGAAAGGTGATTAATTCATGGGAACAGCAGACAAAAAGTATTTATGACAAGAGAAACAGCAGAGAAGGCAAAGCATTCCAGGATACACATTCTGTATGGACTTTGAGAGACTAAGTTTTAATTTATTTTTTCTTACACTTGGCTTATATAAGTGGGACTTGTGCTTATTGGAATAGCATACCAGTAGAATTTTGTTCAGTTAGGGAATACTTAGGAGTTAGGGGGATATTATTTGGATTGTTAGTAGTCCTGTTAATTTGTTTACTGTTACAGTTAAATAAATAAATTGTTACTTGTTACTTACAAAGTGAATATCAGGGATTTTCTTTCATTTCACCTCCCCTTCTCCATAACACTTTAACAGATTAGGTGAGGTGAGGTGAGCTTCTCTAGGTGTTTTGCGTTTAATTATTAGAAGGGAGCCTCTACTTCCACTGTAACAGATTGGGGGCTTGTGTTTCAATTTTAATTATTAGAGGGGTTCAACCTCCCCTTCCTAACACCTTCCAAATCTAGAGCTCAACTTTCTCTGAACTACTTGTTTAAATGATCCAAACTTTCCTGCAAAAATCATTCTTATCAAAATCACAAATGTCAGCATTTAAGATTGTGGCAAAGTTAAACAACCCTTCTTGTTATTTTAAATCCATTTGCTACTTTTTATTTGTTAGGCCACACTATGCTACTCCATTACCTCTCCACTACTGTTCAATTGGATGAGACTGCACTGATTTGGTTCTCTTATTATCATTCCAGTTATAGCCAAAGAATCACCTGTAATAGCTTCTCTACTTGCTTTGGCACAATTACCTCCAGTGTTCCTTAATGGTCTATCCTTGTCTCCCTACTTTGTCTCATCCACAGCTGCTCATTGATGAAATCATCTGAAAACACAACATCAGTTTCCATATGGGTCCTGTGCACCCAGCTCCATCTCACAATTACCTCTAGTTTTCTTCACTGGCTCTAACCTCTTTGCCCAATATCTAGTAATAGGTGAGCAGATATTTCCTTTCACGATTAAGTGGGGAGACTGAAGCCATTGTCCTGTCTCTGACCCAATCACTGTTCTCTAACGACAAATGTCTGTGTTTGAACTAGTTAATTGGAAACCTGGTGTCCTACTTGATCTGAGGTGCTCTTCTGACCACCTATCCATGCCTTCACTAAGATTACCTCTTTCCATGTTCATAACATCATCAAATTCCCTCTGCCTCAGCTCATGTGCTTCTTGAAAGCTCATCCATGCCATTTTTGCCTTGAAGTTTGACGATTCCATTATGTTCATGATCAACTTTCCACATTCTACCCTTTGAAATCTTGAAGGCATCTAAAACTTTGCCTGCATCCTAACTCACACCAATTCTCATCAACCCATCAGCTTGTGTTCACATTGACTCAATGGTAAACAAAGCCTCAATTTTAAAATGTTTGCACTTGTTTTGAAATTCTTATATCACCTCAGGCAAACCCATCTCTGTAACCTCCTCCAGTCCCACAGTCTTCCAAGATGCCTGTTCTACACTAATTCTGGTCTCTTAAACAGTTCTGATTTTATGCTTCATTGGTGACCTCAGCTCTTGAGTTCTTAGCTGAAATTTCTCTACACTGAACCATGTTTACTTCCTTTAAGACACAGCGTAAAATTTATCTGACCATGCATTTGGTCTTCAGTGCTAATACCTCTGTATGTTGTTCGGTAACACTCATGTGAAGCACCTTACGCACTTTAATAAACTAACCATGCTATGTAATTGTAAGTAGTGCTTTTTGTTGTTTGGTGGGACCAGGGAAAGAATTAAGTTTGCACTCCGTGCTTTCCACGTCACAAGTCAGCAAAATGTACATTCTTGATCACTGGTTAGGTACAGAAGTTAGTGGAGAATCAATGTCAAGGACTCTCCCCAAGCTCAGCTCAGCTGTACTCACATGCTATATTCAGGAAGCTGTCAATGGAGATTTTAATCATTCGGCAGTGTTAGAGCTTGTGAAAAATACTGAACTATTCCAAAATGCATTGTGAAAAATTGCAAAGAGATTAGAGGAATCTGCTTTAAGTAAAATTGGGATGTTACTGCTATTCATGGTAATGATGTTTTCTGCATGGATACGTAGTGACAAGTCTGAAGTCTAATCAAAGATGACAATCCAATAAGTGGATATGGACCATTAACAAGGGATTGTAGATTTAGGATGCCAATTTAAACGGGATGACAGATATGTTAAGCTTGGCCTTGCGACACCTCACTATTGTGGAGCAAATTGTTCTGCAGTGCAGTGGTAGGAGTGATGTGCAGCTAGGCAATGAAAAAGATCACATTTAAAGCGAATATAGATGTAGGACTCCACACAAAGACTCAAACAGCTCTCACATGCTCAGTCCCACTCAATATCTGTCTTGTGGCCAGAAGATTGAGTTTGCCTGGGTGTAGATGGTGGATTATTTGTTCTAGAATACAAATATATATATGTTAGGCATTGTTATATTGTTAAGTATATTTTTCCATTAGAGGAACATAGATGTTATTGTGTTACCCCACTTTCTTAACTTGTCCATTCTTGATCACTGGTTAGGTAAAGGTCTTTTCAGTTGCTTAATGCTGAATGGGAAGACCTGTAGTAACATTGATTATTGCATAGTATGAAAAGTAGATACGATTGTTTGCAGGATTGTTTTATGTTAATGCCATTGCTTGGGGTTGGGGTACGGGTGAGAGGGAGGAACAACTGTTGTTTGTAAATATGGCTTTTGTATGAGGTTGAGCATTGGATCAATTGGTGGAACCAAAGTGAACCTCAGGATAATCAAGGAAAGCGATACAGAATAGTGCACCTCTGCTGGTTCTTGACCTCATCACATTCCTTGTCCTCCAACTTCTCTTCAATCTCTGCTGTGACTGTCTGTGTGGAGTTTTCACATTCTTCCCATGTCTGTGTGGGTTTCCTCTGGGTGCTCCAGTTTCCTCCCACAATCCAAAGATGTGCAAGCTAAGTGGATTGACCATGCCAAATTGTCCCGCAGTGTCCAGGGATGTACAGGCTAGGTGAGTCAGCCATGGGGATTGCGCAGTTACAGGGATAGAGTGGACATGTGGGTGGGATGCTCTTCAGAGGTTTGATGGGACTCAAAGAGCTGAATGGCCTGCTTCCACACTGTAGGGATTCTATGATTCTATCTCTGTAGCCCTCTAAATTGGTAACTTCCAAATATATATCCAGCTGTCTCTCTTGAAACCTGGAATCTGCCTCCATCACAACCAGACAGCTTATTCCAAATCCTAACAAATTTCTAAGTAAAGAAACTTCTTCTCATTTCACCCCATCTCTTTGGCTGACAATCTTGAAATTGTTTCAGAGATAGTGGGAAATGCCAATGCTGGAGAATCTGAGATAATAAGGTGAAGAGCTGGATGAACACAATGGGCCAAGCAGTATCAGAGGAGCAGGAAAGCTGATGTTTTGGATCTGGACCATTCTTCAGAAATGGGGGAGGGGAAGGGGATTCTGAAATAAATAGGGAGAGAGGGGGAGGCAGATAGAAGATGGATAAAGGAGAAGATAGGTGGAGAGGAGACAGACAGGTCAAAGAGCCAGGGATGGAGCCAGTAAAGGTAAGCGTAGGTGGGGCGTTAGGGAGGGGATAGGTGAGTCAAGGAGGACAGACAGGTCAAAGAGGCAGGATGAGGCTGGTAGGTAGAGGGGGGGGGGGCTGGAGGGGGGAGGGGGGGGGTGGGAGGAAGGACAGGTTAGGGAGGCGGGTTGAGTTGGGCTGGTTTTGGGGAAGCAGTCAGGGGAGGGGAGATTTTGAAGCCTGTGAAGTCCACATTGATACCATTGGGCTGCAGGGTTCCCAAGGGAAATATGAGGTGCTGTTCTTGCAACCTTCGGGCGACATTGTTGTGGCACTGCAGGAGGCCCAGGATGGACATGTCGTCCAAGGAGTGGGAGGGGTAGTTGAAATGTTTTGCGACTGGGAGGTGCAGTTGTTTAGTGCGAACCGAGCGTAGGTGCTCTGCAAAGCGGTCCCCAAGCCTCCACTTGGTTTCCCCAATGTAGAGGAGGCCACATCGGGAACAGCGGATACAGTATACCACATTAGGAGATGTGCAGGTGAACATCTGTTTGATGTGGGAGGTCTTCTTGGGGCCTGGGATGGGAGTGAGGGGGGAGGTGTAGGGACAGGTGTAGCACTTCCTGCGGTTGCAGGGAAAAGTGCCGGGGGTGGTGGGGCTGGTGGGGATTGTGGAGCGGACAAAGGAGTCACAGAGA
This sequence comes from Rhincodon typus, assembly GCF_021869965.1. Classification (NCBI taxonomy): domain Eukaryota; kingdom Metazoa; phylum Chordata; class Chondrichthyes; order Orectolobiformes; family Rhincodontidae; genus Rhincodon; species Rhincodon typus. The sequence continues at coordinate 82,284,736 of NC_063335.1, read as the reverse complement.
GAGCGGTCCCTCCGGAAAGCAAATAAGGGTGGGGAGGGAAAAATGTCTTTGGTGGTGGGGTCAGATTGCAGATGGCGGAAGTGCCGGAGGATGATGCGTTGGATCCGGAGGTTGGTGGGGTGGTACGTGAGGACGAGGAGGATTCTGTTTTGGTTGTTATTGCGGGGAGGGGTTGTGAGGGATGAGTTGCGGGAAATGCAGGAGACATGGTCGAAGGCGTTTTTGACCACTGTGGAGAGGAATTTGTGGTCCTTGATAGATGAGGACTTGAAATTGTGACTGCTCGTTACTGACATGCCAACTAGTGGAAACAGCATATCCTTCTTTATCCTGTCAAAGTTGTTCATCATTTTGAACATCTCAATAATGTCACCTCTAAATCTGCTCTGCTCCAAGGACAAATTCTCTAATCTTTCCTTGTATTTAAAATCTCTCATTCCTGGTATCATTCCAGTAAATCTCTTTTGCACTTTCTTCATTCTGCATTCTTTCTTAAGTAAGGTTCCTAGAATCGAATACAATCCTGCAAATATGGTCTGACCAATGATTTGTAGAGGTTTTGCATCAATTCCTTGCTTTTATACTCTATACCTCTATTTATAAACTAAAGGGTCATATAAGCCTTCTTAACAAGAAGTGTTTAGTGTCAGGAACTGTTAGCTACTAACTTAGCCACTTGTCTGGCCACCTTTAGAGAATTATGCACGTGAACCCCAAGGTGCCTCTGCTCCATTACTCCCCTCAGAGATGCACCATTGAGCCTGTATTGTCTCTCCATGGTTCTTCTACCAAAGTGCATAAACTGACATTTCTCTGTATTGTAATTCATCTGCTAGCTGTCTGTCCATTTGGCCAACTTGTCAATGTCCCTACAAAGTCACTCACATCATCCTTGCAATTTGCATCATTGTCCACAGCTTAGTATCATCTGCACATTTAGAGATTTTGCCCTCAACACACATCTCCAAATAATTTATATAAATTAGATAAAGCAAGTGTCCCAACACCAATCCCTGGGGAACACTACTTTCAACTCATCTCCAGTCTGAGAAATGCCCCTTATACCTAACATCTGTTTTTCACCTACCTATCCTATCTTTTAGCCAACTTTTAATCCATGCTGCCAAAGATTCATCAATCCCAAACATTTCTAATTTGCCAACCAAGCTGCCATGTGGCACCATATCAAATGCTTTCTGAAAGTTCAAATAAACAACAGCCACAACACTAGCCTCATCTCTTGCCTTGTCACCTTGTCAAAGGACTCACTTAAATTTGTCAGATTTGACAAAGCCAAAGGTTGCTTCTGTTCCTTCAGTTAGGACTATGTATTTGTCTTGTTTTCACTGGTATGTTCCAGGAAGGCCTGCAAGCTAATACAGTCAACGTAGAAGTGTTAAATTCTGCACCAATTGTGTAACTTACTTATTTTATTTAAGCAGCGGAAACCCCAGAGGCAACTGCTCACCTCCACATTTGTTTAAAATGGCTAATCCACCATTTGATCTGTAGAGGGCACACTCCTTGGCAAGGTGCAGCATTGTTTGTATCTCTCTATGAGTGCAAAAAGAGTATTAAGGCAGCAGTGGAAACTGGCTGCACAGAAACCCTGGTTTGTCCTTAATCTGTTTAATCACTTCCTCAAGGTGATTCAAGGTCTGCTATTCAACACACAGGGGCTTGTCACAAGGAATTTGTGAGTGAATTCCCACCTCTCCCATTCCTTGATCCAAAAGGTATATACTGGTGGACCTTATTCAGGAATGTTGCTCATCCTGGAGTAGTAGGTGAAATACAATATAAAGGTTTCAATCAGCTTGTTGAATTTTCATCATTTGGGGAATGCGTGGAGGAGTGGTGTTAATGAGGATAGAAATCTAGGAAGGGGTGAGGTTCCAGTTAATCTGTTCAATTAAGTCTTAATAAAACATGTGATTGAGCAATTAAGATATGTTAAGTGCCAATCTGGTTCTTCTCAGGGAACTGTGTGTATTCAGTGTAATGTACTGCAGTGAAAACCAGAAGTTGGCCCTTGTAACCAGTTTCCCAACGCATTGTCAACTCTTTCAGTTTTAATGCCTCACATACTCTGAACCCACTTAACACTGGAAATTAAAATCCAGACCAGAGAATTACCCCAGTGTATATGCAAATCAATAATAATTCATGATTCAAGGTCTGCTTACACTTTTATAAGGCATCAGCCTTGCAAGTTTTAAATTTTAAAAAAATCAAGTTTTCAAGATGAAGAGATCAACATAGGCAGCACACTGGCTCAGTGGATAGCACTGCTGCCTCACAGCACCAGGGACCCGGGTTTGATTCCACCCTTGGGCGACTGTCTGTGTGGCATTTGCACATTCTCCCTGTGTCTGCGTGGGTTTCCTCTGGGTGCTCTGGTTTCCTCCCACAGTCCAAAGATGTGCAGGCTAGGTGGATTGGCCATGCTAAATTGCCCATAGTGTTCAGGGCTGGATAGATTAGGTGGGTTGTAGGGGGGGTGGGTCTGGGTGGGATGCTCTGAGTGTCCGTGTCAGCCTGTTGGGCCGGGTGGCCTGTTTCCACACTGTAGGGATTCTATGATTCTAACATTCTCTGCTCAGTTGTTGGCTAAACATGTATAAGATTCCAGGTGCATGTACATATGTTGAATTTGATGCCTTCAAATATTGAAATTAAATGCATGCTAGAATCTATTCTATAGTTTCACAATATGCATAACATAAGGGATTTTTGGGTTCTTAAATAAAGGCAGCATTTTGTTTTTCTAAGCAAGTGGAATTGTTAGATCCAGGAGATCCCAGAACTCTTTGTTTTCTTGAAGCATCCTTAAGGTTATTTGGAGAATATGTTCCTGAGTAAATTGCCAAATTTGGGGACAAAGAGAAATCCTCTAAATGCAGCCAGAGTAAAAGAAGAGGTGACAATTGTGTAACTGTTTACTGAAATCCATGATGCTCCATGGATGGTCTTTAGTGCTGTATCTTTCTTTCTTATTACAAAGACAACTTTCTATAAATATCAGTAGAGAATTCATGGTAGGTGGTGGCCCAGGTGACCTATATCACATTATCCACTACAAAGACTAAGCCTCTGAATATTTGTGATAGAGGCCATACTTGGAGCAAGTAGTCCTCCAGTTTGTTTCCTCTATTGCATGAGGGGAGTGACAGAAACATTGCCTAGCTTTCCAGCTAATCATGGCCTATTCAATGCATTGTGCACTGGGGACTGACATCTATAGTAATTTGAAACAAATGAACTTCACAAAAGATTTATCTAATCGTGACTTAGCGGGACTGTTTTGGGCTGGATATGATCTGAAGGTCATACTCCAAAAAACATCATTGACTACTTCTGCGCTGAATTATCTACACAGTACAAATAAGTCTCTTTCATTATGTACCTGAAGTAAAAATCACTTGCTCTCCCTTTCTAAGAGCTCCTTTTCTTCCTCAAATGCAGGCATTGTGAGGTCCAATGAGAAGCATTGCTTGCATATGCAATTGAATTTTTCAACAAGGCCATTGTATGACTCTGAGAGAGGTTGGTTTGGTTTAGCCAGAGGCTCCAGCAGTATCTACAGCAACCTAATTGCTGTCCAAACTGAGTTAAAGGAATCCAACAGAGACTCGAAATTCAATAAGGAGCCTTCTAGAACATTCAGTTCATCCTACATGAACAGAATGAAGAACAACACAGTAATAGCCTATTTTCACTTTTGGTGAGATGCCTTCTATTAATGGTGGTCTGTGACAAACAGCGAGCTCCTACCATTAATTCTCTTTTTGTGTTGTTCACTTGATCTAAAATCAGATTTATCCGAGTATATTTCATTGCATGCTACAGAGAAATAGTCAACCCTCTGTCACATGTAGTGAAAAAAATTATAATAACAGGTTATGAGGTGGTGTGATGTGAAGTCATCCAAGGAGCCTTTTATAACATGAGCCAGCAGAATGAAATACTGCCAATAATAGATATAAAGGCTGTCCAAATTTGTCACTATTTCTTGCTGATTTATCGTATGCAAATTCATAGATGATATTTCTATTAATGCATTATACAAACCATTTTAAAATAGCTGTGGATTTTTAAAATTCATTTATGGAATTTAGTGACCACCTATTCCCATCTCTAAGTCCCTTTGAGAAGGTTGTGATGAGCTGTCTTCTTGAATGACTGCAGTCCAGTCAGTTGACCCATAATGCATATGGAGGGTGTTCCAGAATTTTGTCCAAGTGACACTAAAGAAATGGTGATATATTTACAAGTCAGGATGGTTAAGTGGCTTAGAAGAGGTTTGCGGGTAGTGGTGTTCCCAAATATCTACTGCTCTTGTCCTTCCGCAGTGTGCTGGTCATGGAGGAACTCATGTTTGTTGATGAGGTGCCAATTAGGTGGGCTGCTTTATCAAGCTCTTCGAGTATTGTTGAAGCTGCATTCATCCAAGTGGGGAGTATTCCATCACAAATTCTGGCTTGTGTCTTGTACAGGGTGGACAGGTTTTGGGGAGTCAGGAGGTGAGTTACTCGCTGCAAAATAGCTAGCCTCTCTGATCCGGTCTTGTAGTCATTGCGTTTAAATAGCCAATCCAGTTCAGTTTCTGGTCAATGGTAACCCCTAAGATGTTGATAGTGGGGGATTCAGTGATGGTAATGTCATTGATGTCAAGGGGAGGTAGTTAGATTGTTTCTTATGGAGATGGTCATAACCTGGCACTTGTGTGACATGAATGTTACCTGCTACTTGTCAGAGCAGTCAGGATATCATCCAGATCTTATAGCATTTGGATATGGACTGCCTGAGGAATCTTGAATGGCACCAGACATTGTGCAGTCAGCAGTGAACATCCCCATTTCTGATTTGATTGACAGAAGATCAAAGGGGAAGCAGCTATAAACAGTGAAGTTCCTGAATCCTCTTCACCATAATGATTTCTGTCAGGCTTTTTGTTATAATTGGATTCCGGACCTGTTAATATTATTGGACATTAATCAGTATATTTAGTGGAATCTATACATTTAATGTCAGTCTCAGGCAGGTACCCTTCTCCTGGTAGAACAGTAGGTTTAAATAGAAAATTAATGTGGAGCTTCAACAGATATATTATCCCATCAAGTTCAATTGCTCACCTATCTGTTTTGCACTAGGTAGGTGGGGTTATAATTATCCTATATGTTTCAAAAATCGAACCTCCTGGGATTTGGAAATTATCAATACCCATCTCTCTATTCAGAATATTAGCCCCGTATCAGTAGCAGCATTGATAAAAAGGCAATTGACTCATCCTTCAAAATAATTAAAAATAACAGGTTATTATTGTACATAATGCCTGTGCCAACTCTTTACCTTACCAAGAGTTTAGCCACAGGTAAATAATATCTAGTATGGGTCATTTTAATACAAATAGGGTTATCAACTTTTTTTGCAGCTTGTCTGATATTTCAGTCCAAATATAGATAATTCTTCAAAGCAAAGCAGTCTTTCCAGTATGTTATTATCTGTTGTGGTGGTTCTTTTATTTGAAAATTATTTGTGTTTTATTAAGCATAATTGCACTGAAGTACAATAAACTGCATCATCAGGCTTGATTATAGAGGTCCTCTTGTACTGCTTTCCAGCTACAAAATGTTATTCGCCTAATTATAAATTTAGAATTATACAAAAAAGTGCAAAGACATTAAACCTACCACATAAGTACAGAACAAATCTATATTGCTACGGAGAAAAAGTAACAGGTGAAAAAGTGATGCTGAGTGCATTGGACGTGAGAGGACTAAAGGCAAAAAAAAAACTCAGAGTAAATTGCAATCTGAAATTCACATAAAATAATTTAGTGCTGCCTATGAAAACTAAATCATTTTCAAGCAGGCTTAGAAATGAATAATCAGCCCTTCCACCCTAAACAAGCTGAGACTTATTTTAAAAAAAAAATCAGGTTTGCCTTCTATTTTTAAGATGCTGATGTGATTTTTATAGCCCACCATCCATTGCAAATACCTCAACCTTCTCTTTCAAGTGGAACTGAGCATTGAGTAACAAGCCTTCATTTAAGGGACTGTTCTGGGAAAGCTTAAAAGTAACACTGATTTTTCTGCAACAAGCCATGAGTCTTCAAGCCTTCTGTCCATGCCCCCAGCCACCTCTTTTGAGGATTCCCTCTAGATTTCCTCTAGAAACCCACTTCCTGATCTATTCCATAGCGAAGTTGCTAAGTTTCACATCTAATTGACAAGCTGCTTGTCCGTGGCAGTGCCTATGCTAACAGCTCATCAAGTCTAATCAAATAAGATCTGCTTGTTAAAATAGTTTAGGCCTCCTACTCGGTAGCCAGAGTGCCTGCAGCATCCACTATGCAATGTGCATCCAGTCTGAAAATTGACCTCATTCCTGTAGAGCAGCACAAAGCGTGTTAAACTGAGCCAAGTATAAGGACAAGTAAGACACTATTCAGGGAAAAGCTTTTAAGGAGCTTCAGGTGGGATATTACTGAATAAGGTAGTAGTTTTGAAAGTGTTAAATGTTGAAGTTGTATCAGCTCTAAGTAATCTGATGATGATGTAAACAGGCCCTAATTTTTGTCCCCTCATTAGGGGCAAAGAGGCCAAGAGAAAGTAAGGCCCTGTGGTCACCACCTGTAAAAATGGCCACCAAACTGCTGATTTTTGGTCCTTGGGTGTGGGCTGGGTTGGGAGTTGGTCTAGGTACCCCAGAAAGAGCCTAAGAAGTGGCCTGAATCCCAAAGCAGGCTAAGCAGAATGCTTGCCTGAGGATCCGGCACTGTAAACTGAGTTTGCAAACACGGATTTAAACAGAGCCTATCCCTCCTACTCTGAACCCCTCATTATCAATGTTACATCTATGCCAACTATGCCCCTGCACCTACTACCATTGCTCCTTACACCCCCTATATCACATACCTACACTGGTCTATGCTTATTTCTCATAAAACCTTATACCGAATACATCTTCAATCATCCCCATGACTTTTTATAATCAATATGCAAGCTCGGGGCCAACTAAACTCCCATCCACTGCCACTTTACTTTCCCTCTCCTTGCGAAGTCACCTTTTATCCAGCTTGGCTATTATTCAGGAGGCATCATGCCAGAAATAATTAATAGTCCATTGGTTGTGTCACTATTGAGAAAACAAAATAACGTCCAATTCAATGAAGTTTCAAGACCAAACAGCTAATGAAAGCAAACACTTCCCATAAGTATTCATGATTTATCAAAACTTTTCAATTGTGGCGAATACCTCACATCAATTAACATCTCCCTCAAGTACTTGAAATCCTCACATCAATAAGCACCTCCATTCAATAAGTAGTTCGAGTTGTTCGTCAATAGCAACCACATTATGAAAGTTATAGTTTGGGAAATCAGTCATGCAGAACAAATCATATTATGCTTTTAAATATCCAACTCCTCTAAAATATGTTAGCAGTATTTCTTTCTAAATTGCACATTTATTTTGGACAGTTTCTTGATAATTTTGCAAGTTTCGATGAACTTGTGCTTTTTACACATGACTTTTCACAAATTCACAGAGTGCCTTACCTCACCACAGATGTCTCATAACCAGATCCAAAGGAATACCTAACCTCTCCAAAAGGGGAGAAATATAATACATTTCTCCAACACACCTCCTCCTCACCATGTCACACCCACACACTCCCCATGCCAACTCATCCAACCTAATCTGCCCATTTCCCATGGCCCATTGCACCCCATGTCAGTTTAATGCCTACTTCCACACATCCCCATTTCATCTTTCACCTAAAATGTCAACTCATTGAATATCCTGAATAAGTACAGCTCCAACTACACATTCACAGTGTCCAGCACAAAGTTGCTTGCATGATTAGCATGCCATTTACCACCTTCAGCAATCATTCCTTACACCAATGATACATAATGACAGCAGTGTGTATCAGCTACAGTATGATTTGCAACAACTCAGTAAGGCTCCTTAGACAGCAATTTCAAAGTCTGCAAACTCTAGCTCCTAAGAGGAAAAGGGCAGCAAGTGCATGGGAATAAGTTCCCTTCCAAGTTTTACCTCATCCTGACTTGGAACTTTATCATTGTTCCTGTGCTGTTGCTGGGCCAAAATCATAGAACTTCCTCTCTAACAGAACTATGGTGTCACTACATTCCACGGACTACAATGATTGAAGAAGACTGCTCTGCTCTGCCTTCGCAGGGCAATTAATGCTGGCCTGGTCAGTGGTGCCCACATTGCAAGAATGAATAAAAAATCTACAAGTATTTATGCACAAAGGAAAAAATATGTGGTTCTATAATTTAATTTTCTATATTACAGACTGCATTTCATTGAGAAAAACTCTGTTATTACATGTTTTTGTTTATATCAGGCACTTTAATTGTAACCTTGCCAAATCCCAACCCTTATATACCCCCCATCCTCGCACACCATTCCACCCCTACTTCAGTCCCCTGACCATTAGTTAGAGTCTAGACACAGCACAGACAAAGGGGGATTGGTGACAGTGAACAATCTCAAACAACCTTTACCTTGTGCCACATACTGACACAAGGGATAGATGCTAGCAGGTGCTAATCGATGTAATTTGATCTTACGAAAAGGTTAAGAGGAAAACAAACTGTCCTCCACAGTTAGGTTCAGAGATAGTAGGAACTTCAGATGCTGGAGAATCTGAGATAACAAGGTGTAGAGCTGGATGAACACAGCAGGCCAAGCAGCATCAGAGGAGCAGGAAGGCTGACGTTTTGGGCCTAGACCCTTCTTCAGAAAAATTTGACATTTTTCTG
>NC_063335.1:82220292-82270935 GCF_021869965.1 Rhincodon typus | reverse complement strand
TAAATCTCCAGGGCTGGATGAAATGTATCCCAGGTTGCTGAGTGAGGTAAGGGAGGAAGAGCTTGCAACAGTTTTCAGTTCTTCTCTAGCCACAGGAGAGATGCTGGAGGACTGGAGGACAGCCAGTTTGGTGTCATGATTTAAGAAGGGAGTAGCAGATAAACTAGGAAACTAGCAGTCAGTCAGGGCAATATTTTTGATGCAGTTTACCTGAACTTAAACGAGACTTTTGACCAGACCCCAAAGGGAGATTGATAGCAAAACCAGGAGCCCATGGAATCCAAGGAAATTTGGCAAATTGGATCTACAATTGGTTGAGTAGCAGGAAGCAGGGATAATGATTAAAGGGTGTTTTTCCAACTGGAAATCTGTGTCCAGTGGGGTCCGACAGGGTCAGTGTTGGGGCCCTTACTGTGTGTGGTTCGTATAAATGATTTAGTTTTGAATGTAGGTTGATAAGTAAGTCCACAGATCTTACAAAAATTGGTTTGGTGATAAATAGTGAGGAGGATAACTTTAGATATGGGAGGATAGAGACAGGATGGTGAGACGGGCTCATCAGTGACAAATAGAAATCAATCTGGATTTCTGTAAGGGGATGCACTTAGTCAGGACCAACAAGGCAAGGGAATAGATGACGGATGGTAGGACCGTGGGAAGCACAGAGGTTCAGAGGGAGTTTGTTATGCATATCCACCAGCATCTTAAGGTATTAGGACAGGTGGATAAAGCGGCTAAGAAGGCATGTGGGATACTTGCCTTTATTAGCTAAAGCAAAAAGTTGAAGAGTAGGGTGGTTATGATGGAACTGGATAAAATGTTGGTTAGGCCACAATCTTATTGTGTGCAGTTCTAGAAATCACATTGTAGGAGGGATGTGATAACACTGGAATCGGTGCAATAGAGATTTACTGGGATGTTTACTGGGCTAGAGAGTTAAGTTATGAAGAGAGATTGGACAGACTGGGGTTTCTTTCCATACAACAGAGGAGATTGAAAGGGAACATGATTGAAATGTATAAAGTTATGAGGGGCATAGGTAGGGTAGACAGGAAGAAAATTTTCTCTTGATGAAAGGATCAATGAGCAGGGGTTTTTGATTTAAGGCAGAGGAAGACGGTTTAGAAGATGTAAGGAAAAATGTTTTCACCCAGAGGGTGGTGGGAATCTAGAACACTGCCTGTAAACGTGGTAGAGGCAGAGACCCTCATAACTTTTAAGGAGTATTTAGATGTGCACTTGTGATGTCAAAACATACAAGGCTACAGGTCAAGTGCTGGGAAATGCAATTACAATAGTTAAGTGGTTGTTTTTGACCATCACGGAATGTTGGGTCAAAGGGCCTTTTTCTGTGCTGAACGACCTGATGACTCTATGACTCTGACCATTCTTAATGATGTTTTCTTTAATATGTGCTATGTAGATTAAAGGAATAATTAACATAATTTTCCAAAACTTGAAAGCATCAAAAATGTTTTCTTAAATTTTGGTTGTGTATTTTCTTGATTTTATGGGACATTCAATTCCACTTTTAATGTCACATGCATTCATAATTCAGAGCAAGTGTGGTTAGAAATTGGTTTGTGTCCAAATTAAGACTTGATTCTCAAGCAGCTGGCATTCAAGAAAACAAATGGGAAGACCAAACAAAATTGGTCAACTGTTTTAATTTTCTGTGAGTGCCAGTCCCAGGAAGACCAAAATTGGTCATCACTGACACCCTCTGAGTTGCAGAACGTGGGAGTAGGGTAACTCATAGCAACTAGCAGGTCAAAAAACTTAGTGATCAATCTCTAAAATAAGGCAAGTGAAATCTTTAATGATTACATTTAGAAGGACAGTCTGGTTTAGCTGCGAAACATTGAGAATACATACAAACAACAAAGTGCAGTAATTCACAAATGAATTCTGTCAAAAAGTTCTAAAGAACTTAGTGTCCCTAATTGAAAAACGACCTAAGGCCTGTTTCAAATGCAATGCTTGAGCATCGACACAGAAAATTTCTCCAAAATGGTACATACATTTATTCTAGCATGAAATGTGCATACAAATATTTTACCTATGTAGAAATCTATTGTATTTGTAAATTTTGAGGAAAACAGGCATGGCATAGTTTAATCTCTAGGCTCAGTAATGACATGATTATGATTAGTATGAGCACTGAGGCACACTAATATTCTCTGTTACTCTGAGTTAGTTGTCCAAAATCAATGACAATTATTTTTAAATTGTCTCAAGAGAGTTTTACTATATCTTACAAAGTAATTCCACTCATACTAAACTAATTTCTCAGGTTATTGTAGAATTAGTTGTATTTTATTTAATTCTGCAGCTTGAAATGTCATTCCTTTCCAAATATAAGTTTTGTCTTTATCGTACAATAAAGTTTGCTCCTACAATTCCTATGAAACAGAAGTAAATTGCCTACCACACCAGAAAAAGATAAATGCAATGATGTATAATTGTACAACCATTTGATTAGCCTGTCAAATTGAAGTGGTAAACATGAATTTTACTCCTGCCAAGCAGATCTTGATGGAAATCTTTTTTGTTGTCCTTGAGGAGGAAGAGATGCTGCAATAGATGAGAACACTGCCTACTCCTGAGAGTGACCAGGGTTTATTTCTAACCCAATAAGTTAGCACGAATGCTTCTGCTCTCAATTTATTCTACAGACACAATGTGAAATTGTTTTGGACAGCTTCAGACCAGATATAATGAGCACAAATGTGCTGTTAATCTGGACAAATTGTCTGAGCATGAGATGGAAAGATTTAATAAGTATAAAAAATGCATGTGTATATGGATTTTTTTAAATGAATTACCAGACAATGGTAACATGACAACAAAACATTAAAACATTTCAAAAATGAAAGACAAAAGCTAAATACTATATTTTTAACATGCCAATATATCAGAGATTCAGGACATATATCTAAGTGCATCTTGATACCACACCTGTTAAATAATATTTTAATTGTTCTGAAAAAATTTCTTTCATATGTGGGTGTCACTAAATTACACAGCTTGTATTAACCAACACATTAATTATTAAGTACATATTTTAATAACATTGTGAGTGACTAATTTCACACCAGCAATACTTATAAAGCACACATTTGCATATTCAGGCATAGGATAGAAACCACCTTTACTTTTTGGCTTGTAATTCCTAATTAACATTAATTTGTTCAGCATTAATCAGCTCCTGTGGGGAAAAGAATATATCACAAAGAATGTCAACAATTCTTTAATAATTGACACTAAATTGGCAGTCTATCTGAGAGACTGTTCCATGAGCAATGGTGGGAGAAATTGAAAGTCACCCGAGTGCTGTAAAGGGACGTCTTGTGCAAGTCAGTGGCTCAGGGCTGAGCATAGGATAGCGTTGATGAAGATTTATCCTGCTGCCAGCCAAATAAAGATGATATTTTAATTCTGCCATTGATTATTAAGATGAACAATAATGTCCAGTTCTGCAACATTGATGTCTGCCAAGTTATTTTAAAGAAAAATGTACATATATCCACAAAATCATGGTTTTCTTTTGCAATTTTCGCTGTTGAGCATGAAACCTTCTCAAAATTAATCAATAACAGTCCTTTTTATACGTTAAAAAAGTTGTTTTTCGTAAATTTCACAGAAAAAAATAATCTTTATGAGTACCTTTCACAGACTGAGTCTGCTCCAAAGATTCTCACAGCTATCACATAAGGAGGAGGCAACAGTGTTACGGTAGTGTCACTGGACCAGTAATCCAGAACCCCAGGCTAATGCTCGGGGAAAATGGGTTTGATTCCAAGACAGCAAATGGTGAAATTTTAATTTAATAAAATCTGGACTTAAATCACAGCCTGTTGGTAACCTTATGACAGCTGTCTCTTGTCACACTGATGTTGTTTAGAGAAGGAAATGTCTTGTCCTTACCTGGTTTGTTCAACATGTGACTTCAAACCCAGCAACATAGTTGACTCTTATTTGGCCTCTGAAATGGCCAAGAGAGCCATTCACTTGTATCAAACTAGTACAAAGTCCTACTTACAAACATCTGGGGACATGTGCCAAACTTGGACAAACTGTCTCAGGCCAGTCAAGTAACAGCCAAGCATAATCATATGCACAAAATCATACCTTCTTGATATTGTACTTTCCACATGCCTCGATAGATGCCACTCTAACAGCCCTCAAGAAGCATGACATGATCCAGAACACAGCAGTCCCCTTGATTAGCATCAAATCTACCACCTACAACATTCATTCCCTCTAGCATTGATGTGCAATGTGTTATTTTGCACTGCTGTAACTCATCAATATTCTCTTGCACCATCTACCAAACCTGTGACCTCTAAGAATGACAAGGGCAGCAGATGCATAGCAACAACAGCATCTGCAAGTTCCCCTCGATCCACACACCATCTCAACTTGGAATTATATTGCCGTGCCTTCACTATCACTAGGTCAAAATGCTGGAACTTCCTTCATCATAACACTGTGGGTTTTCCTTCACCCCAACAACTGCAGCAGTTCAAGTTTGCAGTTCACTCCTGCCTTTTTCGAGGCAATTAGAGATAGACATTCCTGTATTTTTCAAGGCAGTGAGAGATAGACAACGAATACTGGCCAATCAGTTATGCTCACACTCTTGAACAAATGAAAACAGTACAAAGTATTTTGAAACAGAGATCAGTACTAACCCAGAGTCAAGGAGAGATATTTGGCATGATGTGTTGTTAATTGAATTTGGTAAACTCAATAGCAATCTCAGGCCCTGTTGATTTCATGGCAGATTCTGATTGCCAATTTCACCTACGTTTTTTCACTGCAGCCAACTGAATTGAGAGACATGGCAGAAAGATTTTTTGCAAAAAGCTTCAGACAGGGAGTGAAGACTCGGATGGGAGACAGGAATCAGGGAGCATTGAGGAAAGAAGATCAGAATACTGAGCTGGAAGATATCAAGAAGGTGGAAAATGATCAGAGTTTGCAAACAACATTGGAGAGGCCAGATGTGGGTGATTAGAGACTGAAAACAATGCCAGGGAAGCTGAAGCTGAAGCTGAAGATGTGGTGGGGAAAGGTATTGGAATCTGAAGACAAGATCAGAGCCAGACGCAACATTGTGGATACGGGAGTAAATGTCAGTCAGGTTCTGGAATCTACAGGGAGGTTCAGAGTCAGAGCCAGAGCAGAGCAGAAGTTGAAAGGGGTGAGATCATACAGGAGATTGGAAGGTTGGGGAGAACAGCTATGGTGTGTAGAGGGAGTTGATGACTTAGATCTATTAGAGGGCACCCAAGTGGAGTGATGTGAGGTGAGCTGGATTCAGTTGATAGGTGGAAAGACTTCCTGGATCCAGCAGTCTTCACCTCCCTTTAGCCACAGTATTTTCCAAAGCCTGGAAGCATGGCTCACCGGTGTGAAATTCAAAATGATTGATAGTTATGAGGCACTTAGTATTTAAATTGCCATTCCACCATCTGCAAGAAGTGTGGTATTCCACCATTTTCCTGATTTGCCTCTACAGACATTGCTGTTATACACTTCCTGGTAGTTTATCTGCAGATGCTGGGACAAATGAGATCAAACGGATTGCCTTTGTGTATCTACCTAATCATGCCTGACCTGTCTGAAGTTTCACGGGTGCCACAGTGGATGGTCCATCTATTGAGGTTGTTACATGGCCATTTATGACAACATAACAGTCTTATCCCACCTCTGCCACTATATTCTCTTTGATGGGATAATACGTACACCCTGTGGGAAGCCTAGCACCTGTAGCTGCAGGTATTTATGCCAGGCAAGGTATTGGAGTGACCTGCTGTGAGGGTCCCTCAACCCATTGGAGGCAATCCCCAAGATTATCACCCCCTTCCCCTCCGCACTTTACCTTTACACCTCTGCACCCTCGTCAATCCCTACCATTTAGTTTCTTGAACCCAGCCCTCACATTCCCCATTCACCTTCCTCAGCATGACCCCAAACCACAGACATACCTGTCAGTCTGGGATCCTCTGTATTTGGGACTGCTTGTTTTTCCACCACTGGTTTCCATTAGCAAATGCAAGTGCTACAAGGCTCTCATCCAGTCGGATTGGAAGTTTTACATTAATGTAGCTAATGCCGCCCTCAGTTTTAATTTGCTCCAAGACAGCCTTTGTGATTGTGGACGGGTAGCCACCTAGCCTCAGACATCACCAGCTTGGGGTTGAGATTCAGATTATTAACATATCTCCATGACACCCGGCCCAAACTGACACATTCTTGAAGGTTAGAGATAGTAGGAACTGCAAATGCTGGCGAATCTGAGATAACAAGGTGTCGAACTGGATGAACATTTTTTTGAAATTTTTCAAATTTTTCTGAAGAAGGGTCTAGGCCCGAAACGTCAGCTTTCCTGCTCCTCTGATGCTGCTTGGCCTGCTGTGTTCATCCAGCTCTACACCTTGTTACCTCTGTCCTCCACAGGAGTGAGATTTCTTGATAATGGCATACATTAGCAACCTCTACGATCTGACATCCTTTTGTTGCCTTTCTCTCTCCTTGCAAAGTCACCTAATATCCAGCATGGGTATTAAGCAGTATTAATCTGTCATGTGGAGAGTAATTCCATATGGTCCATGTAAATTTGAATGAATGAATGATTTATTGTCATGTGTATTTTACAGTGAAATACAATAAAATAGCATTAACCTTTCATTTGTTGCTATAATCCAGTGCTATTTTGATAGATTAAGCGAAAGAGAAAAGAAAAAAATATGAAGAGAAGTACATCTATGTATGAGTTCTGAGCTGAGTCAGAACCACCACTGCCTCGCCTAAAGTTGCCGATCCTCAGGCAACATCTTTGCCGCTGATTTACCATCGCCACCAACATTATCATCAGAGAATATCACCAATCGATATTGTCGTGATGCCCTCCTGCTGCCACTTCGCTGCTGCCAGTGCCAGACCCTGACAACTTCGATCCTCAGGCACCATCTCTTGCCACGGGACCTACCTTACTTACATTGCCTTAGGGTTTGCTCTCCTCTACACTGGGCTGACTTTCTCCCCCCGCGCTGGGCTCTTTCTCCCCCATGTTGGGCTCACTCTCCCCTCCTGGCTGGTCTCGCTCCCCTCCATGCTGGGCTTATCTCCCCTCCCTTGAGTCTCGCCGTCGCTAATAGTGGGATGTGCTGACACCATTGCCTTCATTGCCACACGTGCTTGGGAGGCCAGGCTCAATCCCACCCTGCTGAAAATGCTGAAATAGGCTTTTAAAGAGAAACAAAAGAGAAAGAGCAGAAGTAAAACGGGAAAAACAAAGAAAGCAGATGGAAGTGGACGAGCTGTGGGCCACAAGCTCAAACAAAGCGCTGTACTCTGCCGCCATCTTGGCCATCTGTTGCTGTAACTTATCTTTCTTCAGCCATGATAACTGATTTGATAGAACACCAACTGTTGCCCCTGTGTCAAACTTAAAATAACTGAGACGTCCATTGACATAAACAGGCTCTGTCAAACTCAAGTCAGTTGAGTCACCAATTTCCCCAAAGAATTCCTTGTATTCCTTCTAATGGTGGTTGTTCTATTCCATTAACATTTTTGTGTGAATAAGCATTTGGTATTTTTTTGCTGTCCTGAAGCTGTATCCTACCTCTGTAATCTTTCTGAAGTGATATATGGTCTTTCAGATGTAGCATTTCTTTTTCATTACTCAGCACTTCTTGTACCCATGAGACCTTTTTGTTTCTCAGCGCCGACACTAACCCTTAACCTTTGGGTCCTGAAGAAGGGTTTCGACCCGAAAGATTGATTTTTCTGCTGTTCCTACGATGCTTTCTGACCAGCTGTGCTTTTCTAGCTCCACATTTTTTGACTCTAGCTTCCAGCATCTGCAGTCCTTTCTGTCTCCTTAACATTTGCTGTTCAGTCTTTGTGTTGGCTTCGCATATGCATCTGTAGGGTGTTATAAAGTGGATAAGGTTTTTTGCTCTTTTTTGATAAAGTTGCCCTTCTCTTGTAAGGATTTTTTGATGTGTCTTCCTTATTTCTACTACCAGCACATTTGAATAGTTTTGTCCAAAGACAAATCTTTGGATAGTAATACTTCTGACAAAAACTGATGTATAATTCCAACAATTCTGTATCTTATGAATTTTGATTTTGAAGCTCTATAGTCACAGTTTTCCATTGATCTCTCTTTTCTATTAATTCTTGTTATGTAACCATCCTTGTCCATCCTTAATTGTCCTTGAGAAGCTGGTGGTAAGCTACATTCTTGAAAGGCTGCAGTTCATGTTCTGTAGGTACATCCATCTTTCTATAGTGATTATTAGTGAAATGATTTACAGATTCCCCTGGATGCTGAACAATTCTGTTAAATATTGCTCTTTCAGGAATTTTGTTTGTTGTCTAAGCAAAATAATTGTAAAAAGCTTGAAGAACTTCTTATATATTATCTGTACCTGTTTTTATATATTGGCAACTTATATTGTAATCCAGAATAGGTCCTACTGATTACAATTCTGTATTTGTTGGTTCAGCTTGTGCCTTAGTATTTAAGTTTGAAGTAATTCTGTATATTAAGAAATGCTTTATCCTAAATATCGAATGCTGTGTTCTATTTGCCCCATCTCTGTATGGTATACTTATAATATTTGTGGTAATGTTTATTATTTTGCTATGAGATCTATCTTCTATCTTCTGAATGAGATTTTAATTTTAAATTTAAATTTAAATTCTCCAGTATCTGAATGCTGCTACATTTTGGATCTAAAGCTTTTAAGGCAATGCTGTTTTAAACTCTTTCTTTAGAAGTCTTTTGTTTCTGTAAATAGCAATGTTGTTTTATTTTCTTTGCTTCACAAGTTTTTAATGCTGCATTATTTTCTTTAAATAAGCCTTCCAATTCTGAATTGTAGAAATTCTGTATCATTTTACTTCTTTTAAATCTTTAAACTATGTTAAATAGTAATGCTTTGTCCCTGTACAGCTTAATGAAGCTCTTTGCACAGTTTTCTGCAGTCAAAATCATGATTTTCTTCTTTCTGCAGTTAAATGGGTTTTTTTTTTCCATGTCTTTCAGTCAAGATATGTTCAGATGTGCTATGATGCACCTTGTGAGTAGGTGGAGCCTGAATCCAGACCTCCTGATTAAGACATAAGGACATTACTACTGCAAAACAAGAACCCTAAACAGTCTTAGATAACAAGGTGTAGAGCTGGATGAACACAGCAAACCAAGCAGCACCAGAGGAGCAGGAACTAAACAGTCTTCCTGTCTCCACTGGGCTTGAGGGCCTATTTGCTTAACGTCATGACAGTGAATTACTAATAAGTTTTAACAAGAGAAAGAACTTGTCATGACAACAAAAGGGAGTGTATTTCATGATAGCAATAGGTACAAGTTGTTTGGCTGGCTAGTCATAATAAATAACATCAACGACACTTCTGTCTCCATCAAGATCTCATGTTAAACATCTTTTCCCAGCCCACGACTGGATGACATCATCAGATGTAATGTACTTTTTTACGGTCTCCTGTATTGATTCATGGAGAACCATAACCTTGTTCAACAGAAATCAGAACAATCCTCAGCAGTAAAATTAATGAGGTATTATTAAAGCGTCAGTGACATTGTGAGGAGGTAAATGTAACAGAACACCTTTTCTTTTCAAAACAAGGAACAGAGAAGGCTAAAGAGTAATAACCGGAGGTGTACAGAGTTATAAGGAGTACAGAAGGGTCAACAGGGAGAAACTTTTCTCCTTATAAAGGAGTAAATAACCAAGGAGCAGTCTTAATCTAAGGAGCAAGAGATTTAGAGGAAATTTGAGGAAAAGTTTCATCATCCAGAGGGTGGTGGGCACCTGGAACTCAATGCCTAAAAGGGGGCAGAGGTGGAAGCCTTTAAGACATTTAAGAAGCATTTTAATGAACACTTGAAACTTCAAAATTTATAAGGCTGTAGGCCAACTGCTAGAAACTGGGTTTCGATTGATACCATTTCAAATAGGATGGACCTTAGGGCCTATTACCTTGCTTTAAAACTTTATGATTCTGTGGAACTATTTAATTTGAATTGGACAGAAGCACCAAAATAAAATCAAATTACTCCTCTTAAACTGAGATTTGATGAAATTGGTGCAGAGGTTAAAACAGTTCTGATAGAAATTGATGCATGTTAACTGACTGAAACAGGGAGTAAATATGAGGTCTTGAAAATGCAAATGGGCTAGAAAATCTGATCAACAAATTTGATTGAAAAAGATTTAACACACTCCTGTTCTTCCATGCAAATGTTATCCTATTTAATTTAACATTTGCTTAAACCTAACAGTTAAGGTTAGAGAACAGAAATACATGCCATCATTTTGCATGAAGCTTGCCAATTAAAATTTCTTCGTTAACCCCTTAGATAACAAAATAAATTTAAATCTGTAAAATGGCAAGGAGGTAACCAAAATTCAGTTACACTTCATACTCCAATTTTACTTCTGTCAGTTTTGTTGTAATAAAATGATTAAAGTTATCTAGAATTGTGATATTGAATGGAAAGTTGGGTCAGGATGCAAAATTATTGATCTTGTGGAGCCTAGCTAAGTTAACTGATGGAAAAAGAAATCAGGAGTGTGTAATCACTAAGCTCAAAACTTGCTTAAAATCCAAAACATAATACAGCTTACAAAGTCTCCATGACTAGAATGCCTACTTCTGGCTATCCCTTAAATTAGGTTTCTTGTGGTTTCCTTAAACTAGTTGTGCTAGCTTTAACTCGTGGTGTGGTGCTGCTGGAACGATCGCGATTTTTTGTCAAAATACCATCAGTATCCTAATGAACTTGAATGGTTAAGATAGCAATGGATGTGAATCAAGCAGGGACTAGGTAGTAAGGATAGTTTGCCTGTTTTAATGATCGTACCGACTCTTCCTGGGGTAGTCAGTACGAGGAGATGGTTTGAAATCCTTCCTTTTGTTGGTTATCACCCAATATTCTCAGAGAAACCGATTCTGTCGTTGGAGAGCATTTACCTAGCTGCTTAAACCAGTGTATGAAAAGTCACCTGGCAAGTTTCTGTCAATATTTATATAAAGTAGATTAGTTCCTAGTTCCTTTGGCATCAGAGTTTGTCTTGAAGCCTGATTGTTGTGATTTTTCTTTTGAGAGGCAGCTATATACAGTTGAGAGGGCTTCTCTTTACTTCTTACAGAATCTGTAATTATTATGTCTTTACTAACATGTCAGAGGAGTTGAGAGTGGAAACATTCAGTTTCAAAGGAAACTATTTTACATCCTGTCTGTAGACGTTACCTCAAAACCAGTTGGATTAAATAATTGCAGACTGACTAAGACATTGCCGAATACAATTATTGTAAGACCAGAGAAAACTTTTATATAATAGTTACAGATCATATAGATTACTGTGACAACTGTGAATATTACAAACACTATACAAAAAGATGGACGTTGATTATTTCTGTTTTCTCTATTCTGAAGAAATGTTTCAGTTTAGGGTTGCAAATAACTGTGGTTGAGCTTTATTAGAACATAAGAATTACAAGTGGGCAATTCAACCTCTTGAACCTGCTTTGCTATTTAATTTGGTCACGGTTGATCGCATCTTGGCTTCAACTCCACTTTACTGCCTGCTCCCCATTATCTTTTAATCCACTACTAACAAAAATCAGTCTATCACTTCCTTAGATTTATTCAGTATCCTGGCATCACCAAACTGTGTGGTAGTAAATTCCACACATTCACAACCCTTTGAGAGACATAATTCCTTCTTATCTGTTTTAAATTTGACAAGCCTTAGCCTAAAACAATAACCTCTCATTTCCAGGTTGCCCCACAAGGGGAAACATCCACTCTATCTCTACTTTGTCAATCTTCTTTAGCAACTTATACGCCTCAATTTGATTACCTTTGGTTCTTCTAATCTCAAATGAGAAGAGGCCTAAATTACACAACCTCTAACCATAAGACAAACTTTTTACCTCTGGAATTAATCTAGCAAACCTTCCCTGAACGGCTTCCAATGCCATTATATTCTTCCTTGCAAGGGGACCAAAACTGCATTCAGTAGTCAGTCGCAACAACACTTCCCTGCTTTTATGCTCCATTCTTGTAACAAAATTCCATTTGCTCTGACCTGCATACGAGCTTTCTGTGACTTATGCACGAGGACACCCAAATGATGCATTTTGAAGTTTCTCCCCGTTTAGATAATAAGTTGCATATTTCGTTCTTCCGACCAAAGCCTTACACTTATCCACAGTAAACTTTATCTGCCAAATTTTGCCTCATTCACTGAGAGGGGAATGCTGTGATTGACAGTGAAATTGCTTAGTTTGAGCCAGGCAGCAAATGCTTGTGATTGATTTTATGTAGGTACTGGGAGCTGTAATAAAAGTCTACGTATTTTTTTAAGTATCCCATTACCTGCAATACAATACGATATCCTTTTTATTGTCATGTATGCCCCATTGTAGGAGCGCAATGAAAAACTTTTACAATGTCTGCCTTCTTATGGCAACATTTTAGGTACAAGTGTGTAGGTACAATTCTTGGATACAGCAGAAGGATAAAAGTAGTTGCTTAATTACATAGTTGAAAATAAATTAAAAATTGGAATATATTAAGGAGCAAATTAAGGGGTTAACATTGCAGTGTTCTAAGGTAAGAATAACATGTTTTTATATTATAGGAGCTAATATAAGCATTGCATCGTAACACATCACAGTGTCTGCACAGTGTTAAGCAGCGATATCTTCTTGAAGGGAACTTCAAGATCTTGCTTGCAGTGCCTTGGAAAGCTCACTAAAGATTAGAAAACCTGGAGCTTAAAGGATTCACTAGACAACAGCAACAATTTTACTTGAATACTGATCTGCAACTTAAACAACAGTAGGCAGATTTACCTTCTTTCTACCTCAAGTTCACGATCCTTCAAGCTATAAGCTCTATATTGTGACCTTTTTATAATTAAATTTCAGACTGCTTTCCGACATAAATGTTAAGATGCAGCAGTTAAAATACTTCTTACTTTTACTTCTAAAAGTAAAACTGTTTGCTAAGCGGCTTCTTATATATTTAAAACTAAAATTGAAAGCTAAAGGATATTATCATTTAAATGCAGAGTCTGAAAAAAATTCAAGTTTTAAAGAACTAAAAAGTAATTTTCTAATTTATAGAATCTTACCTGTGACCAGTGGTTGGTTGGTTGGTTCTGTCATTTTGTTTCCTGAAATTCAGCAACGAGGCTTGTCCAATGTCATCAGGACTTGAGGCTGTTTTTGTTAGAGAGAAGAAGGTTAAGAGGTGACTTAATAGAGACATACAAGATGACCAGAGGATTAGATAGGGTGGACAGCGAGAGCCTTTTTCCTCGGATGGTGATGGCTAGCACGAGGGGACATAGCTTTAAATTGAGGGGTGATAGATAGAGGACAGATGTCAGAGGTAGGTTCTTTTTTCAAAGAGTAGTAAGGGCGTGGGATGCCCTGCCTGCAACAGTAGTAGACTCGCCAACTTTAAGGGCATTTAAATGGTCATTGGATAAACATATGGATGATAATGGAATAGTGTAGGTTAGATGGGCTTCAGATTGGTTTCACAGGTCGGCGCAACATCGAGGGCCGAAGGGCCTGTACTGCGCTGTAATGTTCTATGTTCTATGTTCTATTCCTTATTTAGTGTCAACATCCTCTAATGGCTGAAGTCTGCTACTGTCAGGCTGTATCTATGAAAGACACAGCCCCAAAGACAATGGCACTAATTTAAATGCTGAAACATAACTTAAAATAGCGGAAAAAGATGGAAAAATAAAAGGCTAGGTTTCAAAAGTCAAGCCAGAACCCAGAACAAGACATGGGTGATCAAAAAGATAGTACAATTTCACAATGTTGGCTCCAAGAATGTTTTTTTTAATGGACAAACATGAACATGTCAATATGTTCATAAATAACAAAGCAAAAAGCTAAAAGCAAACTTTTGGAGATGACCAAGCTTTTCATATTGCCAACCTTATACATCACATCCAGTTTTTTTCAAAACTGCACTCTGCTAAATAAGTAAACACAAGACAGATTATTGACTTGTGATAATAATTAAAATTTTTAAAGGTAGAAGAACTTCTGAAGAAGGGACAACCCTCTAAATACAAACTCACAATACATGCACTGATGCTGATTGCTTGCTGCATGCTTCCGGTGCTTTCAGATTGAGAGTAATTTCAATATTTTGCTCCAGTATTTATCATGTATTACAGAATTCGCAACACAGAAGGAGACCATTCAATTCCTTATACTTCTACCAGCTGTTAGAATAAGCTACCTAATTATATATCCATTTACAAAATCCCCCTTTTCATAAGGGCTTAAGAACACAATAACTAAGAGCAGGAATAAGCCTGCAGCTCCTCAAGTTTTCTCCTGATCGTGGCCTCAACTGTACTTTGCTGCACAAATTCCATAATGTTTAGCTCATTTGTCATTCAAATATCTCAACCAGCCTTGAATATTCTTAATGACCTTGCCATCACTGGTCTCTGGAACAGAGAGTTCCAAAGAACAACTCTCTGAGGAAATGAATATCTCCTCATTTAGGTGGGAGATCCCTTTTTTAAAAAAAAAATCCAGATGTCACCGCTGGCTAGGTGAGTATTTATTGCTCATCTCTAATTGCCCAGAGGGCAGTAAAAAGTCATTTACATTGCTGTGGATCTGGAATCTCATGTAGGCTAGACTAAGTAAGGACAACAGATTTCCTTCCTTAAATGACATTACGGAGCCAAATTACATTTTACATAATTATCAGTGGTTATTACTATGCTAGATTTTTATTAAACCGGATTGTAACCATCTACCAGTGTGGGATTAGAGTACATGCCTGCAGAACATTAGCTTCGGTTTCTGGATTACTAGTCAAATGGCATTACCATTAATCCACGGCCTCTACCTTATTCTGAGCCAGTGTCACATCAGGTCTAGATTTTCCCACATCAGTTCCCTGTTCCTGCTTTCTCCCCATTCTGCTTGATTCCTTTATCCCTAAGAACTACATCTAACACCTTCTTGAAAACAGTTAATATTTTGGCCTCAATTGGCAGAGAATTCCATGGACTCACCACTTTCTGGATGAAGAAATTTCTCTTCATCTCAGGCGTAAACAGCATACTCTGTATTCTTAAAACTTTGACCCCTGATTCTGGATTCTTCAGTCATCATTCCTGCATTTACCCCATCTTGTCTGCTGGAATTTTACAGGCTCCTACGAGATCATCCTCATTTTCCTAAAGTCCAGTGAGACTAGTCCTAACTGATCAACCTCTCTTAATATATCAGTTCGCCATATCAGGAATTGGTTTTGTGAACCTTGATTGCACTCTCTCCATCGCCAGAACATCCTTCCTCAGATCAGAAGACTGAAACTGCACACCATACTCCAGGTGTAGTTTCACCAAAGATCTGTACAATTGCAGCAAGACATCCCTGCTCTTGCACTCAAACCCCCTCACCATGAAGGCCAACATACCATTTATCTCTTCAATGCTTGCTGCACCTACACTCTTACTTTCAATAATACAAGGAAATACAGGTTATTGCAACACCCAATTCTCAATTTATCACCAATCAGATAATGATCTGCCTCTCTGTTTTTGCCACCAAAGTGGATAAACTCACATGTGTCCATATTATACTTCCTCTGCCATGCATTTGCTCACTCACTCAACTTGTCCAAATCACACTGAAATACCTCTGCATCCTCCTCAAAGCACTTCCCTCGCCCAGGTTTGTGTTGTCAGCAAACCTGGAGATAAAATGGATGTTGGGGTCCAAGCACTGATCTCTACAGTACCTCACTAGTCACCACCTGTCACTCAGAAAGTGTGGGAGAAACATACCAGGTCAAGCAGATTCTGTTGAGAGAAAACAGCATTAACATTTCAAGTCTAATGATACCTTAGATTCATATCTGACTTATAGGAAGATGGTTGTGGTTGTTGGAGTTCAGTCATCTCAGCTCCAGAACATCTCCGCAGGAGTTCCTCAGTGTTGTGTCCTAGGCCAAACCATCTTCACCTACTTCATTAATAACCTCCCCTCCATCATAAGGTCCGAAATGGGATGGTCACCCCAATGATTACACTTGTTAAGCACCATTTACAACTCCTCACATATTGAAGCAGTCCATGTTCAAATGCAATAAGACCTGGACAATATCCAGGCTTAGGCTGTCAAGCAGCAAGTTTAACATTTCTGCCACATAAATGCCAGGAAATGACCATCACCATAAGAGGCAATCTAACCACCACCCCTTGCCATTCAATTGAGGTACCATAAATGAATTCCCTCCGATCAATATCCTGGTGGATGCTATTGACCAGAAACTCAACTGGACTTGCTATATAAATACAATGGCTACAAGAGCAAGCTAGGAATACTGCAGCAAGTAATTCATCGCCTGATTCCCCAAAGTCTGTCCACCATCTACAAGGCACAAGTCAGGAGTGTGATGAATACTCCCCAGTTGCCTGGATGAGTGCAGCCCCCCCAACACTCAAGAAGTTTGACACCATCCAGGACAAAGCAGTCCACTTGATTGGCCCTACATCCACCAGCATCCACTTCCTCTAATATGATGCTCAGTAGCAGCAATGTATTCTATCTACAAGATGAAATGCAGAAATTTTCCAAAGATTGTCAGACAGCAGCTTCCAAACTCGCAACCACTTCCATCTAGGACAGGGCATCAGATACATGGGAACACCACTACCTAACAAATTCCTCTCAAGTCACTCACCATCCTGCCTTAGAAATATATTGCAATTCCTTCACTGTCACTGGAAAAAATCCTGGAATTCCCTCCCTTAGGCATTGTGTGTCAACCTACAGCACATGGACTGCAGCGGTTCAAGAAAGCAGTTCAGCATCACCCTCTCAAGGCCGACTAGGGACAGATAATAAATACTGGCCCAGCCAGCGATGCCAACATGCTGTAAGAGAATTTAAAAAATACTTTGCATTTCTGCCAGGAGATTCTAATCAGGGCTCCTTCGGAAATGCAGAGCCATACTTAAAATCTGACAGGTCCTTCATCATGAAGGTAAATGTTGACTCCTGGAGGATAATCAGGGAAAGGCAAACCACACCACTTCTTTCACAGCAGTTGCTATATTCTGTGATTCAAAGATTCAGCATCACACGTAGCCACCATAACAACTCCTGTGAAAGGTTAGATTACTCGCTTCTGTTAAGTGTGAGATTATTATGCCAGGTGGGTAGGGATAGGCTAGAAGAATGTATTATGTCAGTTAAGCAGGGTTCCAGGGTGCAGATAGGTAGTTTGCCAGATAAGAAAAGTCCCAGATACATAGGGTGCAAGAGCATAAGGTGGCAAGAGTTAAGGGCAGATAAATAATGGAGTGTTTAATAGGTTATGCTGGGATATCAAGTCAAGTCACCAGAAACGCCCAACTCCCATGAATGAATTAAACTAAATCAGGGATATGGGATTCAAGGGCAAGGCCTACATGTATTACCCATCCTTAAGTGCCCTTGAGAAAGTGCTGATGAGGTGCCTTTTTGAACCACCGCAGTCCATGGTTTAAGTGCACCCAGAATGCTATTCAAGAGGGCTTGCCAGGATGTTGACCTAACAACAGTGAAGGAATGGTAATAAATTTTCAAGTCTTCATGCTGAGCGATTGACCTTCAATGTGGAACAACACATCTAGTTTCAGAAGGAGAATTAAAACATTTTCCAAGGAAAGAACACAGGGGAGAGATTTACTTCACATTGTAAAGATTGCTGCCACAGTCCAAAATTGAAGAGAGTCATAGCAAAAAGAACCATAATCGGAAATGGAGACCAAATGCAAGATCTCTGCTCCCTTGAAATTTAACTTATCCTTTCACTCTAACGGGAAAATTTAAACTGATTTGCTCTGAATCATCCCCCATCCTATGTTAAAGCGATATCATGGGAAGCAACTTCTTTGCCTCCTGATAACTGTTCCTCACCCAGGGAGTGCTGAGAATTGGGTGGTGATTCATCAATGCTGCAGGTTGTACAACGCACTGTAGTTAACATTAGTGGGACATGCAGTACTTGTGACATGAAGAGAAACAATTACCTTAAAGTACCAATGGAGTTTACAAATTATTCTGGATCAATATATGAACGCATTAAATTATAGAAATATGTTTAATTTAAATTAAGGAAAAATAATATGAATGAACATCCCAAGTATTTGAATGCATCCATAGTTCTGGTAGCTGCATCAAATATAACACATTTTCATACTATTACTGCCGATAAGAATTTATTGTTTATAACACTAATCCTACTCGTGAGTTGAATTCAAAGTTGAACATTTGACTGACAGCTGATCTGTCAGGCAGGCCAAAACACAAATGTCAGTCTGTCACAGAAGACCATTAGGTCCAGACATTTCAGCAGGAGTTCAATTCCCAGTAGATGACATGACACACAATTCCCCTGAATGTTATAGATTTCCTGAATTGATAAAATGAAAAATAAAGCCTTCTTGTAACTGAAAAAGTATGTGACACTTTTCTAAGACTAGAGATGAATCTTTTTTGCCAGAATGGTAAGATAGTGTCCACCTGCTACCATTCAGCTGAGTGGGCCCAATTTTATATTTTCTAAAGAAGCTCACCTTTGATTTTCCTGGCTATAATAGAAACAGATGCTGACACAAAGCATACTTTAAAAAAAAGTTTCACCATTGAAAATGAAGTATCAGTGAAAATAACTACAGATCAGTGTTGCAAATAGATCTCATTTTGTGTTGGAAATGTTGTCCCAACCTCAAAACTATGAAATTTCCAAAAAAAAAGAGATATTGGTTCTTTTACAGATTGCTTGGGCATCCAGCTTAATCGAACAGTTTCATGGAAAGGCTGAATGGTCCAAACCTTAAAATAAATGAATTTTTGATCATTACCATAAACCCAGTTACTTCTACTTCAGAGGCTACGTTTCCAAATATTGATAATATATTATAAGCCTTCACTACAATATGCAAACAGAAAACAAGAAACTAAAGTTGGCCACTTGGCTCTGTGAGCCTTCAACAAGATCATGGCTGATCTGATTTTAATCTGAACCGAACATCTTGAATATCGCCAATAGTATTTGGTAATCAAGAATCTATCTAGCTCTGCCTTAAACATATTTAAAGGTTCTGCATCCATTGAAGAAGAGAATTCCAAATACTCACAACCATCTGAGAGGGATTAGGTCAGTCAGTACAGGTTCAATGGGTCGAATGACCTTCTGCTATTTTCTATGTGTCTATGTGTCTATGTAATAAAATTTGCTTTTATTTTGTTAAAAGTACGTTGGTGACCTCTTGGTAGATATATTCAGTGACCAGAAAAAAGAAATTCCTCATCTTTGTCTTGAATGGGCGACCCCTGTTTTTAAAA
Source organism: Rhincodon typus (assembly GCF_021869965.1). NCBI lineage: Eukaryota > Metazoa > Chordata > Chondrichthyes > Orectolobiformes > Rhincodontidae > Rhincodon > Rhincodon typus. The sequence goes on along the minus strand of NC_063335.1, from coordinate 82,251,498 downwards.
CTATGACTCCAAGTTCTAGATTCTTCCACGAGAGAGAAACTCCTTTCAATATCCACACAGGATCCTATATGTTTCAATTAAGTCACCTCTGACCCTTCTAAACTTCAGAGGATAAAGGCTTAACCTGTCTACCCTTTCGTCACAAGGCAGAGTCACAGGATGTGAAGCTGGAAAAGCACAGCAGGTCAGACAGCATCCGAAGAGACAGGGATGTCAATGTTTCAGGTCAAAGCCCTTCATTAGGACTGGGGAGGGGGAGGGGAGACCAGAAGTAAATAGAGGGAAGGGTATAGGGCTTGGGGGTATGGGTAGGCGGGATGGTGATAGGTGGATGCAGGTAGGTCGTTATTGTGATTGTTCAGTGGGAAGGGTAGAACGGATAGGTGAGTAGGAAAATAGACAGGTTAAGTCAGGTCAGGGAGTCAAGGAGGAGGTGGAAGGCTGGACATGGGATAAGGATAGGGGTGGAGGGATTTTTAAGCTGGTGAAGTCAATATTGAGCCAACTGGGTATAAGCTCCCAAGATGAAATATCAGGTGTTGTTCCTCCAGTTTACACTTGCCCTCACGCTGACAGTGGAGGCGGCCAAGGATGGACATGTCGTCAAGGGAGTGGGAGGGGCAATTAAAATGGATGGTAATCAGAAGGTTGGGTTTGTTGGTGCATACAGAGGGCAGATGCTCTGCAAACTGGTCCCCGAGTCTACAGTTGCTCTCCCTGATATAGAGGAGATCACATTGGGAACAACGGAAACAATAGATCAGGTTGGATGAAGTGCAAGTGAATCTCTGTCGGCATCCCTAATAACGGAGGAGGGGAAATTCCAGTCCCTAAAGAAGGACGATATCTGGGATGTTCTGGAGTAAAATGTCTCATGGTGGGAGCAGATGCAGCGGAGGCAGAGGAATTGGGAGTTTGGGATAACATTTTTACATGAGGGTGGGTGAGAGGAGGTGTAGTCAAGGTAGCTGTGGGAGTCAGTGGGTTTAAAATGTATGTCAGTGGTGAGTCGGTTTCTGGAGATGGAGACGGAGAGGTCCAGGAAGTGGGGGGAGGTGTCAGAAATGGTCCAGGTGAATTTGAGAGCAGGGTGGAAGGTGTTGACAAACTTGATAAACTGCTTGAGCTCCTCGTGGGAGCACAAGGCAGCACCGATGCAGTCATCAATATAACGGAGAAAGAGGTGAGGGATGGTGCCATTGTAGTTGTGGAAGAGAGACTGTTCCAGGAATCCTACAAAGAGGCAGGCATAGCTTGGGCCCATGCAGGTACCCATGGCCACCCTTTGATTTGTAGGAACTGGGAGGAATCAAAGGAAAAATTGTTGAGGGTGAGGACCAGTTCTGCTGAGCGAATGAAAGTATCAGTGGACGGGGACTGGTTGGGCCTGCAGGAGAGGAAAACGCCTAGGGTTTTTAGGCCCTCCATATCGGGGATATAGGTGTAAAGAGACTGTATGCCCATGGTGAAGATTAGGTGTTGGGGGCCAGGGAATTGACAGTTTCAGAAAAGGTGGAGGAGGTGGGTTGTGTCACAAATGTAGGTAGGGAGTTCCTGGACCAAAGGGGAAAGAACAGAGTTGCAGTAGGAGATGTGCTCAGTGGTGCAGGAGCAGGAACAGGCAGTTGTGTTAATGGATTTTGGGAAGAAGATAGAAATGGGTGGTGCGGGGTTGGGGATCTGTCAGGTTGGAGACTGTGGGTGGGAAATTTCCTGAAGTACTGAGTTTGTTCATGGCCTGTGAGGTGGTGGCCTGGTGATCAGAGGTGGTGTCATGATCGAGGGGAGGTAAAAGGAATTGTCAGAGAGTTGGTGTCTAGCCTCTGCGATGTAGAGGTCAGTTTGCCATTCTACCACCATGCTCCCCTTACCGGTGGCTTTAATAGTGAGGTTGGGGTTGGAGCAAAGGGAGCGGAGGGCTGCTCATTCCAATGGGGAAAGGTTGGAATAAGTGAGAGGGGTGGAGATATCCAAGTGATTGATGTTGTGGTGGCATTTTGAGATGAAAAGGTCGAGGGGGGGTGTAGGAGGTCATGAGGGGGTGTACAGAAGGATGGAATTTGCTGGAGGTGGGTGAAGGGGTCATTAGAGGGTGGGTTGGATTCCCATTCAAAGAAATAGGCGTGGAGGCGGCAGACAAAGAGCTTGACACCCAGATGTGTGAGGAATTTAATTGTGTGGGTGCAGAGGAATGAAGGTGAGTCCTTTGCTGAGGACTGACCGTTTGTCCTTAGTGAGGGGGAGGTCTGGGGGGAATGATGAATACCCGACAGGGCTTGGGTCTGGGGCTGGGGTGTGGCTGGGTGTAAAACTGGGGCCAGGAACAGGGCTGGAGACTTCATTAGGAGTGGCTGTGTGCACTGGAGCAGTGACGCAGGGGGGAAGCAGAAGAGCCCAGTCATCAATGATGTCATCAGTCACGTGGTCTCCTATGTCAGCAGAAGCGACTGTCACATGGTGTTCTATGTCAGCAGTGACATTGCCTTCGATGTCAGTGGAAACGGTGGTCACACAACCCATAGGAGTGTTTGGAGCACCCCTTCTCTGTTATTAGGGATGCCCTCAACTGCATCTCCTGCACTTTTGTCCTCAAATCCCCTCCCCCAACAACAATAACGATAGAGTCCGCTTCATCCTCAAGTACCACCCTATCAACCTCTGAATCTGCATCATCCTCCAACATTTCCGCCACGTACAATCAGAGCACACCACCAAAAAGATTCTTCCTTCCCCGCCCCTGTCCACTTTCCATTGGTACCATTCATTCCGCCACTCCCTCGTCAGCTCTACACTCCCCACTAACTTCTCTACCACACCCGCGACCTTTCCCTGCAACCACAAGAGGTACAACATCTACCCAACACCTCCCCTCTCACCTCTGTCCAAGGGCCCGAACAATCCTTCCAGATCTGACAGAGGTTCACCCACACTTCATCCAATCTAATCTATTGTATCCATTGTTCCCAATATGATCTCCTCTATATCAGGGAGACCAAACGCAGACTCGGGGACCCACGCACCCTCTGCACGCACCAACAAACCTGACCTTCCGGCTGCCATCCATTTTAATTGCCCCTCCCACTCCCCTGATGACATGTCCATCCTTGGCCTTCTCCACTGACAGAGTGAGGCCAAATGTAAACTGCAGGAACAATACCTCATATTCCGCTTTGGGAGTTTACAGCCCAATAGCCTCAATATTGTCTTCACCAGCTTCAAAATCCCTCCACCCCCAGCCTTATCCCATGTCCAGCCCTCCGCCTCCTCCTTGCCTCCCTGACCTGACTTAACCTGTCCGTTTTCTTATTCACCTATCCGCCCCACCCTTCCCACTGACCAATCACAATAACCTCCTACCTGCATCCACCTATCACCATCCACCTACCCTTACCCCCAAGCCCCACCCTCCTCCTTCTGTTTACTTGTGGACTTTCCTCCCCCTCTCCTGGCCCGAAATGTTGATTTACCTGGTCCTCAGATGCTGTCCGACATGCTGTGCTTTTCCAGCCTCACATCCAGTGACTATGGCTTCCAGCATCAGCAGTCCTTACAGTTTCCTCACAAGACAATCTGCTCATTCCAGGTATTCGTCTGCAATATCTAAATTATGCACAAACGTGTGATGTAGAAGCAGTATAAATTGCCATAAGTTGCTGACTGAGTTGTCTCCTTCCAGTGTAACCTCATGAAAATGATAGCTTATACTCAACCACCCCGTTCATGAATTTGATGTAGTTGAGCATGAATTTCCAAGTAAATTTGCCTTAGCAAGTTAGGACTGTACTTAACAGGATAATTATAGTGAGCAGATTTATGTTCCTGGAAAACCAATCATTCTCCGAAATTCAAAAGAGTTAGATTTTCACTGTGGAATCTTATTCCCTTCAGTAGTAAATTGATGTTGATGATTTTAAGATTTTTAAATTTGAAATACCATAACTTTTTCATATTTTGCCTATCTGTCTCTTGTGTCTTTCTAATCCAATCTTCCTTATTGTTTCCATTTTTTGTGAAGTTGTAACTTCAAAGGATAATTTTGTTTAGCAATGGTATGTAGTTAAAAATGTTTAAATTGACAATAAGTCGGGAGTTAGTTTCAACCTGGTGTCCTCCATATTTTCTTAAACAGCATTTGGATATGTACAAGCAACCCCAATGGGAGAGGCCAATTACCAATTTAAACATGTCAACAGGTAATTAGTAAGGTCAGCCATGATCTTATTGAATGGCACAGCGGATTTGAAGGGCCTAGTGGCTTATTCTTCTTCTTTGTTCATATGTTTGTAAAAGAAAGACTTGCATTCACACCTCATGACCATGTGATATCTCAAATGCATTTCACAGCCTATGAAATACGTGTTCAAATTTATTCGCTGTTGTATTGTAGAAAGCTCAGTAGCCAAGTTGGGCAGCTGTAAAACTCTCGCAATCAGCAATGTGATAAATGACTGGATAATTTATTTGTGAGATCTTGATTGAGGGATAAGTATTAGCCAGATCACAATGCAGGAATAACCGCTCTGCTTTTCTTCAAAGGAATACCATGGGATTTTCTTTACATCCACCTGAGTGAGCAGACAGCACATCCAAAAGATGGCTCATCAGAGAATGCAGCACTCCATCATTACTACATTGGAGAGTCAGCCTTTGATGTTTGTTCTCAGGTCCTAGAGTAGGTCTTGAATGCAGAATCCTGTGACTTAGACCATTAAGAGCAACTTCAGTGGTGGTTTTTTTTGACTTAACTGTGCATGCAGAGGTTTCCTGGGCTTCCCGGAAGACTCCACTGAAAACAACATAATAGAACAGTGGAATTAGTCGGCCAAGGAGCCTCTATGATTGCCCGTTTTCTCTGGTGCCTTTTGATGCCCCTTGCTGTTGATGATGTGCGCTCAATGTTCAATTGAGTCCTGGAAGAAGTCAATCAAGGGCCATGGGTATTTATTTGGAAATAGCACTGCATTAACAGTAACTTTGAAGTTGCTGCAGATTCAGATTGATCTGTCATGTTTGAAAATAGGTACAATTGGGGTTGCCCAATCACTGGTCATTAATAATTTGAGTACGCCAGTATTCGCAAGCCTCATTAGTTCTGCCTGTACTCCTGGACAGATTGCTTATGGGTGCTCTCAGACATCTGGGCTAACTATCTGGTTTCAATTTGAGTTTAACCTGGACTCCCTTCATTTCTCCAAAGGTGTCTTCGAAAGCACCATGACATTTATTTAAGGTGTCTTGTCAACCTGTTTTAGAGTTGACCAATTTGCTCACAGCCCACCCAGTTTAATTTTATTTTCTGTAGCTATAAATGCCCCATTAAGCTGGTAGTGTCCTTTAACAATGTGGAGGGGTAACTCAATGTCCTAGTCCCACAGTTATACCATCACCATTACCTCCTCTTTTAAGGATGTTCTGTGGATATCCTGAGAATGATGTAGGTGTACTTGTATGGCAGATGCCTCAGCTTTTGCTCGTAAGTTGTTTCAGAAACTGCCTTTCTAGTGTCTACCTTCATTTTGATGGGTTGCCCATTCAATTTAGGCACAACCTAAGATCTGTATATTTCGCCCTGAGTTGCCAGGACATTCAATTTAAATTCCTTGTCAGAGATATTTAATTCACTAGCAGTATCCACTTCTTCCTCGTGGCCTACAGCATGAATCTTCTTCCTTGGGTTTTGGCAGGAAATTTTCCTGACTGCTCTGTTTCCTCCAGCAGGCCCTAATAAAATCGCCTACTCACTCACACCTCGCAATCTTGGCCTCCCAGTCACTTTCAGAATGTCCAGATCTGCCAGACGTGTAGCACCCCCTGCTTCTGCACAGCTCCTGTTTCCTTTGTGTGGCCACCATTTTATGTGTTGGAGTGCTATGCCCTAGATGTGCTGCTAACTTGCGCTGTTGGTTTCAAAATTAAGGTTTCTCTCAGCGAGTAGCTTCATTAGATGACCTCATTTCATAGGCTGCACACTTGTCTGTTTCTTAAGGCCTCATGCAAAACATTCCCAAACTCACAGTATTCTACAAGGTGCTCAAGGGTCATAGATTCATACAGCAATGAAACAGACCCTTCGGCCCAACTCATCCATGCCAACCAAATATCCCAATCTGATCTCGTCCCATTTGCCAGCATTTGGCCTATTTCCCTCTAAACATTTCTTATTCATGTACCCATCCAGATGACTTTAAATGTTGTAGTTGTACCCACCCCCACTTCGCTGGCAGCTTGTTTCATACATGCAGCACCCACTGCGCGAAAATGTTAACCGTCAGGTCCTTTTAAATCTTTCTCCTCTCACCTTAAACCTCTGCCCTCTAGTTTTGGACTCCCCCACCCCAGGAAAAAGACCTTGGCTATTCACCTTATCCATGCCCTTCATGATTTTATGAACTTCCGTAAGGTCAACCCTAAGCCTAAGCTGGGGATAAAAGCCCCATGCTATTCTATCTCTCCCTACAGCTCAAACCCTCCTGTCTCAGCAACATCCTTGTAAATCTTTTCTTCACACTCTCAAGTTTAACAACATCCTCCCAATAGAATGGTGAATTCCCCTTCCAGTAAAGTCCGACCTCCCTGTGCTTGGTACGGATTTTGGGACATCAATATCCTCCAAAATATCATTTAACTCCTGGCATGTTTTATTTCCAGGTTTGTCTGGCTGTCTGCACAAGGCTTCTAAGCAAACTAGAGTTTTACTACCTATCGTGCTGTGGAACGTAGGTACTACCAATTCATCTGCAATTCTATTCGTTATAATGTGGCCTAGTGGTATTATTGCTGGACTGTTAATCCAGAGACCCAGGTAATATTCTGGGGATCTGGGTTTGAATCCCACCACAGCAGATGGTGGGATTTGAATTCAATAAACATCTGGAAGTAAGACTGTAATGATGACCATGAATCCATTGCCGATTGTTGGAAAAACCCATCTGGTTCACTGATATCCTTCATGGATGGAAATTGCTACCCCTATCCAGTCTGGCCTACATATGACTCCAGACCCATAGCAATGTGGCTGACTCCTAACTGTACTCTGGGCATTAAATGCTGGCTTAGCCAGTGATGTCCTCATCTCATTAATTATAAAAAAAACTGAATCTTTCAGTGTAGGCTTTCCATCCTTCCAATTTTTCTTCAAAGTGTCTGATGGCACCAAATTGTCCTGGCGTTTTGTTCTGAATTTGAGAGGTTCATAACCAGGCCCTTTTACCATCAAAACCTTCTTAAAATCAATATTATCTCCTGAGGTTCTCCTCCTAACCAAATTGCAACAGTCTTTCATTAATTTCTAACCCTGAATTTGGAATTTTTCTTCTTTTCTCTTCATCTGTGCCTGAAACCTCTTTCATGGTGAGTTCTGCAGACCAAGCTTTCCAATTTCCTCCCATTTAAAGTTTGAATATTCTCAATTTGTTTTTCGAGAACAAGGAATCTGCCTTCGCCCTACCTCTCTCTGTCTTAAAGGGTCCGAAGTCAAGTTCTGTTCTTCTTCTGTTGATCCAAAGTTGGAGCCCTTCAATGAGTGAGAAAAGGACTGTTTTTCTTCTTTCTATTACATAGTGACTGATACTCCCTTGTTGCCAATTATCCTGTATTTGGCAGTTAATATGCTCCAATCAGAACTAAAGAACATTGTTGTCTGCAGCAAAAAAAAGGGAGGTTTTGTTTTATAACTGTGTAGGCTGCACAAGATCAAACCAGGTTGAACCAGCTCACAAATCTGGCAGATGACTCCTAAGGTCATGTGACTTACCTCTTAAAGAACACTGTCCCAACGTAGCATACACCGACTATAATATATTGCAAAAGGGTATGGAGGGTGGAAGCAGGAATAAGCTATTGAGTTGGATGATCAGTCATGACCATATTGAATGATAGGGAAGACTCAAAAGGGCTGAATGGACTATTCCTCTTATTTTCTAGGTTTTTATCTATCACAGAATCACAGAATTATTACACTGCAGAAAGATACCATTCAGTCTTCATGTCCACTGGATGTCTGAACATCTTAACAGAGTACCAATATTCTGCAATTTCCCAAAACTCTGAATGATGTTTCACCCCAACATCCAATGTTTATTTTTGCTTCAATGAACTGCCTTCAGCACACTTCCTAGGCCCTAACATTCAATATGTTTAAATCTTTTTCTCACCTTGCATTTGCTTGTTTTGCAAAAGGGTTTAAAACTGTAACCTTCTGTTCTCAATTCATTTATGAGTGGAAACAATTTCTCCCTACCCACTCTGTCCAGACCCTTCATGATATTGAAAACTTCTATCGAATCTCCTCTTAGCCTTCTCCTGTTCAAGGAAAACAGTTCCAACTTCTCCAATATTTCCTGATAACTGAACTTTGTCATTCCTGGAACCATTCTCATAAATCTCTTCTGCATTCTCTTCAATTCATTCACATCCTTACCATAGTGTGGTGCCCAGAACTTTACACAATACTCCAGCTGAGGCCAAAGTAGTATCTAGTATAAATTCATCGTAATCCCCCTGCTGTTGCACTCAATCCTCCTATTTACAAAGCCTAGAACATGGTACACTTTATTTACAGCTCCATCTAACTGTCCTGCCATGTTTAACAACTTTTGTTCATATGCACTCATGTCTCTTTGCTCCTTTAGAATGGTACCCTTTTATGTGACTCTCCACGTTCTTTATGCCAAAAGGTAGCACTTCACACTGTTCCACAGTGCACTTCATCTGCCACCTATTGACCCACTCCACCAGCATATCAATGTCTTACATTGTCTGCACACAGTTAACAAATTTTCCAAGTTTTGTGGCATCCACAAACTTTGAAATTATTGCAATTTCACTATAAGCAACAATGGGATTCAAATCCCACATCCTCAGACCATTCACCTGGGGTTTTGAATTACTAATAAAGTAACATTGCCATTATGCCATTGCCTCCCTGGGATATGAGTGAAATTTTGCTCTGTGATATTAGACTTGCGCAATGTCCTCTTATCTGTTAAATTTTACAACATCAACAAACAAGGCAATGGGGTAAATAATAATAATGCACATAAATTAATTGTCATTTGGTCATACAGAATTTGAGTATTGCTGATAAAAGTCATATTTTGCTTCAGATTTTTATCTTTCTTTCACCAATTCGCCGAAGTAAATGGAAAACATCATAAGCCAAAAACGTTTGACAAAATATGTCTTTTTTTCAGCGATACTCAAAAATGCTCATGTGACAAACACCCAGGATTTACTGTAGAATGTTAATATATTTCATTTTTTTGAAGAGAATATTCAGCAATGAATAATTTGGGAACATAATTTCTGACCATATTGTCTATCAAACAAGTAAATGCAATTTCAGGAAAAGTTGATAAAATCTAAATTACATCGATCATGAGTCAGTGATGAGATGAGTAAAGGGAGAAAAAGCAAATATTTGCAAAGGAACTGGCAAGTATTCACAGTCAAATGGCAAGACAGTATTCATGCTAATACCTAGAGAGAGTAGAATAAAGTCATAAGCGTGCAAACCAATATGTAGCATGGAGGAGAATTAGCAATGTGGAATGATAAACTGTGTAGGAGAGACAATGCTCAAGCTAATACTAAATCAGACAGAATAAAGGACTGATTTTGAAAACCAGTATGTAAATTTAAATGGTAATATTGTGTGGAGGAGAGGTGACAACGTGGAATGATAACACCATGGAGGAGAGAAGACAATAGACATAGAGGTGGTGAATTAACATGGAGGAGGTAGAAAAGGACTCTGAAGAAGATGAAATTGACTTTGAAAACTAAGCAATTTTAAATTTAAAAGCGTATTCACTTAATATGTTTAAACAGAATATAAAAACCGTTGAACAATTCATGTCACCACACAGTTTTATTCCTAAGGTCAGTTTTTATTCCATGATATCAGTTTTGTAGTTATGGTGAGTAACGTGAAGTCAGTTTGGATATGGAGGTAGTGATGACCTAATCATCGGGACATTAGACCATTCCTATAGCAAAGCACCCTTTTATAAAATCATAAAGAATGTCTTCTGATGTTGAAAGTACCTATTGTAACAATTAAAAATCAGGCATAAGAAAGAAAATCCTCAGAAGTAATTCTGCTAGGTAGGGTAGACAGAAGATTTACAACGATGAAGCCAGAAATGTAAAACATTAGCTGGGCCTCACTGACAGAAAGGGTGGTAGAGAAATAACCTTCATTTCATTTAATAAATACTTGGACATCCATCTGAAGTACTGCAGCCTACAGGGATGCAGAGCAAGAGCTCAAAAGGGAAATCAGTCTGGATGTTCTTTTTCAGCCACCACAGACCCTATGTATTGAATGGCTGCTGTCGTCATCACAAATGTCCTCTGATTTTATTTTCCATACCGAGATTCCTGTTAATTCCATTGGTTTGGTGATTTTCAGTAGCTTACATTGCAGATATAAATTTTGTAATGCCAGTGTTGTTTTTAATTACATTGCGCTTGAAAGAAAGTTCTGAGTGATTTTTGTTATAGGTGTTTATATGTTGGCAGCAAAGTAGGTTTAGGGATTGGAAGCTCTTGATCTTTGGTACTCACTTGGGAAGAAGGGAAGCAAAAATGAAACAAGTAATATTTGAAATAAGTATTTTCTACAAACTTGGCAACACTGTACTTAAAGTAGATACTTCTTATTTTTCAGAAGACCTATGTGACATTAGATTGCACAAAATCTCAGTGTATCTTTTCCATTTTCTTCTACAAGAAATCTTTTATCACCAAGTTCCTTTTAGCAAGAACGTGGGTCAAAAGAATTCTGAAATGTCATCAAGTCATCCAGCCAACTGAGTTAACTTCCCCAACTGCAAATATTAGGAAATCTATCTGCATGTACTTGCATCTCATTAAGTATAGAACACAGCAAAATGAAGTGCCCCATCCTAATAATGCTCTACCCAATTGAGAAATCCAAACTTCAGATATCCAACTGTATATAAAAGGCATATATCTGGAGAGCTTGTGTTCTTTTGGGACTTCAAACAACGTACTTGCTGCTTTGTCCTTTAGAAAAAGGTTCCTAAAAGGTTAGACTGAGTTGCGGTGTAAGCTTTCTAAGAGGACCCAAAGTGGCAAAGGGAAGGTGAGTGGATTTGGCTGCAGGGCATGATGGAGAAACAGCATCACAATCCAAATCCCACTTCATCAATCCATGGCTGAAGATGATCAATAACGTGTCCTGAAGGTCAGTGGTGTTTCTAAAACAATAGCCATGCACCTTTGTTTATGCTACCTATTCTTTATTCAATGTGCATATGACTGACTGGCCTAGCAGTTATTGCCAATCCATTTTAGAACTTGAGAAGATGGCGGTGAGCCACCTTATTGCACCACTGCAGTCCATGTTCTGTAGGTTGACCAACAATGTCATTAGCACAGGAGTTCCACAATTTTGACCCATTGACACTGAAAGAATGACAATAAACTTCCAATTCAAGATGGTGAGTGGTTCAGAGGGTAATCTGCTGATGATGCTGCCCTTGTCGCTGTAGGTGGAAGTAGTCATGGGTTTCAAAGGTGCTGTCTAAGGAGTCTTAGTGAACTCCTGCATATTATAGATGATTCACAATGTTGCTACTGAGAGTCATTGGTGGAGAGAGTGGACGTTTGAGGATGTGGTGCCAGTGTTGCTTTATCTTCGATGCTGTCAAGCATCTTGAGTGTTGTTAGATGCTGTATTCGTCTAGGTAAGTGGGGAGTATTACATCATACTCCTGATCTATGCTTTGTAGATAGTGGACAGACTTTGAGGGGGTGGGTGGGGTTGGGGGCGACGGTGTGTCAGGAGGTGAGTTATTCACTGCACAATTTTCAATCTCTAACCTGCTGTTGTAGCCACAGTATTATGCCGGAAATTCCTCCCTAACAGCATTGTGGGTCTGCCTACAGCACATGGACTGCAGCGGTTCAAGAAGGCAGTTCACACCACCATCTGAAGGGCAACTAGGACCTAGCAATTAATGCTCACCAGCCAGTGATACCCATGATTCAATTAAAAAATGGTAAGTCCACTTCAGTTTCTGGTTAATGGTAAATGTCCAACGTATTGATAGTGAGAGCAAAACCATTGAATATCAAGGGGAGATAATTGGATTTTCCCTTGTCAGAGATGATCATTACCTAGCCTGTCCAAATCACGTTTTCTTGACGTCCAGCTTCATGGTGTATTTGGAAAGATAGAAAGCTGAATATTAATCAGGTAAGTTATACCATTGACAATGTGTTTAACAAATAATAATCCACTTTAATTGTCAACTTACTGCTACCTAGGAAGGAACATCACCTCGCCTGTGATTAGATGGAGTGAGATGGGCCTCATTGAACTTTTCATCTGATTCTCTTCATATCTCATGTTGCTCAAGCCCCTATAAGATTACACCCCTGCTAGCAACATTTCATTTGCAACAATAAATCAGAGAACACATTATTATATGTCTTAATCAGATCTCCAAAATCACTGTTATTTGTTTTATGCTCAAAGAGGGCTTGACATGCAGCACAGGAAGGAGAAAATAGAGGCAAATGTAAGAGCGTCATCTACACTTAAACAAAATAGCAACAAACATAATGGATTACGATGAAATCAAATAGGGAACTAAGAAATTACAACAAGGGTTTGAAGTCATTCAATAATGAAACTAATTGCATATATGTACTCAAGGAACTATTATAAATCAGCCTGTCCCGTATTATCCTTGATACTCCATTCACTTTAATCAATACCCATTCTTTCCTTAATAGCTGTCACAAGTTAAAAGGCTTTTAAAAGGTAAAGGAACTTTAAAAATACAGTATATTCACTTATCTTGTATTATGTGTCAATGACATTAACACATGTTTTGTGAGCAACTTCTGAATTTTTTTTAAGATGCCCAGTGAAAGGAATAATTGGCTAGTCAATAGCTGGCCAATAGCAATTGCTTGGCATTCAGGTGGATGTCTACCATCTAGAGTTCTGGTCATGCCTTATCCTGACTGTTGTGCCCTTGGGGTCTTGTCTCCTATCTTCTACAATTGCTGGTTCAGGTATATGGTCTGAATGTGATGGCACATTGAGAGATAGTTATTTTGCCAAGCCAACTTCAAACACACCCCTGTTGTAGAATCATGTGCTAAAAGGATGTCAACATTAGGCCATTATAAGAAGGAAAGTTGACAACAGGGAAAGAGGTAAATATTGATTATCACACAAATCTCAGTAGGGCACTATACTTTCAAGAGAGATAGCTGATATCACAAGATGTTATGTTCTAGCTGACAGGTCTCCAAAGGTAAGTCACAACAGCCCCCACCAATTTCTACTTTTATTTCAGATTTCCAATCTGTAATATTTTGCCTTCACCTGCTTTCCAAACCTCCATCTAGGTTCCAAGAAAAGTGCATCTCATCACAACCCTGCTCCTGCCACAGACATGAGAATCTCACCAGGCTTACTGAATAGCATGGCCTAATCACACAACCAGAGAACATGAAAAGAACAAAAGCTGCAATTTTCTGGGAGCAACTGTCGTTAAGGCAGAAGCCAGAGGCAACTAGATTGGCAGTTATTGAGAACATAAATGTCGCAGCTATATGATAATCCACCAGTGATGGATTCTTCTTAGAAGAAGTAACTGTAAGTATAAATCAAATGTTTGAATGTCTGATCAATGAATGCAATTAAAATTATGAATAATCAACTGAGGCTATAACAGTAATTGATGATATCAGACAATATCTTATTCATTAATGCCTTAGTACAAAACATTTTTAAATGTACTGTTATTAAATTTTAAATTATAAAATGAATTATTATAAGGAATAGCTATCATTACCAATGAAGATAATAATCCCTTGGAAAAATGAAGTGTTATAAACTTGGCACAGCATAATATTTAACTGAACATTGGGAAAAAAAACAGAATATATAAATACAGTTATCATAACGAAGTCAATAGCTAGGAGATTTGTCAGCAGTTTGCGTAGCTGCAAGCATGAGTCCAAGTAGAATGATGTCTCCTTACTGCCAGCAAATAAAGGATATCATCAAATGGATGTGAGGTATTCACTGAGGGTGAGGGAAACAGTTAGAACACATGGACCACGTTGGAACAAGTGACATTGGTGGAAAAATGTCAAAGTCTAAGCAAACCCCAACTGCAGTTTTTAAATATGAGGAAAATGGATGAGAAAGAGGCAAGAAGAAGAATTAAGTATAAAAATCACATCATTTTCAAAAGTTGACCCATGTCATTGGCCATGGCCTCAGCAGTGGTCTTCCTGAGAATAGCCAGCACCATTTTTCCCATTGGTGTTTCCACAAGCTGCTGCATCTGAGCCTCTAGGTCAGTACTGCTGGTTTATGTTGGCCCTGACCTGCCCTTCAAAAGAGAAGAAAATATGTCAGTGAGCGTCTTGCAATCAATTTGGCTGATGTGGCTATTATGGCTGAATACTTCAGAGTGGGAATATACTTCCCGGACTGTAATTGCAGTCTGGCAGTAGTAGTGGTGTCCAATCATTTCTCAATTGTGAAATGGAGTGGAGTTTGGGACCAGCCAAGACCAGTTTTATTGGAAATTGTCAGCTCAAATTGTTCTGTTTGAAACAAGCTCGAATGAGAACCTGTCAAGCCAAGTTGTCATAGTCTTACCAGACCAACAGGGTGCTCTCCCATCAGAGAGAGCTGACTGGTGGTGATTTCGTCTGAGGACCACCATACTTCAGGTGAGGGGAAAGTTTGAGAAGGAGAGTCCTTCATAGTAACCTTAGCCAGTGACGGGAATTTGAACCCATGCTGTTGGCATCACACTGCTTTGCAACATGAGAATCTACAGCTCGGTGTCAATTAACAGATAGGTTGATCCATTATTAACTTGTAAGAGATAGAACTTAATTCACCCATTTCATTTTATTTTTATTCAGTTATGGTACTTTTAAAGGGCATCAGTATAATGTAAGTTTTTAAAAAAATTACAGGTCTTTTCTGGAACAAAACAATGTATCTGTACAAAGGAAAGCCACTTTGCCTTAATAATTGTCAGTTTGAAGCAACATTGGAATTTATATACTTCTGGATTTGTCCAGACAAAACAATCTGAGAATAAGAGATAGTAGGAACTGCAGATGCTGGTGAATCTGAGATAACAAGGTGTAGAGCTGGATGAACACAGCAGGCCAAGCAGCATCAGAGGAGCAGGAAGGCTGATGTTTCGGGCCTAGACTCTTCTTCAGAAATCTGAGAATAAAGTTTGTTTTATTGTGAAAAACAGAAATGCTGAAAACTACAAGTACTTCAATCACAGACACATCAGCACAAATGTACACTTACAATTCAGATAATTCATTTTTGGCTTTTTATGATTTAGATCTTGGATCTCCTGGGTTATATAATTGTTGAGCTTTGCATAAGAGCCTAATCATTCAAACTCCTTTGTACTGAGGTAGGCAGGACAAATAAATATGACTTATTAAAGGAATATACAATGATAGAATGGGAGAGATTTAAAAATATATATCAGAAGCATGGAAGATCTACTGGAGAAAGTGAATACAATTTAAAATGAAAGGCATTATTGAGTGAGTGAGGGTAAAGTGAATCATTTAAGTATTAGATATGAGTTCTGAATGATTGGGATTGCTGGCAGGTGAATGATAGTAATGCAGCAATTTGAACAGTGCCTGAGAGTGGGGAGAAAGTTGTTTTGGGTATGGAGTTAAAGATGAGTATTGACAACTGGACGTTCATCTGCATGCAATAGATGACCAAGAAGGTGAACTCTATTTCACAACACCCTGCTGATCTGCTTTCAGGACCATCGGAACTCAGATTGGACTCATCTGCCAAGAATCTCTCTTCAAATGCCAGAGCAGGCAAACTCCTTCATGGCTGCAGTGCCAATGTCAGACAAGCCAAGCTTTCCAAGTAACATCAATGCAAGAGTTGGTGCAGATTACCACGCATCAAAAGGGTCAGTGGAGAAAATGGGGTTCATTGTTGCAACAGCCAAAGTCTCCCTTGCTGAAGACGTGTTACGCGCTGACAGTCATCAACAGAATTTCAGTCCCTCATTGTAGCAAGATACCTATGTAGAGATCCAGTGTGCCATTTTGCATTGGATCCCATGGGCAGTTGCATTCTTGACCAGCCTGCCATGAAGGACCTTATCAAAAGACTTGCTAAAGTCTATGTTGATCCACCGAATGCATTACTCTCAACAACACTCTTGGCTATCCCCTCTCAAAAAAAAGTGATCAAATTTTTTAAACTCAATCTTCCCTTAGCACGTCCATGCTGAATTTCACTGATTAATCTGCATTGCTCCAAGCGCAGGTGTATTCTGTCCCTTCCTCTTTTTATCATAATGGGATGACGTTAGCAGTCCTCCAGACTTCTGGCACCTCACCTCTGGTCAGAGACGATTTGAACATTACTGCCAGTAACCCTGATATCTACTCCCTTAACACCGTCAACAGCCTTGGATACGTTTCATCTAGACCTACAGATTTCTATATTTTTAAGGCTGCTAATCTCACAAGTACCTCCTCTCTCCTTATGTTAATATCTTCTAATATTTTACAGTGCTTCACTCTGATATCTATACCTATATCCTCCTTTTCTATTGTGAAGAATGATGAAATGTAATAATTGAGTTTGTGCCCATGGTCTTCCACATCTGCATGGGTATTACCTCTATGGACCGTAATGAACCTACTCTTTCCCTAACGATTCTCGTATTCTTTATATACTTAAAAAAAACACTTGGGGTTTTCCTTTATTCTACCCACTGATGCATTCACATCCTCTCTTTTTGCTTCCCAAAATTCCTATTTATTATCTCCCCTGCTCTTCTTATTCTTCTTTAGGGGCTGTATTGAGCATTTGGTATCTGCATTAAAAAGCCCCCAAAGGAAAGGGGGAATTTTGGACCTAGTCCTCTTTAACTTTATTCTAAATTTTAATACTCCTTGACAGCTATGGTTGACTGGTTTTGTTCCCACCCTTTATCTTTATGGAACACAGCCTGAAGTAGTGTCATCTGCTGGTCACTAGTTCCAAATGCTCCTCTACTGATACATCTTCCACCTGCCCAGACTCAATTCCACTATTGCGTGCTGACCTATCACCTCTCTTGTTTGGTTTTGTATGAACTGGGTCAAATAATTTTACTGGATACAATTTAACAATGTTGTTCCCTCCCTTTCTTGCACACTAAAATTATTTCAGTTAACATTTGTGTAGTTAAAATCCATTAGCTCCCCTGCCTTATTAATCTTACACTTCTCTAAAATTTGATTGCATATATCATCCTCTAGCTCTCCCTGACTGTTTGAGGGGCTATAATATGCATCCAAGATGTGTTTGCCCCTTTGTGTTTTTTTTAACATCTATCCATATAGTCTCCTTTGATGATACGCCCAATATAAGATTCCTCCTCACTATTAGAGTAGATTGCTAGGTCAATATTGTGATGCCCCCCTCCTTTTTATCTTTTATATTGCATTCCAATATATCATGTTCCATTCAGAATGTGGAAATTTAGTTTAGGTGATTTGATAAGATCCTTTCACAATTTTTTTTGTAGACAATTCTAAACAGATCTGACTGATTAAACATTTACAATAGTGATAAATAGTCAGAAACCAAATGAATATTGTTGAGGGTTATAAAATTGTGAAGGGCATAGATAAGATGAATGACAAAGGTCTTTTTCCTAGGGTGGAAGAATTCAAAATTAGAGCGCACATTTTTAAGGTGAGAAGAGAAAGATTAAAAAAGACATGAGGGGCAAACATTTTAAACAGGCTTGTGTGTGGAATGATCTGCCAGAGAAAGTGATGGATGCAGGTGCAATTACAATGTTGAAAAGACATTTGGATAAGTTCATGAGTAAGAACGTTTTGGAGGATATAGGTCAAATGCAGGCAGGTGGGACTTGTTTAGTTTCGGAACATGGTCGGCATGGACTAGTTGGATCAAAGGTTCTGTTTCTATGCTGTATGATTCTCTGACTCTGTGAGTAGAGTTGATTGCTTTTTATTGTGTATTTAATTCTAGCCTTTCTCTCACTCACTTGAAAGATTCTGAATTTAAAAGGTTCATTTTCAGTGTCACAATGCATTAGCTAATATCCGAATGAGTGATCTCAGCATCATCTGTAAGACAGCATGCAGTATTTCCATTCAATAAAAATGCTGCTTGCTGAATTTGTAAAAGCTGAATTAATTTTGTAATATTTAATAAATGAAATCTTACAGTCTCTTATTAACTTAGAATTTTGTCCACTCACGAATGCTTCTACATTTAGTATCAGTACTATCTTAAGGATATTAATGCAAGCCATGTTTGTGTAACTGTAGATCAGACATAGCTCAGATCTGGTAAAGCTCCTTTTACACTTTCACAATAATGTGCTTGTCTCAAAATGAAGTCGCTAATTTGTGCTATATTGTTGCTTGGCCCTTTGGACCTCCTAAGAACTAAGCTGTTGGCAGCCAACATAGAAAATAAACCTTATCCCTTTCCAATCAATGCCAAGTCCCAGAAATGAAAATGCGGTGAGTTCACCCAACACCCCATCATGGCCATCAGATAAACTACTTTATTAAAATAGGTTGTAACAGATTTACAGGGAAGACATTATTTTGCTGACAGGGTTCAGCAAAAGGTTATGTGTGATCACTGACTGATGTCCCATTAATAAGCCCAGCATGCAGTTGAGCTCAATACCTGGATGTTATCATGTGTCCAGAGATCACAGTCACTCTGTGTTGTAGAGCTCTGGACATAGGTTGTGTCTGGAGGTGCTTGTTAACGTCTGAACTAGTTTAGCTGCAACTAAACCCACCAGAGATCTTTAAGCAGCCAGAGTCCATGTATCTAATTTGTGTTACTATTAGGCAACACAAGAACATCATCAGAGGTTACCCATCTGATATGACATTAAACCAGCTAGAAAAGGAGGACAGATGTTGAGTTTTGTTTACCCGAGAAAGGACAGGAATTTGAAAAAGGATTTGTTTGCAAAATTCAAGATCTTTAATTGTATAGACAAGTTGAATTCATACACCTGAGGCACATTTGATAAAAGGCTGAAGTAGGAATATGACTGGAAGAATCAGAAGTAATTATTTCACACAGAGAATTGTGAATGTTGTAGTGGATTTCCCAGGGAGATGATAAAGAAAACGGAATCATCATTTTGAAAAGGGAATTGTAAGATGCCTGCTAACAATTTTATGTCAAGAAGCCCATGCATTCTGTTTATAAACTCTCACAGAATCAGAGATTCATTATGGTGCAGAAAAGACCATCCAGCCCAATATACCTGCACCGGCTTTCTGAACATTTTGGCTCTTTGTCAATCTGCAGCCTTTTCCCTAAAACCTGCACAATGTTTCTGTTTCAATAATCATCTAATGCCCTTTTGAGGGTTTCATTTCAATCTGCCTCACCAAACTTCCAGGTAACGCATTCTATACCCTGACTATTTGCTGCATGAAAATGTTGTTTTCTCATGTTGTATTTACTTCTTTTGTGGAATAATTTTAATGAATACCTTCCGATTTTCAATCTTCTTATAAGTGGGAATACTTTCTCCCTATTCACTCCACCAGACACCTCATAATTTTGGAAAGTTCATTCTCTTTGGAAAACAGTCCCAAGTTCTCTAATCTTACCTTATAACTGACGTTTCTCAACCCCGTAACCATTCTTGTGGTTCCGCCCAGAACTATACGCAATACTCCAGCTCAGGTCTAATGTAGTGCCCTATATAAGTTCAGCATAACCTCCCTGTTGTCGAACTCTATACCCCTAAAAGTGAATTCAAGAATACCAAACCTGACTGCCCTGGTCGACCCATTGTCTCCGCCTGCTCCTGCCCCACCGAACTTATCTCTACTTATCTCGACTCCATTTTCTCCCCCTCGGTCCAGCAACTCCCCACCTACGTCCGTGACACCACCCACACCCTCCACCTCCTCCAAAACTTCTGATTCCCCGGTCCCCAACACCTCATCTTTACCATGGACGTCCAGTCCCTATACACTTGCATTCCCCATGCGGATGGCCTAAAGGCCCACCGCTTCTTCCTGTCCCGCAGGCCCGACCAGTCCCCCTCCACTGACACCCTCATCCACTTAGCTGAACTCGTCCTCACCTTTAACAACTTCTCTTTCAATTCCTTCCACTTCCTACAGACAAAGGGGGTGGCCATGGGTACCCGCGTGGGCCCAAGCTATGCCTGCCTCTGTGTAGGTTACGTGGAACAATCCCTCTTCCGTAGCTACACTGGCCCTATCCCCCACCTCTTCCTCCGTTACATCGATGACTGTATCGGCGCTGCCTCGTGCTCCCACGAGGAGCTCGAACAGTTCATCCACTTCACCGACACCTTCCACCCCAACCTTAAGTTCACCTGCACCATCTCCGATACCTCTCTCTCCTTCCTGGACCTCTCTGTTTCCATCTCTGGCAACCACCTGGAAACCGATATCCATTTCAAGCCTACTGACTCCCACAGCTACCTAGAATACACCTCCTCCCACCCACCTTCCTGCAAAACTGCCATCCCCTATTCCCAATTCCTGCGCCTCCGCTGCATCTGCTCCCAGGATGAGGCATTCCACTCCCGAACATCTCAGATGTCCTCGTTTTTCAAGGACTGCAACCTCCCCACCTCAGTGGTCGAGAACGCCCTCGGCCGTGTCTCCCACATTTTCCGCAACTCATCCCTCACACTCCCTCCCCGCAATAACAACCAAAACAGAAACCCCCTCATCCTCACGTACCACCCCACCAACTTCCGGATCCAACGTATCATCCTCCGACACTTCTGCCATCTGCAATCTGACCCCACCACCAAAGACATTTTTCTCTCCCCACCCTTATCTGCTTTCCAGAGGGACCACTATCTCCGTGACTCCCTTGTCCGCTCCACACTCCCCTCCAGCCCCACCTCACCTGGCACTTTTCCCTGCAACCATAGAAAGTGCTACACCTCCCCCCTCACCCCCATCCCAGGCCCCAAGAAGACCTTCCACATCAAACAGATGTTCATCTGCACATCTGCTAATGTGGTATACTG
The DNA here is from genome assembly GCF_021869965.1 of Rhincodon typus. Classification (NCBI taxonomy): domain Eukaryota; kingdom Metazoa; phylum Chordata; class Chondrichthyes; order Orectolobiformes; family Rhincodontidae; genus Rhincodon; species Rhincodon typus. The sequence continues at coordinate 82,230,406 of NC_063335.1, read as the reverse complement.
TATCCGCTGTTCCAGATGTGGCCTCCTCTACATCGGGGAAACCAAGCGGAAACTTGGGGACCGCTTTGCAGAACACCTACGCTCGGTTCGCAATAAACAACTGCACCTCCCAGTCGCGAACGATTTCAACTCCCCCTCCCACTCCTTAGACGACATGTCCATCCTGGGCCTCCTGCAGTGCCACAACGATGCCACCTGAAGGTTGCAGGAACAGCACCTCATATTTCGCTTGGGAACCCTGCAGCCCAATGGTGTCAATGTAGTCTTCACAAGCTTCAAAATCTCCCCTCCCCCAACCGCATCCCAAAACCAGCCCAGCTTGACCCCACCTCCCTAACCTGTCCTTCCTCCCAACTTCCCCCCCCCCCCCCCTCCGCCCCACCCCCCTCCCCTACCCACTAACCTCATCCCGCCCCCTTGACCTGTCCGTCCTCCCTGGACTCACGTATCCCCTCCCTAACTCCCCACCTACACTCACCTTTACTGGCTCCAACCCCGCCTCTTTGACCTGTCTGTCTCATCTTCACCTATCTTCTCCTCTGTCCATCTTCTATCCACCTCCCCCTTTCTCCCTATTTATTTCAGAATCCCCTTCCCCTCCCTCATTTCTAAAGAAGGGTCTAGGCCCGAAGTGTCAGCTTTCCTGCTCCTCTGATGCTGCTTGGCCTGCTGTTTTCATCCAGCTCTACACCTTGTTATCTCAGATTCTCCAGCATCTGCAGTTCCTACTATCTCTTCAAGAATACTGAATGATTTTTTAACTGCTGTCTTTTCCATCTTCAATGGCTTGGGCACATACATAACCATGTCTCTCTGCTCTTTCATACTCTATATGAGTACACTTTATTTTATGCACTGGATATACTTGTATGAAAAATGTATCATCACATGGTTCTTTACATTGAACTTCATTTGCCACCTGTCTGTTCACTCCACCAACACAGCAATGTCCTCTTAATGTTCTACACTGCCTTCCTCACAGGTTACCATGTTCCAACATTTTGGATCATTGACAAAATTTGAAGCTATTCCCAATACGTGAATATCTAGACCATCTGTATTAAAAAGATCGCGTTTTGAAATTCTTCTTTAGTTTTGGATTGTGAGGCAAAATGAGAAAAGAGTATTGCTTTAAAACAAAGACATTGTGGAAGGAGACACTGCAGGTTTAAACCAAGTTACTGTAAGTTGTTGTGAATTGTCGTTGTGTTCAAACAATGGGGGAAGATACTGGAGACTCAGCAGCATTGTCGGTGTGTTTAGGGCACATTTGCTTGGAGCACGGCCAGTGATCGGTTTGTCATTCAAGACCAGTTGCTGGATAAGTACCCTTCAATATGACGGCAACTTTCTAATTAACTCTGCAGCAGGTGGGCAACCTGTGTACCGCAAGAGAGTGGCAGAAAGCCTCCATATTCTAAAAATACAGCATCTCCCACATTTTGTAGAGAAATGAAAAAAAATTGCAAGGTAACTTGATATTCTCACTCACCATTTGTCCTGCAGGCTGCTAACTCTGACCTGTGACTGAAAGATTGGACAATTGGTGTGACAACCATCCTGTGCCTTCAGTAAAGAACTGAAGAACAGAGAACAAAGAATATAAGATATTAGAGGGGCTCAGAAGAAGGAAAAGGATAACTATAATTGAATCCTTTGAATTAGTGCTATTGAAATGTATTTCCTTATTTATTTTTTCTGCCCATGACATCTATATTCTTTGTTTGTAGGTGTCTTCTGCATGTGTGTGCAACGGTTTAAGAAGCAGGTAGACTTTAAGTTGGAGAGTTATAATTTTTTTTTACTTGTGGTTATAAATAGTTTATTTGAACTAACTAGTCATTTCTTATTAAGCACAGAAACACGGTCAGTGTTTTTGTTAACCTGAGTTCATCAGGCAGGAAAACTGAGGATTTTGCGTAATTTTGTTTAAATCTTTAATTTCTGTATTGTTCACAGGAGTAGTGGTGTTGAAGTATCCATATGCTTTCCCAAGTGGATCATAACAATATATGTCAGAAAACAAAAGGCTTTCAATACCGACCCCTAGGGAGTTCCACTACAAACCTTTCTCCAACCTGAGAAATACCCAATAAGCATTACTCTCCATTGCAGTTGTTCGTTTGCTCACCAAGCGGGTTGTTCCGTGGTGTGCAGATGGTTCGTTACCATTCTAGGCAACAAAATCAGTGTGACTCTATTCGATGATATTACCTAGAATGGTAATGAAACATCTGCACATCATGGAACAACCTGCTTGGTGAGCAAACAAACAACTGCATCCGCAACCCGAGCTACAAATTTTCACTTATAACTTAAAAATTACTCTCCATTTCCTATCAGTCAACCAGTATTTGTTTTAGCCACATTTCTACTGTCCCTTTCTTCCATGAGCCATAATGTTCCTATTGTTTGGCAATGTATTAAACAACTTTTGGAAGTCCAACAACATTCCATTAACTGCAACTCTCATCAGCTGTCTCTATTACCTCTTAAAGAATCTCCATTGTGTTAGTTAGCCATGATTTTTTCTTAACAAGTCCATGCTGACTTTTCCAAGTTAACTTATACTCTTCCCTGTGACTATCACTCTTATTCTCAACAATTGTGTCTTGATGTTTCCCCTCCATTGAAGTTAAATTGACTGGCCTATATTTGTTAGGCTTATCATGGAATCATAGAAGTTTTAGGGCACAGAAAGAGGCCATTCAGCCCATCATATCTTCATCAGCTCTTCGTATAAGCATATTACCTAGTACCAATCTTCTGCTTTCACCCCAATATCCTTACATATTATTTCTATCCAAATAATCATCCAATACCCTCTTGATGGCTCAACTAACTTTGCCCTACCACATTTCCAGGTGGTGTATTCTATACCCCAACAATTTGTTGAGTGATTTTCAGAAAAATATATCATCGTCACTTCCTTTGCAAATCACTTTAAGTCAAAAGCCCCTCACTTTCAAGTTGGAAAGCTAATAATTTAAATAACATGCCCCTTTTGTAATTGAACACATGCTTAATGGGAGTAATTGTTTTAGGGTGTTAACTGGACCTACGCAGTTCAAATTAGCAGAATGGTCCAGCGACACTATAGAATTGAATTTAATGGACTAAGCCACATAAGGAGGTACAGGGTCGATGGCAAAAAAGCTTGGAAATAGGTTTTAAACAGCATTTTATTAAAAAAATGCAAATGGAGAGACAAAAAGATTTAGGTCAGGATTTGCAGAGCTTACAGCTTTGGAAGTTGAAGTCGCAGCCACCAATGATGAAATGATTAAAATTAAAAGGTCAGAACTGAAAGAAAAGCAAAAGCAAAATATTGGTGGTGGTAGTTATCTGAAATAATAAGAACAAGTGTTGGAGAAGCTCAGCATGTCTGTCCGCATCTATAGAGAGAGAAACAGAGTTAATATTTTGAGTCTTATATGATTCTTCTTTGGAAGTGAGGAGAGAAGTGCATTAATGATCAGTTTCATATTGTTTAAAGAGCTCAGGAGTGCCAAGTAGAACAGAAAGGAAGGTCAAATGAAAATTAGAGGATAAATGAGATTAGGGATTAGGGATCACAGAACAAAGGCCAAAGGGTGTTGGATTTGTTGTGGAGAAGTAAGCTTGATCCAGAGTAAGTGTTGATTGCAGAATATATGTCAGCTCTGTTGAAAGTAAAACCAAGACCAGACACTGTTGTGAGGAGTTTAAAAATGAATGATAGTGTTCATGGTCTGAATTTGTTGAACCTTGAGCTAGAAGAGCCTAGAAGACTTTAAAGTGCCTAAAATACGAATGAAGTGTTGTTCTTCCAGCCTGTATTGGAAAACCGTAGTAGATCCATGATAGAATGCATGCATCAAAAGCACGGTGGCAAATTAGAAAGAAGCCAGATATCTGCGAGGATATGTAATTGGAAGAAATCGATAGAGAGGGGCAAGGCAATACATTCAAAAACAAAGCTTTTTCTCTTTGAAAGCCAACATACTTTATCCTGTTGAAACTGTATCCATGGGTTCTGCTACTTCCATAGACCTGTGCCTGCATTGTTGTCTCTTGTTGGATTCTATCTAGATGAACGTCTCCATGAGCGTGTGGTTGTTAGGTGTCTACACTGCATTCTTGAAATTGTTATCTTCATCTCCCTCACTCTCAGGTAGTCTTGTAAACTCTGTATTTATGGTCTAATATACATGCTATCAATTACAGCTGTCTGCAGTTATTTCCAATATTCTCTTCTTTGATTCCTGACAAAATGTGATTGCTGATATCACAGTAATATCATCTTATCATTAACACATTAATTTTTCGTTACACTACAGGATTCTCTCAGAGATTTTTTAAATGGTCAGGTCAGGAAGACAATACACGCCATGAAAAATAACAAAATGACACCTGGCGACTTAGTGTCATTTTATTCAATTTAACATTAACTCACTTCTTTGGTGGAAACCATTATAAAAGAGTGAAACCAGGTCTAAATTGTTCCAAATCACCTAAGGATTCCATTGATTTTTCTATAGAAAATGTCAGAACTTTATAAATTGGCAGAACCATGCTGGTATTGAAACATTCGAACCACAGAAACCCAGATGATTTTGAAGTTATGATTAATTTTGTTCAATGGAAGTTGGAGTTATGTTCTTATTTGAAAAACAAAAATAGCAGAATGCATGAAGCAGTGCTGCAAGTGGGAAAATAGTGGGAAAGCAGTGGTAAAATATTGGGAAAATATGTAATTATAAGTAGAACTGATCAAAAAAAATTAAACTCCTAAAACTTAGGCTATCAAGCTGATCAGGAGACGGTCTGAGATAACGAGGTGTTAGAACTGGATGAACACAGCAGGCCAAGCAGCATCAGAGGAGCAGGAAAGTTGACGTTTCAGATCTGGACCCTTCTTCAGAAATGGAGGAGGGGAAGGGGATTCTGAAATAAATAGAGAGAGAGGGGGAGGCGGGTGGAAGATGGATAAAGGAACAGAAGGGTGGAGAGGAGATGGACAGGTCAAAGAGGCGGGGATGGAGCCAGTAAAGGTGAGTGTAGATGGGGAGTCAGGGTGGGGGTTGGTCAGTCAAGGGAAGATGGACAGGTCAAGGAGGCGGGGATGATGCTGGTAGGTAGAAGGTGGGGGTGGGGGTATGGTTGGTGAGGTGGGAGGAGCGGATAGGTGGGAGAAAAGACGGACAGGTTAGGGAGGCGGGGACAAGCTGGGCTGGTTTTGGGATACAGTCGGGTGTGGGGAGATTTTGAAGCTTGTGAAGTCCACATTGATACCATTGGGCTGCAGGGTTCCCAAGCAAAATATGAGGTGCTGTTCCTGCAACCTTCCGGTGGCATTGTTGTGGCACTGGAGGACGACCAGGATGGACATGAGGGTCTGCAGCTTTTTGAATAAGTAAGATAGTTGTAGAGAGAAGATGCTATTGATGAGATATTTTAGTTATCAATTATCAATTAGGCAGATAAGCAAGAGGCATAAAGCCCCTAAAGCAAGTTTAATGACACTTGACAAATAATTGTCTTTTGAATTATTGTTTTCAATATGTGAGGATGAGTATTAAGCATGTATAAATACCTTGGAATTAATGCTCAGTAATGAGTCACAACTCCAGTCAGGTCTCATCCCAGCTATCATCACCGAAATCTATCATTGTAAAATATCGGCTCCTTACTCTGTCAGGTGAAGTGACGGCTCTCCAAAAGTTTGTGATTTCAAATAAACCTGTTGGACTATAACCTGGTGTCATGTGAATTCTGACTTTGTCCACCCCAGTCCAACACCGGCACCTTCACATCATTACATAATCAGGTAGCCAGACCTGCCAGGTTAAACTTAAGTTCTTTAGTTCTCAATTCTATCCTTCTCAAAATAAAATGGCTGGTTTTTGGAATTGCACTGCTAACTCTGGACCAACTTTGAGCAATTGATGTATTTGTACTCTGAGATCCCTTTGTTTCTTGAGCCCACTCATATTGGCAATTTCCAATTAGGTGATATCTCTATTCCTCCTGCCAAAATATACAAACTCTTATCTATCAGTTTTGAACATCATTTAAAAGAAATCAGAATTTTTAAAATTCAGTATGTTTGTCCTATGATTGGAAGAAGCTACCTCGCTGAATGTGTTTCAGGCAAGGCAAGATAAATTTTTGAACCGTAAAGGAATTAAGGGTTATGGTGAGCGGGCGGGTAAATGGAGCTGAGTCTCAAAAAGATCTGCCATGATCTTATTGAATGGCGGGGCAGGCTCGAGGGGCCGGATGGCCTACTCCTGCTCCTAGTTCTTATGTTCTTATGTTCTTATTTACTAAGAGGACACTGCAGTAGCTTTGTGGAAATCTGTTAACAACTCATGCTTATCTTAGAACTGATAGTCAATTGGAGAGCAAACAAAACTCAAGATACAGCAAGTTTGGAAGGAGTATGAGCAATTCCAAGAGCCAGGCAGAAAATTTGAACAGATACTTCAGTACAACTTTGGGAGGAAAAGTTGTTTGAGGTTGCTTAAGGGCAGTGGATTCACAAATTTCTATTTTTTATTACAATGTATGTTGAAAGATCCATTCTTTTCATCTTTATTTGAACTACAAGAAGGTTATATTTGATTCTAAATTACTTAAAGAAATTATCAAATATTAAATCAAAAGGGCTTACAATTTTAACAAAACACCACATCTTTTGATAGGTTGTGACTAATGAAATGCTCAGCAGGTCTGCCAGCATCTGTTGAGAGAAATCAGAGGTAACACTTTGAGTCCAGTGACCTTCCCTCAGAGCTGATCCAATATTCCCATATTTGCCAATGATACAAAACTAGGTAGAAATGTAAGTCACGAAAAATGCAAGAACATTTTAATAGTACTTGGACAGGCTAAGTGAATGAGACACAATGTGACAGTTGAAGTTATTCACTTTGGTAGATTAATTGGAAAGAAAAAAATGTCTTAAACAGTGAGAGTTTGAGGAATGCTGGTGTCCAAAACGATATGTCTGTCTTTATGCTTTAGTCACTAAAAACAATTAAGGATACAATTGGTAAACTGGTCTTCATTGCAAGGGGATTTGAACATGATTGTAAAGATGTCTTGCTGCAATTGTATAAACTGTTGTTAAGAATGTGTCTGGACTATTTTAGTCTTCTTGCTGAAGGAATAAACAGTGCAATATAAATTCATTAGATTAATCCCTGGGGTGATGAGATTTTCTTATGAGGAGAGATTGAATAAACTAGGTCTGACTCCTTGACAGTTTCAAAGTTTGAGAGATGAAACAAAGTAAATTCTTACAGATGTGTACTGTAATCACTTTAAGAGTGATGTCCCTTCAAGAAGCTCAAAATATGACTAACATGCAGGTGAACCAAGTAACTGGATGTCATCACATGACCAGAAGCTGGAGGCACTCTGCATCATTGTACCCCAGTCAAAATGTAAACTAAGAGATTACTCTGTGCTGTCTGTAGTTGAGCCAGAGAATTAAACAGAATCATTTGCATTATGTAACATTGGTGAGTAGGTGTAAAAGAGCTGGCTGATTTAACACGTTTCATGACTAGAGCATTATGAGAAAGGATGGCCAAAAATGAATGCCTTCCACTATAATTGACCTTCCCACTGATCATATAATGCCATCAAGGCATGCCATCAAGATGTTGTCAGTATCCAATTTGCCTCATTGATAACTGTCTAGGATGGGTCAGATCTGGAGATTAGAGATTGTGATTTTACCCTATCCATTTGGAATCAAGCTGAGTGGACAGTTAAAATGCCTTTGGTGGTTAGTTAGTTTGAACTCTCTAAACACCTGAACTGCTAGGATTTTTTCATTGATGGTAAAGCACCTGCCCAAAGGCTTTTTGAGTATGTGAGTTAAGTTGCAATTATGGCTCTGGGACTTGTGTGCAATTTTTCATGATAGGCCTGTTTGGAAAAGTTGTGAATTTTCGTAGTACACCCCAACAAAGGTAGAAGAAACACATGGGTTAAGCTTATAAATTTTGAAAATAATATTCCAGCTAGAACACTGAAAACTGGTGTTCCAAGGGTTGATGGTATCCTAACCAAGCTTTTTCTAGTGCAGCTACAATGCTAGCATCTATTTGCAGTATATCTTTAACTAGCACTAATACTATCAAGCACATTTTTTAGGATGTAGACATTCTTTTAATTACATTAAACTTAACTGGAATTCTATTGCCACAAAAGTTTTCTGATTAACTTTCAGTTATTCATTGACTTCACTAATGAAGCTAGAAACAGGGCTTGATTTTTTTGTTTTGCTTTCACTTGGAACTCTAGCTTGAATAGTTGAAACATCTGCAGAACCAGATGGCAATTCAGAAGCTCCTTCTGCAAGCTTACAAACTTAATTTACAAATAAATAGATTGTTGTAGAAATGCACACGTGTTTGTTTCTGCCGTCTGTTTCTAAGAAACATTGACAGTAATTTGTAATGAAGTCCAAATCATAATTAGAAAATAATCTGACTCTTTGGTCATATTGCTATGATCCCAGTTGATGTTATTACTGGAAAGGTCAGGTCCCAGACCTGAAACTTGGCTTGATAGTTTTATTTGCTTTGGTTTTAACAAAGTGACCTCTCCCTGAAACATTAGCACACAATGCTGCAGATTTTGCTTTAATGATAGAATTTAAGTCAACAATTTTAAACATACTGTTAAGTCCCTTAAGAAGCCTATATGTTTCAATGAGATTATCTCTTCTTCCTAGAAATGAGTGCAGTCTCTTTCTGTTCAACCTATGTTCATAAAATAATCCCTCTAACCCAGGGATCATCTGTATGGAAGGCCAATCCATCTAGTGCTGTTCTCCACTGCCCTTTGTTTTTCCTTTTCAGAAAATAACCAATTTCCCTCTAGAATGCCTCAATTGCATCTGACTCCAACACATTCTTAGACTGTACATTCCAGATCCTGAATATACTCACTGCGTGAAAAGGTTGTTTTTGCATGTCTTCTTTCCTTCTTTTGCCAATTATCTTAAGTCTGTGTCCCCTGGTTCTTGATTGCTCCACCAGTGGGAACAGTTTTTCTTCCTATCTACTCTGTCCAGTGTCCACATGGTTTTGAATTCTTCTGTGAAAAATCCCCTCAACTTTTTTCTGTCCAAAGAAACCAATCGTAACTTCTCCACTCATTCCACAAAACTGAAGTTCCTCATTCCTGGGATCATTGTCTCCATTTGTCCAACTTTAAAGTGGTGGTCACAGCATTGACTACCAAATAGAGTCAGAGTTTGGTCATGTGCCTTAGTCCTCACAGTTCCACCAGCCCCTCTTCCACTGGCCACTCATTCAGCTGATCTAGCCCTGGCCCAGTTGACAGCTTGCTAGCTCCACAAAAATATTAGGATTTGTCTTCTACATTGCTCCTCACTTCTGGGTTCCACATTATTGATACGTTACTGAAGCTCAAGATTTATCAGAATGAAAGCAAAAATAAGATAAAAGTAAAATTGGAGTTGTTTTCAATAGAACAGCAAAGTAAAATGACATCTAAGAGAGGCAGCTAGAAACTAAATAGTAGCAAATTGGCCCTTAAGATTCTCACTTTTTTTTTTTTAAATTGTTCATGTCCTCCACCACTGTTGTTATCATGGCACAAATCTGCAGACGCATAAGACCTCTTCTCTGTCAATGTCCAATCCCACATGTGCATTATAACATTAAGACATCAAGCTTTGGTGTAACCAAGGATGCACAAAACAGGACCATTCTGGACATGCACTCAAGAATACATCCCTCCTTTCCAAACCAGTCTCCGACAAGCCAGTCAGTTATAACCTTGGCTGAATAGTGAACAGAAGTGGATTTGCCATATTAAAAGAAAGAACTCTGGGTGCTGGAAATCAGAAACAAAAATAGAAATTGCTGGGAAAACTCGGGAGGTCTGGCAGCATCTATGGAGTGAAAGCAGAGTTAATGTTTCGTATGCAATGATCCTTCTTCAGAACTGATTGTAGCTAGGAACAGAGATAGTAGGAACTGCAGATGCTGGAAAATCTGAGATAACAAGGTGTAGAGCTGGATGAACACAGCAGGCCAAGCAGCATCAGAGGAGCAGGAAGGCTGACGTTTCGGGCCTAGACCCTTCT
>NC_063335.1:82195747-82219892 GCF_021869965.1 Rhincodon typus | reverse complement strand
CTGTGTTCATCCAGCTCGACACCTTGTTATCTCTGTAGCTAGGAACAGATTGATAGATATCTAAAGACAGGTCCATTGGAGGGGGTTGGAGTAAATGATAGGTGGGGGGGAGTTGGAGCCCAGAGAGAGAGAGAGAGAAAGAGAGAGGGAGAGAGAGAGATTGAAAACAGTTGGCCAGATGAAGGGATGAGTAAAGGTCCCGTCTTAGAGCTGCTAATTGGGTCCATTAGTAGCTGACAATGGGTCAGCCTTCTGCAGTCACTCTTGGTCCACTCCTTCCCCACTCCCAAAACATCTCCTGACATCCCTATGGAACCTTCCCAAGCAATGCAGAAGATGTAACACCTGCCCATTTACCTCCTCCCTCCTCACTATCCAAGGCACCAGACGTACCTTCCAGGTGAAGCAACGATTTATCTGCACTTCACTCAATCTAGTCTACCTTATAGGCTGCTCACAATGTGGTCTCCTGTACACTGGGGAGACAAAGCACAGATTGGGAGACTACTTTGCAGAACACTTACATTTCGTCCGCAGAAATGACCTTAAACTTCCTGTTCCCTGCCACTTCAACATACCACCATGTTCCCTGGCCATCATCTCTGTATCGAACTTGCTGCACTGCTCCAATGAAGCTCAGTAAAAGCTGGAAGATCAGCTCCTCACTTTACACTTGGGAACCCTGCTACCTTCGGGGCTTAAGTTCCATCATTTTAGCACCTTCTCCCATGTCCTTAACCGAACCTCCACACACCAAACCCTGTCATCGCATGGGCTGCTGCCACAAACAACCTTCTGGCAGCCAGAAATGGTCCCCATTAGCAGCTATTGATACTCTCAGGCTGACCTTTACCCATTCCTTTATCTGATCAACTGTTATTCTCTCTCTTTCTGGGCTCCATCTCCACCTAGTGTTTACTCCTCCTCCAACTCCACATCACATCTTCAGCACATATACCAACCTTTTCCTAGCTACAAACACTTCTGAAGTAGGATCACAGGACCCAAAATGTTAACTCTGCTGTCTCTCTATGAATGCTTCTTGACCTGCTGAGTTTTTCCAACAATTTCTAGATTTGCCATGTTATACCATTACTGCTTAAAAATAAGGGGTTGCCCATTTACAACAGGGATAGGACAATTTTTTTCTTCTCTCAAGGTATTGAACGTGTTTGGAAATCTCTGCTTGAAAAAGTGGTGGAAGTATATTTCTCTATTTAAGGCAGAGGTAGATGCATTCTTGTTAAGCAAGAGTGTGAAAGGTCAACAGAGAATGTTGTTTTGAAGTCACAATGAGATCTGCCATGATATTGTTGATTGTAAGAGTAGGCTTAAGGGGCTGAATGGCCTACTCCTGCTCCTATATCATGTATTCAGGAACACAACTGTAAATGTAATAGCTGTATAAGTACCAATGAAGTTGTTAAGTGAACTGAACTAAAGTTCATTAATTCATAATCACACACTTAACGTTTTTATATTGTTCTTAAAAATGGAAAATGACTCAAATGAATAATTTTGAAAGCAATATTATGATGGTACTGTGATAGTATTGAGAATAAACTGCATATAAATTAGTTAACTTGATTGCATTTTTCTTAACACATGATTTGATAATTTCAGCAGTGATAAAACTCAAATCCACATTTATTATTATTATTATTAGTTGTCATTTAAGACTATTTCTCATTATTGTAAAACCATTACAATGGTCAATCTAGGCATAGATTACACGGACAAAAATGATAGAATATCTTTTCCTTTTATTTGAACTGTCAGCACTGACATTTATTAACTTTAAGTAGAACTCATTGAGAGACTGTCAGAAAATAATTACAGCCACAAAAAGTGCACCATAAAACATATTAATAATTATTCATTTAATTTTTGTCTGGTCAAATAAATGATTCAGCGTGCTTTTAAATGGAATTCTCTGAATAATTTCCGTGAATAAATGCTAATGTATGCAAAGCTCCAAACAAATGCTGAAACTTTAATCAAATGAATTTTAATTCAGCTCCAAAATGCACCTGATTCACCTATTCAGAAGTAATCACGTAGCTGTAGAAAGAATACTGCACATCACTCAAGTGATAAAATGGTAAAGGAAGTGAAATATGAATCATCATGTAATGAAGGGGTAGACCTGTTCATGCAGGAGGCTAATCTCTCATGAAGCACTTAAAACTGCATGCAATAAATGCAAAAATCAAAGAGTATCACATAAACCGAGTGAAGATGGAAATATTTTGTGAGAAGTAGTTTATTTTTTTGATGTTCTAAATATCAAAATGAAGCATTTGATTCAGGCAGAAGCATGGATACACATAAAATGATTACAAAATTATTGGAGTGGGATAAAGAGAAAAGAATGCAGCTGGCTAGCTCACTTAGCTAGATAGTTGGTGTACAGTTCAGAATAACATCCACTGCACAGCGCAAGTTTGATTCCTGATCTGGCTGAGATAGATGTGAAATGTGGGCCTCTTCACTCCCTTCTTAGAATGGAAGGCAGCAACAAACCAACCCTGACATAGCAGCCAACATCAGCACAGAATCTACTTTAAGGGCAGGGAATGGAATATTACAAGGGCTGGGCCCTTTTTTAAACACTCTTCTCCATTGGAGAGGTATAAATGAGGAATGTTTAAAATGTAAAGTAGAAAATTAAAACTTGGCATCTATATACTCACTTTGGATGGCTCTTCAGGCTTGAGTCATGAAAGAATAAGAAGAAAAAACTATTATCAAGTCATGAGTCTTCTTGAGCTTATCATTCATGTTAAGAAGAATTTTGTTTACAATGTATTAATTTTTTGTGTTTGTTTTGTTTTATTTGGGCATCTCTGGCATGGCCAACATTTGTTGCCCAAGCATTGATGCCCTTAGACTGAGTGACTTGCCATATTACTACACAGAGCAGTCAACCACATTAATTGCATGTAGGCCAGACCAAGTAAGGACAGCAGATTTCCTTTGCTAAAAAACATTAGACCTTGATGATACGGAATGTGTTGCCTGAAAGCTAGAGTACAGCAGAATTCTATGTTTCTATTCCGGTAGTACACACATTCCAAGTAATTTTCATTCTTATGATTGACGTCACTAACAGTTAACTACAATGTCAGTTACAAAAATTACAATTTTTTGCAGGACTTTCAGTTAGTATCTCAATGACACCAAAGGAATGGTGATATATTTCTAGAATGGTGAGTGGTTTGAAGGGGCATTTACAGATAGTGGTGTACCCATGCCTCTGCTGCCCTTATCCTTCTTAATGGTAGAGGTTGGGGATTCATAATGTGCTTCTAAGGAACCTTGGTGAATTTCTGCAGTGCATCTTGTAGATGGTATACTCTGCTGTTATTCAGTGTCATGGTAGAGGGTATGGTTATTTGTGCAATGTGGTGCCAAGATTGCTGAGTGTTGCTGGAACTGTACACATCTAGTCAAGAGAGGAGTATTCCATCACAGTCTTGACTTGCGACTTACAGATAGTGGACAGAATTTGGGGACTCAGGAGGGAAGATACTTGCTACAGTATTCCCAATATCTTATAGGCACTTAATCTATATGGCTAGCACGTTCAGCTTCTGGTCAATGGTAACCCTCAGGATGTTGATAGTAGGGGATTTAGAGATAGTAATGCCATTGAAAGTCAAGGGACCAGGGTTAGATTCTCTCTTGTTGGAGATGGTTATTGTCCAGCACTCAATTGGCACAAATGTTTCTTGCCACTTTTCAGCCCAAGCCTGGATATTGTTGAGAACTTGCTGCAAAGACTGCTTCAGTATCTGAGGAGTCAGGAATGGTGTTGAACATTGTGCAATCACTGACGAACAGCCCCATTTCTGATTTTATGATGGAGAAAAGGTCTTTGATGAAGCAGTTGAAGAGATTTGAGCCCTGAGCACTACTCAGAGGAACTCCTGCAGGTATGTTCTTCAGCTGAGATGACTGACCACCAACAAAACTTCCATCTCCCTTTGTCCCAAATATGACTCCAACCGGTGGTGATTTTTTTCCCCCTGATTTTAATTGGTGCCAGTTTTGGTAAGAGTTCCTTGATGCAACACTCAGTCAAATGCAGGCTCGACATTAAGGATAGTCACTCTCAGCTTACCACTGGAATTTAACTCTTTTATCCATGCTTGAACCAAGCTTCTAATGAGGTTAGGAGCTGAGTGGTGCTGGCGGAACCCAAACTTGGGATCAATAAACAGGTTATTACTAAGCAAGTGCTACTTGATAGCACTGTTCATGACATTTTCCACCAGTTTACTGGGCAGGTTGGATTTGTCCTGCTTTTTGTGTCCAGGACATACCTGAGCTGTTAGGCCAGGACTCAGGGGTAATGTTGAGAGATAAAGACTGAAATTAAAGCCTTATGTGAGAAAATGTGGAAGCTCAATACTGGTAGTTCAAGGAAGTGAGGAACATGGAGTTTTGGGGGTTGGGAGGGTGTTCCTTGATTACCAGGCTGGATCTCCAATTCTGCCAAGTACTACCTGCATTGCTTTCCATTCTCATTTAAATTACAGATGTGCAATAGAAATGCAAAGTGGTAGCAATCAACCCAGAGTAAGTGGCAATTGCATTAATCAGGTAGTTACAAATACAGGTTGAAAGCATCTGTAATCATAGTACCCTGCATGTGAAGTGCATGCAATGTTCAACCGTGTAGAATAAAAATCCCAGTCTTGACCATGCCATTGATCATTACAGATTTATCACAGTCACCTCTGAGAAACAGAAGTCATCACGGGCAACATTAAAAGTGACACTTGTAGACCACAGGTCACAAAGACAATCCATGATCTCATAGGCTGCACCAGGGCATGGAGCTGATGTCCTTTCATGTTGATCTGTAAGTATTTGCCCTGAAATGCAAAACTGTCCTTCTTGAGTGACTGGGAGGTGTTGGGACTAAGTTGACAAGGTTCCAGTAAACCTACCACACTTCCAATCTCCTACTGTATTTGTGCAGCATGGTTTGTGTTGCTGAAATAGATCCCCTCCATTAGAGGTTGAAGTAGAGGCACCTCATTACCCACCTTATTGGAGTTCTCCATGTTCCATGGAGGCCAATGCTAAACCATCATTTGTGTGTAATGTGAATGCTGACTGCTCATATCATTAAGGACCTGGTTTTCTTTCCCCAATATTCCCAGTAAGTTTATTGGAAATGTGACCAAGGGATCTGTGGTGCTCCAAAGCCACAGAGAAATGCAAGAGGAACAGACGTGCCAGCAAGCCCATGCCCAGCAAAACACTCAACTACAAATGTGACAAGGCTGTTAATGATGCAATTTGTGCCAGGTCTCACTGCTTCATCTCATTTCACTGTGACGAGTTCAGGGCTACAGCCTGGGTGGTAGGTTTTGGCAACATTGCTGACCTTCATTGACAGGAAGGTATTCCATTCTATAAATATACAAGTCATCTGTGATCATTGGTACAGCAAATTAGAAATTTTCACCTGGTACACAGGAAATTACTTTGATGTCCATATTCTTGGGACTCCCATGTTCTTGTTTCATTTCAAAGGCTGGATGCCTGACAAGGATGGTTATTGGGAGACAAGGGCGACTCCTCTGCAATCTTGGCTGATGATTCTGTTCTGCAACCCCCTGACTGAGACTGAGTGTAGATCAATGCAATCCATTCTTTCATTAGGTAATGCTTGGATTGCGAGGACCTTGCAGTATACTCCAGGAGGCTATATAATCCTAGCATGCTACACAACTGGAGCAGGCAACAAGGGGTTGTGATGGACACAGAGGAGCTGGGAGAGCAGCAGCAGACTTCTGAGGAGGAAGATTAGCTTCTACATGATAGAGCACTGCAATATTGGATGCAACGAGCCATACTGGACTTAATGGACATCAGCTTCTAAAAGATGCTTTCTTATGTAAGAATAATAAGTTGACTATAAATTTGTTGTTGTTCAATTTCAAGTAGCCCTTGTTGGTACTAGAAACAAATTTTTGTTTGTTTTTTCTTTTCTTTTGATATCGTTCAATAATACAGTTAATGTTTTCAACTATTTGCCGTTTTCCCAGCAAACAATGCTCCCATGTGGATAATGATAAGATGGTATGCTGTGTTGTATATTAGGGAAAGAGTCATAGACCTTAAACAGGATTCTAAGATATTACGACATAAGGACAGTCTTGGGGCAGCATGTTGTTCAGCAGTTAGCACAGCTGCCTCACAGCACCAGGGACCCAGCTTCAACTCTAGCCTCGGGCAACTATCTGTGTGAACTTTGCAAATTCTCCTTGTGTCTGCATGGGCATCCTCCAGGTGCTCTGGTTTTCTCCCACAGTCCAGAGGTGTGCGCCTTCAGTAGATTGGCTATGGGAAATGCAAGGTTACAGGGAAAGCGTACGGGAGTGTGGGTTTGAATGGAATGCTCTTCAAAGGGTTGTTATGGGCTCGATGAGCCAAATGGCCTGCTTCCACACTGTAGGAATTCTATGATTTCAGGTAGGCTGTGTAGCTTGACTCCCGTATCTGCAGTTACAGTGACAGCCAATGATGATGCTAACTTGCATTACGTTGATGAATGTGACTTTGTATTTGCAATGAAGTGACAGCTGTGAGGAGCTGTTCTTTTTGTTACTCTCCCAGTACATGCACTGTAAAGGGCAACTCTTGGCTGGTACAGGTCTGGGTTTTAAATATAACAACAGCACCAGGAACTGCAGAGGATTGTGGCAGTGTCAAATACTTCCATCATAGGTCAGTGCATGATAACATGAGCAGGGTGCAATCAAGGAGTGCTATAAACATAATGAGACTAATTGTAGAGGATTGTGTGAGATAACTTGCTAGAGGTCACAGACAGAAATCCTTCCTGAAACTCCTCAAAATTGACAGCTGATTTTTTGGTGAAGTTCAGGCCATGGTGACAGCACAAAAGTAAAAAAGGAAGACACACTGTGGGAATTTAAAAAGACCCTCAAGATTAAGGGGTTAAAAACAAAGCATTTAAAAATCATCATGATATCAGAATATCAGGTAGGAGGAGTAGCAATCTGAAATACAGGGGATTTGATGGCCTAGACATGTTATCACTAGACCTGGTCATCTAGAGACTCAGGTAGCATTTTGAGGACTTGGGTTCAAATCCTGCCATAACAGATGGTGGAATTAATGATCAACCATGAAACTGGTTCACTAATGTTGATTCACTAATGTCCTTTAAAGAAGGAAACTGCTGTCCTTACCCAGTCTGGCCTATATGTGACTCTAAGCAGTTGGGATGGGGAAATAAATGCTGGTTTGGTCAGTGACACCTACATCCTGTAAGCAAATTGTTTTTAAAGAAACACAGGCAGCAGTGAGCACGATCAAAGACATGAGCATGAACAGTTCCAGGGCTGTTAAGGAACATGAAACCCAAACTACTATTCCCAAGAAGAATTCCAGGCAATTGAAAGAATGACAACAGGGATGCTACTGTGGGGTGGTATTGTCACTGGGTCAAAATTCTGGCACACCCTTTCTAACAGCACAGTGAATGTTCCTACATCCCAAAGACTGCAGTGGCTCAAGCAGGCAGCTTCTCCAGGGAAATTAATGATGGGCAATAAATGCCTGCCTAGCCAGCGATGCGCACATAGCCTTGAATGAAGAAAATAAAAACCTAGTCATCTAAGCAAAAAGTTCTGGGGACATGGTTTTCAATCCTCACCTTGGCAAAATGTGAACTTGAATACAATTTATAAATCTGAAACTAAAAACTAATCTGTCGGCAGTCATAAAAATCCACCTTATTCATTAAAATTCTTTAGGGAAGGAAAATCTGCTATCCCAATCCTGTCCGGCCTACATGTGCATTTAGATCCACAGCAATGTAGTTGACACTTAGCTGCCCACTGAAATGGCCCAGCAGACCATTCAGTTCTATCTAAGTAAGTAGGAATGGCATCAGATGGACCCAACAGCTTCAACAAAGACACTGGAAATAACAACAGCCCTGTCGAACCTGCAAAAACCTACAACTATCGTTGTGCTCGGATCTCAAATAACAATGAGACGGAATACAGGAAAGAGATTGAGTGCTTTGCGGTATGGTGTAAAGACAACAATCTCCCCATCAACATCAGCAAAATGAAGGAGCTAGTCATTAACTTCAGAAAGCAGGAGTGGGAGGCCATATGCCTGTCTTCATCAATGGTGCTGAGGTGGAGATGGTCGAGAGCGTCAAGTTCCTGGAAGTGATGATCACCAACAATCTGTCCTGGTCACCCATGTTGACGCGATGGCCAAGAAAGCACAACATCTCTACTTCTTCAGGAGCCTAAGGAAATTTGGCATGTCCACAAGGTCTCTCACCAGAATTATTCTCTTCCACCCTCTTCCATCGCACAGAAGATATAAAAGTTTTAACACACGTACGAATAGATTCAACAGCAGCTTCTTCCCACTGTTATCAGACTTTTGAATGGACCTCTCAAATGTTAATTCTGATGTATCACTCTCTGCACCTTCTTTGCAGCTGCAACATTGTATTCTGCAATCTGTTCTGCTCCCCTGATGCAACTTATATGGTAAGATCTGCCTACATAGGAAGCAAAGCAACACTTTTCACTGTATCATGGTACATGTGACAACAATAAATCAATCAACCAACCAATCAATCAGTCAAGTCTTTGTTACTAATGTTTAGGCGGACTTCTGCCAAATTTGGAATAAAGTCCCACAGGTTAGTCAAGAAGCAGCCTGCCGTAGTCATTCTCCCAATTTCATAAAAGTACAGACAATATCCAAAATACCACCGTAACCTGGGTATGTCCCACAACAAGACAGATATATCAGTTGTGACAGCATTGCACTGGAAGTCCTCAACAGTGACTCTGGACTCAATAAACACCTTGATAAAACATTCACAAGAAACTGATTCTGTATAATTTGCCAGTGATATAATAGGATTGTTGTAATCTTATATATAAATACAGCAAATGGTTAATTTTTGATCCCAGTTTGATTTCAGTTTTCATTCCAGAAGTAACGATGAGCTGAGAAGTCGTTTGAATAAATACAAGGTCCAAACTCAACATAAAGCTGCTCAGAATTTTTAGCTTAATAACTTCTATTTTGACAACAAGCCTGGAACTTGAGTTTAGCACAAAACAACCTCTCAGTTTTTTTGATGTGAAGAACTTTGTACACTATCAACCATCATGTAGGATCGAGCAAAAATTGCCATCATCTGAAATACTGGACAAAACCCTGCACTTTTCAAAACTTTCAAAAGGTAAATGGAAGCTGGAGTGAGTTCTGTGGGGAATACACAAACACACTCACAGAACTGAGATGGCTACAAAAACAGAAGTTGCTGGAAAGGGTCAGTGGGTCTGGCAGCATCTTGGTAGGAAAAATCAAAGTTAACGTTGATTAATACTGAAGGTGACCTTTCCTCAGAACAGAATTTGTTCCTGATTTACAGCATCAGCAGTTCTTTTGGTTTTTATTTAGAACCAAGTTGACTGTCTGGAACCATTGTTCAGCCTGGAGTTCAAATTTACACCTCCAGTTTAAAAGAATAATCAACTGAAACAGACTCTACACCTCGAAGTACACAGCAAAGACAGTATGGGGCCTACAGAGATATTGGACATTCAACTTCAATTGAAATCCATTTACACATACTCTTAATCAGGAAACCAATTATCTTCAGAAGAAACACCAGAAACACAATGGACAACACAGACTGGAGGGGATATAAAGGAGCATGCAGCTCCAATCTCACTTGAGAGAGCCATTTTTTTCAACAACAAGCTTCTGTACCAACAGCTTCCCCACAGGTTTCCATCCCCAACAAGCAGCTTTGGAATCAAGAACCACAAAGTCCGACCGAGAACCAAGAGCAACACTGGAACAAACAACATCCATGAGGGGTGAAGCCAACGAAATGCTATCCGAACAAGAGTTTCCAGACACGGGCTTGTTCTGAACCAAGAGAACTGACTGCAAGAACCTCAGCAACCAGGAGCACTTTAAAACCGTGTTTTCCTAATGGTGAGTTAAAACCCCCGAGACCCCAAATTTCCGACCGAGCTAGCAGGAAGGGAAGGTGGGTGGTGACAATGCATTGGGACTCCAAGGGTAGGAAATCTGATTATAGATTCTGTATATAAAACTGTTTTTAGGTTCTAACAGTGTTCAATCTAGCTAATAGTGTATTTAATAGTATCACCGTCCTCTGTACAGTTGATTGCATCAATTTCCCTGTTTATTGCATTTATCTACTTTTCTCGTATTGTACTTAACTTTTGTATTTTAACACCTGCCTCCTGCTTTCTTCATTTCACATTCACTAAATAAGTCCAGTGTCTAGAACCAGGGATCTGGGGGAGATGCGAACTAAAAAATCAGAAAATTACTGATTGTAGGGTTTTGGCTTACAATCAGGAACCTGCAAGTACAGATACGGAGAAATGATCAGAATGAGTAGATTGGGAGTGCAGCGATCACGCAACTTTTTTTGATAAGCAGAGTCGTTAAAAATCAATAGCTGAGAATCTTAAATGGTTTGAAAATAAATACAAATGGACTTGTTATTCACAACACAGGAAAAGCTGCCTAAAAATATTTTAAATAATTTATATAATGGCATTTTTAGCTATTGTTTTCTAAATTCACAAACAAATATTTTATGTGCAACATTACTACAATATTTTCAAATGGAGATTCAAAATTATTTAAATGTTTAATAAGTTTTGGATTAATTTCAATCTGATTTGAGCTGAACCTATACTAATAAGTTAAAATATAAGTTAGATTACAGTTAAATTTTGCCTGCATGTTTTCCTAATACAACAAAATAACGTAATTTTATTTGTTTGTTGTTTCTTTAGTAATACAAAAACCGTGCAAAGCAGCATCATTTAATATGAAATCATCATAAAGCCATTTGCTTGTGGCTCCAGAGACAATATAAAAAGATTATATCTTATGATGCATTTATCATTCATGCACTGTTTACCAAAAGTTATGGGATAAATATTCAGAATGTTATTTCAGAATTTTATTTCATAGTGTACCACGGGGCATCATTAGCCAATTATTAGTTACAGCATCCAGTTACATAAATGCATTCCAGTACTTCAAACCCATACCTCATCAGTTATTGAAAATCTCAATCAGAGCAATATTTATTGCTACAGAAATACTTGAGGCAATGTTTTTCATCTTATTTTTTAAATAACTGATAGAAATTTGAATATAAAATAATTATTTATAGCTATTTGGTGTATCTTCAAATAATACTACTGAATGTTGAAAAATCTACCCTTAGTACGTAAATCCTCATCCTAATCCAGAAATTGTTGGAGCAGTGGAGCATCTCTTGATGAGTGACATGAATTAGACTGTTTTACTGTATCCTTTTTACATCACTAATTGCTGTGAATGTGAACTGATAATGGCATTGTAAGCTCATCAGACATCTTGGATCTGCTGAACATCAAGTCCAATGCTTTATTTCCTTACCCAATGAAATTTAAGGATAGACAAAGAAACAGATCAAATGATGAAATAAGAATGATGGTGATTCAGAGTCAAATTGGATAAAGGAAGAAAAAGAAGTTGTGTGGCATGTCAGCATCATATGTAAAGTCACAGGGTCCTCATGAACTGAATTACCAGCTCTAAAGGCAATGGCACGATTAAGTTATAGTATTGCTGTAAATTCACCTATGACACACTTTGGGGAGGCTCATGGCAAGATGGTCATTATTTTTTCATGGGTGGAGCTAAACAGCACAAATTGTTCCATAATTAGTGACAAAACAGAATTCATTGTAAGTACAAGTGTTAACATTTTTTCAGAGTACAGTAAAGGTTAAAATTTAGCACAGGTCTAGGCGACATCTGTGATCTGATCACAAAGTATCAATCACAGCCCTTAAGATGAATATTGCTACAATAAACAAAATGGTGTTCAAAAATGTCAACAAAATAAATTCAACTAAAAAATATTATTCTAGCTAATTGGAAGTCTTTGGAGATTTAATTGCACCTCACAGCATTTTGATTATTTCTTCTTAATGTAATAGGATATATTTTTAATGTCTTGAATGTGTTCGTGTTGCTTATTTTTGATTGACAGAAATTTGGTGTTTTTTTGCTACAGGTGACAAAAATAGTAGCGTCCAGTGGTTAACAATGAGACACATGAATTGGCTATACAGTTCATGATTATGCATGTAAATGACATTTCAAGAAATAATCAGTTGCATTTCCCCTAAGATCAAGGATATAATGACTAAAACACACTAGGAAATCAATGAATATGTGAAATAGAAAACAAATGTTTAAAATAAACATTTAATGAACTTATTTTAGGTATCAAAATCAAAAATAGGACAATTGCCATAGAACATGTTGGATATTGCGACGGTAAGAACACACTGTAAATAAACATAAATCAATGATTTTGGTTGTACTTTAATATGTATCTCTGTGCCAAGGGTTGTATGGATTGAATCACTTGTAAGAGTGCGACACTTAAATCCACAACCCCACAGAAATCCCATTTTCGTTAGCTAAAATAACAAATTATTTGTTGCCATTTCTTTGCATCAGTAAAATGAGCATAGATTGATTCCTCACCTATTTATCACGTCTGCACATGTTGAAAACAATGGCTGTGTTGTCAGATGTCACTGTTGTTTTAAACTTCTTTTCGGCAAATAAGGGAAAGATAAGGTGATGAACGGAGAGGTAATGTGACGAAATAGGACAGCAGTGCTGACAAATGTTTGAAGAATCCACGGTACTCTTCTCGAAAGTATTCTGCAACATGAGTGGTACAGAGATTAGTTTTGAAACAAAAATTATATTAGAGCTATGGCCTTTCTTTATAAAACTGTAGCGTCTTCAACCATCATCTGACACCTTCTATGACATAATTAAGCATAAGTGTTAAAAACAAAAGTTTGACTGTCAGATTTTTTCCATTAAGTGAGGTTTCCTCAAGTGACAGCAAATATACTTGACAGACCTCTGCTCCTGGTACAAAATTTCAGTCGACGAAAGCCTTGAGTAATTAATTTTCAGTGAAGAGTTAATAACATTTGGATCAGATAATTTTTAATGTGCTCTTTCCCTTGTTCCTTTTTATCCTGTTTTGACCTTAAATATTATCATTCTTCTACTCAAGCTGTAGGCCTTTCCTGAGAAAACTGCGATCCATGAAAAATTAATATACTTTTGAAAACTCAAATCTGGAAAGAGAAAGAACTATTTGCAACAAAGCATGCATTCTGTTTTCAAACTTTGAATGTTGATAAGTTGGATAATTATTATTTTATTTTAATCTGTTTTAAATTTTGTAAATAGATATATAGTATTTCTTTATCCAATTTAATAGATGGTTGATAATCATGCATATAATGTGGTAATAAATCACACTGACAATGAAAACATTTTCGGTTGTCAATGGTCTAAGCTGAGTTGGCAGCTTCAATGTTCCAGATAATCAGGTTTGGAATAATCTGGGGCTAGTAACTAGCATCCAGTGATGTCCCATAGAATTGTACCTCAGACATTTGGCCTGGTCAAAATCTTAACTACACCTTCTTTCAGCAATCGTATGCAGACACACAGGTAGTTTTGTGACTTTTGAAATGGACAACCAACAGAGTAAATGACTAGATACAAACTTTGAAGCCCCCAGAGTGATTTGAATCCGCAGTTATGTTGTGAATATCAAAGGGATAGTTAATTGGTTTTCAGCCACAGAAATATCAATTGAGTGGAGTTGGAAAGTGTAGTTGAAGTGAATGGGTACACAAGATTGCCTCTGGAAGCTTATCACTGGCCAAATTGGGAGCGTAGGAATTCCGTAATGCCTGTTTAAACAGGCCACTCATGCTGCATTAGGATTTTGCAATATGCTGCTATCTAATGGCAGCCCTTAAAGAGACCACTGAAAGCTGCTGAAAGAAAGTTAAGACCTAATTGTGTTTTTATATACAGCTTGACAACCTGAAACTAAGACTGATTATTGTGGCTGCACACTGCAACAACAAGCTGCTATTGGCCCACAGTCATCTCATCCCTCTCCACCTTCATTCCACTTCCCCGAGATGGGCAAGCTTCGTCTCTGAGCCAGCTGATTTTGGGAAGGTCTGCAACAGTGAACCAAATCTGCGCTACGATCGCCATTCTCAGCTCACCTGTATTACACAGATGAGGTTCTAGGCCTTAATTTCAAACAAATCACAGACTTCGGTCATTGGGCACCCATTCCATCTGTGTCACCTACTTCACTCTGCCTTTCAGAGCTAGAGTTGACCTGTGGCTACCATATTCAGGGCAGGTTTTATTCTGGATGTGAGGTGCTGCTTATCATGAGGTTATGTAACAAAAACGTTCTCTATGTTTTTTCAACGATGTTCATGAGTCTGCAGCGCACAGAGATTTGGGAATTGACAGACATATGGTTTCTGGCCTTCTGAATGAATAAGCCAATGGTTACCTACCACCTCTCCCAAGATCTGAACTAATTTTAAAATAGAGTTGCCACACTCACATTACAACATGTTTTACCAAGCAATTCTCTTCCAATGATACTCTGTTGTTATGTGTTGGATGGGACCACACTCACTTGGTTCTATTATCATCTTTCCAACTGTAACCAGAGTATCAGTTGTATGACTTCTCTTCACAATTCTCTGATTAGCGAAACCAAAGGGGTTTTACAGTTAGCTATCTCTGATGGCTCCCAAGTAATAATACTCAGCCATCTTCACATTTATGAACCAGCCCTCAGCGAAAACATGGCATTCGTTTTCACAAATTTGCCTTTGACATGCAGTTGTAACTTACCATCACCTCTTTCCCCTCCTCCACTGATGCAAGGTTGTCAACTTATTTGTCCAGTACTGGATAAACTAAAGTTAAATATCAGGGAAGAATATGGGTGAAATTTAATGCCTCTAGAGGGGGCTGGTTTGAACGTAGAGATAGCTTTTTATTGGGTGCAAGAGTGCTGGCTTCCCACCTCTGCCTCGTATTAATTCCTGATGGGAAGGTGCAATGTCAGCATTCCTGGTCTGGTACCACTTGAGGTCCTTAATTGGGTAAATAATACCCACTTAAGTGTCCCATCCTGTCATTGGCACTCTTCAATCAGTGGCAGGTCTGGCTGTTACTACACAGGGAGGCCAGAAAGCAGATCTTGTTCAGTTTACTTTAGGGGTCCCAATGAGTCCAGGGAAGTGGTGGAGAGGGTCCCTCAGCCAGAGGCATAATGTCTACTTGAGGGGTCCCAGCAGCAGGAAAGGGCAATGGAGGTCTGCTGAGAACTACTTCCTGCTTTATCATCCAACTCCGTGGATCCTTACACTGACACTATCCACGTGTGGCCCGGCTTCCTTACTGATCCTAGCCAGCAGTTACACCTGCTCCACAGTGAGTGAAGGGGGCCCTATCCAAAGGAAGTAATGTGGGCTCTGAGAGCATTACTGCCTGGATCCATCCATCCTCTTCTGTCCCTGCTTCAAACTGCCTTCTTTTTCTGTCTCAAACCCACACTACTTGGCAACTGTTTGAAGCTGAAGCAGACTATTTGCAACATTGCTGTCATATTTGACCCTCAGCTTCCAACCTCACATATGCATCATTACTAAGGATAGAAATTTCCTCTCCCAGGGAGTTGAGAACAATGACAATGAGTTACTTAAGCGAGGGTTCAAAAATCAGATAGTTGCCACTGAGTTAACCTATCACAATTAAGTCCTCCCTTCTCCAATGGTGCAAGTACTTACTCATTATCAGGTGACGAGAAGCTTATGTACATGCATTCGCTCCTTTTTAATTACCCTAGTCACCAGAATTAACATCCCCTTCTCAAGTAGCCTCAACCAGTCAAGATACTTGATGCCTCAGAAACACAATTCCATAAACTAAGTGGGACTGCCTGCAGTCCAGGTGAGTACGCAGGTTTTGTGACTCTGCTCTTTCTCTTCACTTTAGATGAAACCATTACAAATACAGTAGGAGCCCTCAGGTTGACTCAGGCATAACGTCTCCATGAACTATCATCCCACCCACCGGGTAATGTCAGGCTCTCAGGTAGCACATTGGCTGACCAAGTAAGGTCACACCTTTGCTCTAATTTTAGCACAGACGGAAAAGCAAGCAGCTTTTTGCTGAAAGGGGAAGTTTACTGAATAGAAAAGGCAGGCAGCTCACAGGAAATGGTAGGAATCAATCTGAAAGTAGGCTACATGACAGTGCACACCATAGAGCTGTGTCAATGATAAAGATGCAGTGGCAGCAAATATTGTGCATGTGGCTGAAGAGCCTGGCAATGTATGAAAGGGAAAGGGCAGGCATGTTTAGTCTGGTAAGGGTAGATTCCAGTAGGTCATTGAGCATCGCCAGAAACAATCCAGGGCCTAGGTTATTCCTAGTTTGAGGGGCTGGCCATCATCAGTAAATCAATTGGTCCAATGCAGGTCTGAGGATTCAGTGTTTCAGTGAGGTTTAGACCATGGTCAGTCATGGCACTGTGTCCTGGCCCTACTAGTCAGTAAGCCATAGTCCTATGGCACAATCCTTCTGGCTGTTCATCTCCTCCTGCTGAATGTTATCTCTGGCTCCCATCCCCTACTAACTTGGTATCTTAAATCTAACTTAAATCTTCCCCAGTGCTATCAAACCTCCCCATATGGATGCTGGCTGTTTTAACAGCACAGAGCCAGCCATCCTCATTGAGTCTCCTACACAGAATCGACGTAAGTCAAGAGCCTTCCCACCAGGACAGCTAACAGCAGCACTCCAAACATTGAGTCTTTCTTTCACACCTTCACTTACTGCCTTGATCATATTGAATGTTTAAGCATGTTTTCACTTAGGGGATGTTAGGATGCTGGAACTCCCTGCCTATGAGGGTGGTAACTTTAGAAACGCTCATAATAAATAGGAAATATTTAGATGTGCTCTTGTGATGCCAAAGCATAAGGGGTTTGTGCCAAATGCTGAAAACTGGGATCGGAATAATTAGGTGTTCTTTTCTCACCAGCACAGACTTAATGGGTTGAAGGACCTTTCTCTGTGCTGTTGACCTCTATGACTGTGTGAACCTGTTGAAGTTTTAGGAATTAATAAGTAGCTAAATATTGGAGTCAAGATTCAGAAGTAGTCTTGGGGAGCTGAGACAATGAAAATGTTGACAGAAGCTGTGAAGGACTTGGGCGAAGCCTACAACTGTTAGTATTTCACACAGCAGAGAGGGCGGAGTTGAAAAAATCTCCAGCAATATTTTCTTTGTCCAACTGAAATAGTTTGGAGCTCAGGCAAAAACCTAAGGATAGGATTGGCTCAGGAAGCTAGCTGTCAGTGAAGACCTAGAGTTAGTAAAGGACGTTGATAGACCAGAACAGGAGCCATTATTGAGTCAATCCATGACACAATAGTTCTTGAGAGAGAGTTCTGAAGCCAAGTGAAGAAATGAAATCCTTTGTTAAGTTGAATATAATTTGATAAACCACTGTGTCATTTACATCCGGATAAAATTGCTGAAAATTCCATGGTGTCTGTCATGATCACATTTGCTATTTGATGTGTGCTGTGGGATGTTTAATCACAATCTGTTATCCATATTTACCACATGTTAATTATGAGTGTTAGAAATAAGCTGTATGAGTATTATTCTAATGTACCCTAGTGTTCACACTTTGTCTACTTCAGAAATAAAAATTACTGGTCCTTAGACCGTAGCATAAAACCAATGGTCTGGGATCAAAATAAGGGTCATTGGGGTCACAAGGATCACAAGACAATAGGGAACCTGTAGACTGTAGACTGGTTGATAAGCTATAGGCAGAGCCTGACAGTCACTACAGTGAATGTAAAGTCAATGCATCACCATGTTGATACAAAAATCAACTGCACAATAAGATTTCAACACCGACAATACAGCAATCAATGTGGAAAGAGTAAGTATTTTGTAAAAAAAAGCAAAATAACTGCGGATGCTGTAAATCAAGAACAAAAACAAAGTTGCTGGAAAAGCTCAACAGGTCTGGCAGCATCTGTGAAGGAAAAAACAGAGGTAACGTTTCGGGTCCAGTGACCCGTTCTGAGGAAGGGCCACCGGACCTGAAACGTTAACTCTGTTTTCTCCTTCACAGATGCTGCCAGAACTGCTGAGCTTTTCCAGCAACTTTGTTTTTGTACTTTTTTTTAAAATTGGAGTAGAATTCAGGGCTGGAATGTGAGACTACCTAAAGGACTACTACAGTAATCAGGAGCAGGTATTTTCTAATCAGCCTGTTCAGAGAGATTTTACAGACTCTGGAGCAGATCGGACTTGAACCCAGGACTCCTGGCTCAGAGGTCCCCAACATTCCTCAGACCATCATCTTATGAAACAAAAACAAATTTGCTGGAAAAGCCCAGCAGGTCTGGCAGAATCTGTGAAGGGAAAAAACAGAGTTAACGTTTCAAGTCTGGTGACCCTTCCTCATAACTTCTTATGAAAGACTGGATGAGAGGACCTTGTACCTTAATTACTATCTTGTGATCTTTGAGGGCAACAAGACTCAATGGAGCATGGCACATTTTTTCAATACGTCATCTTTCTGATTTGCCGAGGAATACACTGTTACAAACTCTGCAATATCCTCACACACAATACAGGGCACATAGATAAGGCCCAAACAGAACATGCTCCAATAGACTCTGCAATGCTGTGCATGCAAATTGAACAATAGCTTGCTACCAACCTCACAGGATCTTGGAGATGTTGCAAGGTTTCCTTCAATCCTGACAGAACCCATTCCCAGGCAGATTAGCGATCTTGACCTTGTACAGGGTGTCCCTCAAAGTGTCCCTGTGGATTTAGCATGAAGCAGCTGCCAGGAGGTATCCCTCCAGCAAACCCCACCCCAATGATACCATAGGATCTACGGGAAAGATGATCAGGTCTACAGAAATAGACCCTTCAACCCATCGAGTTTGCGCCAGTCAAAAGCAACCACCAAAATATTCTAATTCCATTTTCCAACCTTTTGGCCCTTGACATCGCAAGTGCACATGTTCAATGTTTATTAAATGTTATGAGGGCTTTTGTCTCTGCCATCCTTGCAGGCAGTGAGTTCCAGATTCCCATCACCCTCTGAGTGAAAAATAAATCCTCCACTTCCCTTATAAACTATCTGCCCCTTACCTTAAAGCTATGTCCCTGGTCATTGATCTCTTCATCAATGGGATAAGTTCTTTCCTGTCTACCCAGTCTCTGCCCCTCATAATTTTATACATCTCAATCATGTCATCCCCCCAATCCCAAAATATCTTCTCTGCTTAAAGGAAAACAACCCAGCCTATCGAATCTTTCTTCATAACTAAAATTCGCCAGTCCAGGTTAGTGTGAGTGTTTTATCCTGAGCACTTCCACTTAATCATCTCATGGATCTGTTACACTTTTATGAAAGAATGGTAGACCTCAATCCAGCAGTAAAGGAACTGCTGCAGTTAGAAAACAGAGACAATTGATTCTGCAGCAAAAACAACAGTAGCTGGGTCACTGCATCGAGAAGGCAAAGCAGCAGCATATGTGCCATCATGAAAGAGGAGAGCTGTTGTGTGGAGCAAGACCTCCAGGCTCAGATACAGTTATTTGTAAATGACTGGCGGTCAGTGCAGAAGAAGACTAAGGATGTCCTGAACTATCATCTCTCACCATTGCCAGCTTTTGGATCAGCGTCTATGGTCACAGAGAATGGGTTGCAATCCCATCCCAATACCTCTGAAGGTTACAGTTGGCCTTAATTTTTCTGTCAGTGGATTCTTTCAGGGTGTCATTAGGGATGTTTATATCACTTTGCAGTTGTCAACTCAGACGCCTTTCCGAAATGTCACTGATGCTCTTTTCACGAAAGCCCACTAATTTATCGTGCTCCCCCTCTTGATGTGGTCATTCAAGTAGTTCACACCTTAGGATTCTAAACCATCAGTGGCTTTCCGCAGGTATAGTATACAATCAATTGTACCCACATGACTATTGTCGAAATGATCAGTCAGATAATAGTATGTTGGACAATGCTTTCTTTATTACTTGCATGCAAGTAGAGTCTACCACTAAGTTGTAGAAAATCCGACGAATCTGAAACAGGTGGTTGCAGTCGTACTTTTATACATAAGTTGCGTCCCCTTTATTGATCAATTACATTTTAATTTCATGCCTTAGCAACACAACAGACCAATCATATTCTGACTTAGTAACATAACATTTCATCAGTAGATCATCTACCTTAAGCTCTTACAACATCAGTTAGCTGGGACCGGGTGTGGTTAGCATTAGCTTGTGAACGTGCTTAGCTGTCCTACTTTTCTGGCCCCATTTTGATTCTTTCCACACTATCAGATTGCTCTATTGTCAACCAACAGAAAAGGATTCCACTCCCTTAGTTTTCAGATCATTTGTGACCACAATAGCCAGATATTACAGCTTTGTGCTGGTTATCCAAGTAACTGCCGTGACCCACACATCCTAGACGACTCACAGGCACAAGGCTCTCAGCTCAAACAAGGACAATTACTGAGTGACAAGGTGTACCTGCTCCACACCTAGCTGAAGACACGTCTAAGAAATCCTCAGATTTATGCCAAGGAGAGATACATAGCCATGCAGGGCCATAATCAAACAGACCACAAGCCTCCTGGAGGTGAGGTTCCGATGTCTGGACTGATCAGGCAGAACTGCACAATATGCCATGGTAAAGATATGCCACATCATAGTGATGAGTTGTGCCTTCAACAATCTCAGTCACCAAAGGTGGGATGTGTTGGATAAAGAGGAGACATGGGAGCGAGTAGGAAGCTCTGAAAAGGAGGATGAGGATCAGGAGCCTGAGATAGACCAGGATGACAATCAGTGAGGGGAAGGTAGGTCAATGATCCACCAAGCCAGAGAGGCTAGAGAGAACTGTGGAGCCATCTGCTTCCAGGATGACTGAGATTCTCTGTTCCTGTTATTATTTCTTTGCAATAACTGTCAGTCCCCTGCCTTCTACAGGCCACTTTCCTCAAGGATTGACCTGTTTTTCAGCTGGATTCATCTATGCAACAAATTATTGGCTTCTCCTTTCAACTGTGACTCTGACATCCATGCCTCCACCTGGACTAACATTAATGCTAAAGCAGCTGAGATGTAGTTAGCATGCCCATGACCTCCCACTCCTGGAAGTTTGCTTCTTGAGATTTCTGAGATTTCTGCTTATGCACCTTTAGCCCTCACACTCCCTGCATTGCTTCAGAATGCGATCAACCTGCACTTATAATTGCTCTATCCTCACCGACAACCTTTCCATTACTATGGGTTGCAAACTGTTCCCTCCATTTACACTCCACAAGGACAGTAAGTTGAAATGTAAGCTGTCCATTGACTACCTCACAGCCCTAACTCTTGTAACACGATCTTGAGAACCCCAGACAAATAATGGACATTTCTGTCCTCAAGCCTGCAGAACTATAATGGATTCCATCGTTGCTTCTATTAGGTGTATATGTTGTGTCTTCTAACTGGATATTCCAGGCCATGGCTCCTCCCCTAGTCCTTAGCACTACTCTCAGCATCGCACCCAGAGTCTCATCTGTACTTCTTAGACTGCAATCCCTAACTTATATAAGTGGGGTTCCCACTTTGCTGATTATGAAAGACATGGTAATTAATTTGCACCACATATTTTTGTGGTTGAAGATACTCACATCAGATAACTTATCTGGTTCCATTGAGACAATAAAACTACAACAAACATTAACAGTGCCAATGAATATAAGTTGTTGGTATATTCCATGTGGCATTCTGGTAATGCAGTTTGGGTTTGCCTTCACTCATTCCAGAACCAGATCAAAATTTACTTTGAAATTATATTGTCGTTATATGTTTTTGCAAAGTAGATTATACCTTTTCAGAGTGATGCAAATGTTGTGTTTAGCTATTTGCATATTATTTGTTGCTTGGTAGAAATTCATTTGTGAAAATCCCAATCCATCTCAATTTGATGACTGTCAAATATGAATTTTGGATCAGTAAATCCATGTTTGCATAATGTCTAAATATGAATAGTATTTATTATCTACAATTTGGCAACATTCACCTTCTATTCAAATAGCACCTGTTCCATTTCCTTTATCCAGCTCTAATTCATTAATAATCCAGTGTAAACCTCCATTCCTTTGCCCTTTCTGCCAGTTCCACTATAGTTAATTTTATTTGGATTCTATTTTTCTGAAATTCTATTTTCCACAAGAAAATAAGGTGTTAGAAACTAATGTACTAACAAGGAGTTAGGGGGAAATTAAGGGGGCATAATATTAAAGTGTAGAGGAAGCTTAGAGGGGATTTGAGGAAAACCTTATTCACCCAGAAGGTGGTGAGTGTCTGAAATACACTGCCTGGAAGACTAGTTGAAGCTGGAAACCTTACAACCTTTAAAAAGTACTTGGATGAGCACTTGAGATGTCATAAGATTCAAGTCTATGGGCCTAGTGACAAAAGGTGGGACTGGTGTCAGTAGTAGTGAATCATTTGCAGTATAGACTCAATGGGCTGAAGGGCCTTTTCTGAACTGCACTACCAAAAGTGCAATTTAATGTATTTAACATAATTTAGTTGAAACTAATTAAAATAGTATCCATAGAGTACTAAGTTACATGGTATTAAATTTGGATAGATAATGCCTGTATTTTGCGTACAATTAGTAGATTTTGTTGCAATGCCATTGAGAATGCACCAGTAATCAGCTCCCATTGTTCCAATGTATAATGTATAATGTACAAATGTATAAATAACCAATTCAACAACCAAAATGACCAATTTGCCTGACTAACTGCTATTCAGAACAAAAGGAATTCACACTGGGTCTCATCATTAAGAGGAAAATAACAATTTTTGTAAACACTCTTTCAATTTAACAAATGGCAGACATAAAGAAAGGATTATTTATCTACTACCATACAACTTAAAGTATACTTTAAAACCCCGAATATACACACCCTTGTTAATGAATAAAACAGACAAAAGACAAGCAGTTTGACAAAAATATTATGGGTGGAAAAATATGCACTGTGAAACAAAATCCTGAAAACCAGACTACAAGTATTGGGTAAGCCGCCACTCAGTTCTTTTGATTTTAGCAATGATAACGCATTGCTGCCTGCAGAGCTATGGTTGCTTTTATCACTTTCATAGTTATCAGGTGGACCTCAATGTTCTCTTGCTTTAGAATTCATTCTTCTAAGTTTACTGTTTTCTTTTGTCTTTTCACTCAGACAGGAAAGAGAAATATATTTTTTATTTGCTGGGTCCGGATGATTCTGAATGCACTGTTCCCCACAATCTGTATCAAGCTACAGTTTGATCAACCTGAAGGCTGTTGTCAGGCAATGTTTACTCAGATCAAAATCTCTTGGTGCTGTTCTAAGTCAGTATTGTAACAATCTCACTGCTCCAAAAGCAACATAGTCTTCTACGTCTAAAAATTTCTATCAGTTGATTTTTCCTAGATGTATTTCAGCAGTGCTTGACTTCCTTTCCAGTTTATCGTCCAAAAAGCAAAAATATCTGGTCCTTTACAAACATTCACCCTTAAAGTGATGAAACACAATTTTCAAATGTATTTCATCACCAGGTGAACATAACACATATACAAAAGAACAAAATAAACCTATATGCATCCCCTATCAATCATTCCTTATGCAGAATTTAAACTGTGAACAATTTATACATTAAATTGTTCAATGTATAACCTCTAAT
Organism: Rhincodon typus; assembly: GCF_021869965.1. Lineage (NCBI taxonomy): Eukaryota > Metazoa > Chordata > Chondrichthyes > Orectolobiformes > Rhincodontidae > Rhincodon > Rhincodon typus. The sequence continues at coordinate 82,196,110 of NC_063335.1, read as the reverse complement.
TGAACAATCTCACAGTTCAAACTGAAATTTCTCTATGAAAACTAAGGGATAATGGCTACTGTATATTAATGTTTCTTTGCAACTGTGACAGACATAAACTTCAAAATGTTGAAGAGCCAATAATAATCCCAAAGTTTCCTTTCCTATAGAAGATTGCTCCTTCTGATATTGGTTTACTTCCTTAGAAAAGTACCTCACAGGCTTCACTTTTCCCAATTCATCATCTTGCAATAAGACTGCACCTAACCCAAGTCACTTACAACAATTGTATCAGAGATAGTAGGAACTGCAGATGCTGGAAAATCTGAGATAACAAGGTGTAGAGCTGGATGAACACAGCAGGCCAAGCAGCATCATAGGAGC
>NC_063335.1:82139405-82175747 GCF_021869965.1 Rhincodon typus | reverse complement strand
TTCCTCAGAACTGAGGAAGGGTCACCGGACCCGAAACGTTAACTCTGTTTTCTCTTCCACAGATGCTGCCAGACCTGCTGAGCTTTTCCAGCAACTTTGTTTTTGTTCCTATCTTCTACCTTCATTTCCATACTTTTAAATTGACTTTCTTGTTTAATTTGCAAATTTTGAATTTCACACTCTCTCTTTTTTCTTATTGCTCAGCAAAGAGCCTTCTCTCTCTTTCTTTATCTTCTAACTCCGTTTGTCTAATTTTCAATTTAATTATTTTTAACTCCACTGCACTTGTCAGCTTCACTGGTATATCTAAATGCTTGACTAACTCCTTTACAAATTCGGCTTTTTATTTGTCCCCAGTTAAACCCAAATTTAGCCTGTTTGCTAAGTCTAAAAATATATCCTTGCCTGGCCTTCTAAATTTTCTTGGGAAATTTGGGAAGCATCCTCAAACCCCAGAACCTCTTTAGCAATGGTAAGAGCCATTTCCTCACTTTAGATTCAACCAACCATAAGTCATCAAAACCAAACAGATTTTCCACTTCTCCCCTAAGTTTTATTTAAAGATCTAGGAAACTAAACCCCAAACCTGTTTAAATCTGTTCAGATCCTGTACACGAACTGGCTAGATCCCTGACTTGAGCTCACAATCTGTTAGGAAGGGAAGGTTGAACCCCTCTGATAATTAAAATCAAAACACAAGCCCCCAATCTGTTACAGCAGCAGTAGAGATCCCCTTCTAATAATTAAACCCGAAACACCAGAAAAACTTGCCTCACCTCACCTCATCTGTTAAAAAGGAATGGTTAAATGAAAAAAAAAATCTCTGATATTCACTTCATGCGCAGCAAGTAGCAATTTATTTATTTAACACTAATGGTGAACAAATTAACAGAACTACTGACAAATCAAACAATTCCACCTTAACTACTAACAATTCCCAAACAGAACAAAATTCTAATAGTATGCTGTTCCAATAAATACAAGTCCTATTTATATAAACCCAAGTTATAATAAAAATAAATTAAAACTTAGGCTGTCAAAAGTACTGCCAGGTTAAGTGTTCCAGAATGTTCTTTGTCTTCTCTGCTGATCCTTCTGTCAGGAATGCTTTCTATGTGAATTCTTCTGTCAGGAATCTTAGCTAGGAGTGCTGGAATACCTTTATGAATAGGTAGAGGCTGGACAGTCCACACAGGCGAACGAAGAAGCCTCCAGTCTTGTGTTTACAAACGGACATAAAGGTGTAACACGTATAACATAGGTGGGGCAAGTGATTGCATGTAGCTCCTTGTGTTCTCCACTGTGGGTCCTCACTGGAAGAGCAAGAAACAGCAAAAAAAAGACGCAGCTTTCCCCCAGCTCCACCTCCGCTACTAAGGATGATGGTACCATAGACTCAGAACTGAAACACCTTCAAGTTATTCCCCTACGCTCTTCAGCAGTGCACAGACAGTCACCAAGGTTTTAGATTAGGTTCGGGGTGATAATCTGGTCAGCACATTACAGACACATACCCACAGATGATGGAGGGTGTAAGAGCTGAGCTTCCTGACAGGTGGAGAACTGCTGAAGGTCAGACTCATGCTAAGCTTCATGTCGATGCTGTGTGTCCAGAACTAGTCATAAGACACCTGATGGAGATACAAAGACAGACAGACAGAACTTCTGGCAAGAATATGTGAGCCCATGTGAAGATTTGAGGGAGAAGTGGTTGAATCTGTTCAAGTTCTGACTGCAGTCACATCTCAGCCATGTAAGCCTTACTCCCTAGAGATTCGGGTGACTAACATGTGGAGCCAGGTCCAGCAGAACAGTTGTGGAAGGCAGAAGTGAACTCAGAGTTGCTTCCTGTCACTCTGGAAATGGACACAGTGCAGCATTGACTAGATGAGAGTTTCACGAGGCATCACAATCTCCTTGCAAGTGCCCCTTCTCCTCATACAGACAGGGTAGTGACTTCATACAAGGGCAGTGAGAAAGGGTGTGCCAGCGTGGCATCCCTAAGTCACCATCTTGGTGTATCCCAGCTGTGTTATGCCATTCCTCTTCCCATCAAGCAGTGATTCCATCACCTCCAGCAGGTCAGAAACTCTTGACAGGCCAGAGCCCTCCATGCCCCAGTTTGCCAGAGAAGAGCCACCAATGTCATCTGAGGCAAGAGGGCATGGATTTCAGCAGCCTAACTCCACCTCAGCTCTGGATTCTGGCACACCTGGAGTCATGGTATGACACAGAAATTGAAAAATATTTGTAACGATACAAAGGTGGCATTGTGTCTCTTCTTTAGAGGCTAGCAATCCATGTTCAAATGTTTGATTTTGAGCCCCCTTTCTGTGTATGTTGAATGGCCATTATGTTAGTTGTTCCATCAGTTATATGGATAGATGATATGGTCAAAGGGGCCATTTACTGTACGGCCTGATAAGTTCTGAATACCTGATGTAAGATTTTTCTTTGGGCAGCATCTGTAAACATGACAGTTGGACCCCAGCTGGCAACCTCCAGGTACTGCTAACCCACTTGTCATCCCTCTGAGGTTGTTTTCTAAGCATAACTTTCAGATGTACACACATGATAGATTCTTTCCAAGGCATTGACATCATTTGGTAAGTATGTCAGTGAGACATGTGTAACTTTGTTGAAAATGACAAATGCATATTGCTTCCAAGATTGCATGTGTATCTTACACTCGAGCTAAGGGCCTTCAGCATTTCTCATTCTGGGTGAGAAGGTTGCAGAAATATAGTGTGGTTTTGAAGTATTGTTCCAGTCCTGCTGGCACTAGTGCCATGATTTCAATGGAGGAGAAAGTTTAAAGATATGTCAGGGTCTCTGGCTGGAATGAGGGTCATCGGCCTGTCTGCTGTTTATGCTTCATTGTTCAGGTTACTGCAACTGTTACCACTCGTTCAGGAGCATCAGCTTTTTCTCTCTCTGTCTGCTTTACAGGAGGTCTCATATTCTTTCAAAACTGAAAGAACTGCAGATGCTGTAAAACAGGAACAAAAACAGAAGTTGCTGGAAAAGCTCTGCAGGTCTGGCAGCATCTGTGAAGAAAAAAATCAGAGTTAACATTTCGGATCCGGTGACCCTTCCTCAGGACTTTGTGGACTCTGATTTTTTTTCTTCACAGACGCTGCCAGACCTGCTGTGCCTTTTCAGCAACTTCTGTTTTTGTATCTTATTCTTTATCTCCCTTTCTGTCAATTGTTCAACACTTGCTGCATAAGGTTGTGCAGTGTACAGCAGATCACAGTTATCCTAGAGACTCTTCTGCAGCACTCAATGGCAAAAGTAACAGAACTTCATCTTCACCATTTGGTCTGTCTTAGTGATGATCTTGTTGAGGGATGGACAACATTAAACCTTCTCTGCTGGTCTTTGTAGGTTAAGTATAGGTGGCATAAACCAAATCTGCTGTGAATACCCCCCGTCACCCAGGAGCCACTCTGCAGTTGCTGAGGAGAGCAAACAGTTGAGGTACCTGAGAGTTAGGCAAGAGTATAAGAGATGTAAGAGCTTCCTGAAGAGTGAGCACGCACACAAATGTTTGTTTGCAGTGATCATAAATCAGCAGCACATTGAGACAGTGAAAATCTTTTTGATTTTTGAATGCCATTGGCTGAACCCATCCAGGCAGCTTTCAGCATCACATCTATGTGATAATTGCTTATCCATTGTGCCCATGGCAACTCAGTAATGACAGCAAATCCCACAGCTCAGGATGCCTGGCCATTAGGGTCTGTGAATGAATTTTACAAACAAATTCATTGGCTCCTCTGAGCAGGATTTTGGCAATGTCCTTGATGCGTTCGGGTGGCTGACTGTGATATGTCACTCATGGCCTCAGTGGAGCTGTCGAGAGGTCCACAGATGGTGACATTCAATATTGTTGCGGTCTTTTCAGTTACTGGCATTGAATTGTCTGTCAATTCACAAGAACGTAGGTCTTCTTGAAGGAGCTGATATAGGTGAAAGGGAGAAGCTTGTGATTTCCTCAGCACCTCCAACATTGCCTGTTTGACATTTGTAAGTAGTTTCACCATCAGGATGGCATGGTGGCTCAGTGGTTAACACTGCTGCCTTACAGAGCCAGGGACCCAGGTTTGATTTGCATATTATCTGTGTGGGTTTCCTCTCACAGTCCAAAAATCTGCAGGTTGGGTGGATTGGCCAAGTCTAATTGCTGTTGGGGTCCAGGCACGTGGAGGCTAGATGAGTTAGCCATGGGGAAATGCAGGGTTACAGGAGTGGGTCTGGGTGGGATGCTCTTTGGAGCGTCATGTGGACTAAATGGGCCGAAAAGCTGCTTCCACACGGTAGGGATTCTATGATCTGTGGTAAATTTCATTGTGTGCCATTGCTCAACATCACAGTTGCTTGTGTCTTCAGCAGCCTGAGCCGCTGCCACTGCACCTTGTTACAGTTCTGGCAGTTGTTTTGCTATCCCTAGGCCACCCTGTGCTGGTTCCTCTGCAGCTGTACTAGAGCTGGTAGAAGCACAGGATGTACTAATTGTGCCGTCATAGCTTTCTTAACAATGGATTCCGGCATTTTCCCAATGGCAGATATTAAGTGAACTGACCTATAGTTTCTTGCTTAACGTCTTCCTCTTTTCTTGAATAGTGACAGGAAAATAGTAAGGGTAGGCTATTCGGACTTTCAAGCCTGCCCTGCCATTCAATTAAATCATGGCTGTTCCCTCTATTTCCCACATTTTATCCAAATTCCTTGATGTCATCAGTATTCTTTTTTCTACTTGATCATGCTCAGTGATTGAGCTTTTACAGCTTTCTGGGTTAACAAATTCAAACAGTCATCCACATTTGAATGAAGAAATTCTCCCTCAACTCAGTCTTAATTGGTCGACACTTATCCTGAGGTTATTCCCCGACATCTACACTTAACAGCCAGGGGAACCATTATATCCACATCCACCTTGTCATGACTTATGACAATTTTGTAAGTTACAATTAAAACACCTTTCATTCTTCAAAACCTTGGAGAATACAGTTTCTCCATTTTCTCCTCATAAGACAATCCTGCCATTCCAGGATGGTGAACTTCAACTAAATTCCTTCGCTGGTAGTGCTTCCTCAGTTAAAACTGTGCATAATACTCCAGGTGCAGTCTCACCAAGGCTTTATACAATTGCAGCAAATTAGCTTTTAGTCTGTACTCCATCCTCTTATGATGAAGCCAACATATCGTTTGCCACTGTAATTGTTTACTGCAGCTGCACACTACCTTTTCATGATTCATGGTGTTGCATTTGCAACTTCTAAATCGGCTGGGACCTTTCCAGAATCTTGGAAATTTTGGAAGATTAGAACCAAAGGATCCACAACTGTGCGTCAACTTCTTTTAAAACCCTAGGATGAAGGGTGTATCTGTAATGAAAGTGATTGTTTTAAATTCCTTCCACCCTTGGACTTCTGATGTTCTACTGCTTTTGAGATATTCTTAGTGTCCTGTTCCATGAGAATTCAAACCATTTGTTTAAAATCTCTGCATTTCTTTGTTTCTCGTTATTAATTCCTCAATCTCACCCTGTAAGAGACCAACATCTAATCTTGATATACTCTTTGTTTTTATGTATTTATATGTGTTTATATTTATTGCTATTTCATTCCTTTTCCTATATTTTTTCGAAACCTTCCTTTGCTAATTTCCCAATCATCTCGCCTCTACTAACCTTTACAGAATTGTATATCTTCATTTTCAGTTTGCTATCATCCTTAACTTCCTTAGTTAGCTACAGATGGTGCTGAGACCACTTACAGAATTTAATGTGGTGACTTACACACATTTACTGACCGAACCTGTTTTCAGACTTGTATTGGAAATGAAACATCTAAGTCAGTGATTGTTCCTCTTATTATGAAGCATAAGTTATAAAGAACAACACAGAGAAAGCTAGAGAAACCCAGCAGGTATCGTAGCATCTGTGGAGAGAGAGAGAGAGACAGAGTTAACATTTTGAGTTCAGTATGGCTCTTCTTCAAAACGCTTTCATTTGGGAAGGAGGTAGAATTGGGCTGTGCAGGGTGGGAGAACTATCAGGTGGGAAGTTATGGAGGGGAGATCTCCAAAGGAGGTGAGGTCTGTGACTGTCGTGAAAACTACAGCCTGATATTCAATGGTAGGGTCATGATCGAAGAGTAGTTTTGAGGAAGTATCTGAGAGTCAGTACTCGGCCTCTGGCATCTAAAGATCAACATCCCAGACAACAGCAGCACCAACCTTATCGACAGGTTTGTTAATAAAGTTGGGGTTGGACCTGACCAAACGGAGTGCAGCATGCTCAGAGGGTGAAGGGTTAGAGTGAGTGAGGGGAGCAGAGAAATTAAAGCAGCCAATGTCACATCGGCAGTTCTTGACAAAGAGATCAACTGCCAGCAAAATGTCAGAGGGAGAAGGTCAACTGGAGGGTGAAAGGGCCTGTATGGTGGGGAGAGGATTCCTGTCCAAAGAAGTGGGCTCAGGGGCAGAGACAATTGAGAAAGCAATCAGTGACATGTTCATTAAAGTGGGAGTGTAAAGGAATAAAGCTAAGTTCTTTGCCGGGCACAGAATATCCAGCATTAGAGAGGGGAATGCCAGAAGGTACAAAGAATATGCAGCAAGAAATGAAAATAGATGAAGGAATGGAGTAAGAGATAAGGAGAGGCAAGGAAGGATCCAGAGAGACATTAGTACCTTTGAGTGTCTGAAGGAAAAGAATGTTAAAGCATTGAATGAGATGAACAATGAATTGGAATTGGGCGTCAGGACAGCTCTGAGATAGTGTGAGGCAGTGCTGATGGAGAGAGGTCGGGAGTGTACATGTCACTGAGTGTGGATCTCGGAAGACAGTGGGAGCAGCTGTCTGAGAAGTGTTGTATGTCTCAGAGATATTTGTGGTCATGGTTGCGTTTGAAACATGAAAAATGGAAATTGAATTGGAATCCATGTAGATTAAGGGAGAGCCAGAGGCAAACTTAGAGTCATATAGCATGGTAACAAATCCTTCAGTCCAACTAATCCGTGCCGACCAGACATCCCAATCTGACGTGATCCCATTTGCCAGCATTTGGCCTATATCCCTCTAAACCCTTCCTATTCATATACCCATCCAGATGCCTTTTAATTGTACCAGCCTCTACTACCTCTTTTGGCAGCTCATTCCATACAGATATCACCTTCTGAGTGAAAAAGTTACCCCTTGGGTCCTTTTTAAAACTTTTCCCCTCTCACCTTAAACCTTCACCTTTTAGTTTTGGACTCAAACACTCGAGGAAAAAGACCTTGGCTAGTCACCCTATCCATCATTTTATAACCGTCTGTAAGGTCACCCCTCAGTCTCTGACGTACCAGAGAAAAAAGCCCCAGTCTATTCAGCCTCTCCCTACAGCTCAAAACCTCCAATCCCTTGTAAATCTTTTCTGCATCCTCCCAAATTTAGCAACATCCTTCCTATCACTGTGGAAAACCCAGTAGCTGTGAAACTGAGTTGTAGCAAGCACATTATCCAACACTAGGAGGGCGATAGAGAGCAATGAAGGTGAACCAATCAAAAGGTTTAAACGGAACTTCTTCCGGGTGAGCATACCTGGAAGAGAAATCGCAAAAAATTAAACACTTGAATAAAAGCAAAACACTGTGGATGCTAGAAGTCTGAAACAAATACAGTGAATGCTGGAGAAAGGCAGCAGGTCTGCCTGCATTTGTAGAGAGAGAAACAGTTAATATTTAGAGTCCAGTGTGACTCTTCTTCAGAACTTTATTAGTCATAAGGAGTTAGAAATTCCAAACAATGTTTTACAGTATTTTTGTTTAGTGATACTAATTTAGGAAAGATGTAGAACTACATGATATTGTTGATTTAAGACAGTGCTTTCAATGAAAAATGTACTCACAATTCACAAAACTCACAACCTCAATTTTGACTTTGATTGCTGTAATAATTTTGCAGGCATTGTATTCGTTTCCTCAGCCCACAGATGCAGCTGGGCTTGGGTCAGCTCCCACTTTTTTCTGAAACATTAGTTTGTATTATAATTCCTACCATGCTGCGTGCATTCTTCCAAATACCATCTCATTAAAAGAAGAACAGTTAACATGAACGATTTGGTGAGGTCTGACAAAAAGAGGTTTTTGACCTGAAAACAGAACAACTATTTTCATTATCTGTATCTATTCATAATTAATTCAGAGACCACTTTGCTACCCTTAGCTGACAGCACTATGAAGCTGGTTCAATTTTCATAAGTCCATTAAGACTGCTGATGCTCCATGATGTTCCATTTCACTTTGATCTGAACTGTACTTCAGAGTGTAGCATAGAAAGTCCACAGAAATTCTTCTTTGGGAACAAGACAGAAACGATATAAACTCAAGCCCATGGTTCTCGGTTTCCCAGAGTTGAATAAATGTACATTTGAAAAAGAAATGTTAATTAATTACAACTGGGCTATTATGGTTGGTGATCGAGGCTATTAAAGATTTTACATTACACTTGTGTGAAATAGATGCAAAAAAGCATTCACTGAGCAGAAATGGAATTTTGGCCATCACAGATTGATATGTTAAAACAATTTTCTTTCTTTGTTTCTATTTCACTTCTCCATCTCTACTATTACTATTTGTTCTTGATAAAATATCTTTCCACAATTTAGTATATAAATGACGCTTCATATATATGTGAGTTTACGCAGTAAACTGGGTGAAGACCTTACAGCCTGATCCCGTGCTAACATGGCCCACACAATGTTTTACTGGTGCTATTTGATTATTATTGGAAGTATAGTCCCTTCTCAGGCCCAGAGTCACTGAGCCTGAGTGCCTGTTTCCAGTGTACGATAACTAAACCAGCAATAGGCATTTAATCAGGAATATTCTTCAGCTAGATATTTATCACCAGCCACAAGCCATTTATTGAGTGAAATCGTGAAAATATAGCAAATATGTTAATGTAAGTCAGATGTAGATCAGAGGAGAAACTGATGTAGCAGCTATCTCCTCTGGTTTCCAGATGACAGCAGACCGGATGTTATCAGGAACCTTACAAATCTCATTGGTGTCACAAATCTATTGACATTCATAAGAGTGAACACAGTCAGTGTGCCCAAGGTCAGGAATGTAACTTTAGATCAAATATTAGGGTTTGCATCTTTGGACAGAGTCACACAAAGATATCATCATCATCCTGCTTCTTTCACAATGCAAATTACAAAATGTGCATGTCCAGGAAATCTCTACAGTAGGAAAGTCATCATGATAGTCACCTTGAAATGTAGCTCGATGAGTTAGAGAGTTATTACGGTCCAAGTAAACCTAACCTACAATCAGTCAGCATGTTGTCACCTTGCCGATTTGAGTCACTCAGGAAACATATAAAAAGAGAAGATAGGGTTCAAGATTACACAGATCATTGTGGGTCAGAACAGGAAAACATAACTGAGCCACCTATGCATATCATGTACTGGTAATAAATGCTTAGAAACAATTTGAACAATTAAGTGGCCAGGCAACGTCCTTACCATTGTGTAAAAGCTAATCAAAGAAAACAATAAGAAATTGAAAGGGTAACCTTGGCCAATACAGGGTCAATGTGAATAGCATTGTTTGGGGAATATGGTTCCACATATTTTCAGGGCCATGGAAGTGAAAAGCAAAACATTCTGGAAGCTGGGTATTTGAAAGTGCTGGAAATACTCAGCGGGTCTGGCAATAACTTTGGGGAAGATGATTAGCTCTCTTTTCAGAGATGAGCAGCAGAACTATTCTTCATTATATTTCATGTTTTGTCTAAAAGGCCTGGCCATTTTTGCCAAGTGCTTCTGGGGCTCTTCTAAACACAGTGGCTCCCACAAACAGAAAGATATTAGTTGTTGGTTGTGGGATCTTTCTTGCTGCATTTCTTGCGTTACAACAGTGACTTCAAATAACTGTCAAATTCTTTGTGTGCCCCCAAAATCAGAAAAGACACTCTTTAAATGAACGCTTTTATTTATCCTGAGATACATGTTTCCATAATAAGATAACTAAACCAGCAACTCCTAAGCTAGATATTTATTACCAGCCACAAGCCACTTATTGGGTGAAACTGTGAAAGTATAGCAAATATGTTAATGTAATTCAGATGTAGACCAGAGGAGAAACTGATGTAGCAGCTATCTCCTCTGGTTTCCAGATGACAGCAGACCGGATGTTATCAGGAACCTTACAAATCTCATTGGTGCCACAAAATCTATTGACATTCATAAGACTATACAAATATCCCAAGGCATTTATGAGGAGAATTATAAAATGAACAAAAAATGACACAGATGTGCACATGGAGGTATTAGATGAAATGACCAAAAGTTTTGTCCAAACGATAGGTTTGAAGGAGTGTTTCAATGGATAATTGTGGTGGGGTTCAGAGTTTAGGGTGAAAGCAACTGAAGGCACAGAAACCAATAATTCATCAATTAAACCATTTACAGCAAAACTGTGGTGTCAGTTTTGTGATATCAAGTCTGCATGGTCTGTGATAAACTTTCCTCACACAATCTTCTCCTTTTCTCCTCAGTAATTATGCCACGCAGATGTTGGACGTTGTCTTGGGCAGTCACAACAGTGACTTGATTAGCTTGCAAGGATGAGATTCCGAAAGCACAATTTAAAGCTGGGGTAATATCAGAAGAATTGTTCCCAATGTGAAAAGCCTGAGTTTTTTTTTCATTCTAGACCTGTTTTGTCACCACATTTACCATTACCCTCTCCATACTAGAGAGGGGCAAACTCCCCCCCTTCCCAGGAATCCACAGGAGGCCAGATCAGCACAGGAGAATTGTGGGGCTAGGGAAATTAACAGAGATAAGGAGGACAAGGCCCTGGTGGATGGGAATTTTAAAATCAGGAATTTACTTGACTTGGAGACAGCGTAGGTTAGCAAGAGTGGGGATGATAGAGCAATGGAAGTTTCTGTGATTTAAGACAATGGCAGAATTTGGATGACATCAAGTTGAATATGTAGAATATGGGAGACCAAACAGAAGTTCATTGAGTTAGTTTAAAGCAATCCGAGGCATGTTGAAGGGTTTTTTCAGCAGTTGAACTGAGGCAAGTGTAATGCCCAGTGATGCTCAGGTGGCCTTGGTGATGCCATAAATAGAGGATCATGGAATAGTTACAGTATAGGAGTCCTTTTCACGCATCATGTCCATATCTGGCTCTCCACTAGACTAATGTACCTAGTACCCCTCCCCTGCCTTTATCCCAATAGCCCCACAAACCCCTTGTAGATAATGATCAGATTCAATATTGAGTGCTTCAACTGAAATTGCCACCACAATCTCAGCAGTGCATTCCAGACTGTAATTGCTTATTGTGTGAAATACCGTTTCCTCAAATCATCATTGCTTATTTTACTAATACCTCATATCTGTGCCCTGTGGTTCTCAATCCTTCCACTAATTTTTTTTTAAATTCCTTTATTCATTAACAAGATGAGGGCATTACTGGCTAGGTGGCATTTATTGCCCAGAGGGCTGTTAACAGTCAACCACATTGCTGTGGAGTTACATATAATCCAGACCAGGTAAGGATGGCAGTTTCCTTCCCTAAAGGGGCATTAGTGAATCAGATGCATTTTTCCTGACAATCAACACCAGATTCATGGTCATCATTGGATTCTTAATACCAGATACTTTTTTTGAATTCAAATTCCACCATCTGCCATGGCCCCCAAGTTGAACAGTCTCAAATCATCCAATATATTTAAACACTGAAGTTTCCTTGGAATCAAGCTCATGAATTTTTTCTGCATCTTTTCTCGTACAGTTTGAAGTCAGCAACCTATCTCAGGATCAATTGTGACATTAAGGTTCGTAAATGACTGGCTTAATCACAGAATATTGCCAGAGAGACGAATGGCAGGTAAGCAAAGGCATTTTGGTGGGGACCCAAACAATTGTTTCAGTCTTCTCATTATTGAATTAAAAGGCAACAAGATAATGAGCATATTTGTGTTGTGTCACTTGTGTTACAAAGTTGGTTAGAGTAATCATGAATTGGAAGGCAGGAAACTAGAATTTGTTTGTAAAATAAAAATGATAAGAGAGAAGAGTGTGTGGCTCCTTTAAGAGGTAAAGTACTTTTCTATGCTGAGAGATTTATACAGGAAATGTGTCTAAGCAGCTGAAGGGGTACAGCCAGTTCTGAAATGGAAACATGTATCAATTGTCTATGTGATTGTAAACCTTAAACCAGCTGGAATCAGCCGATTAATTTAATCAAGTACTCAGTGATTGAAACCAAATGAATTTAAATTTGATGGTTTTGACAACTTCGGAACAATGTTACTGTATGAAAATTCATATGCCATCCAAGGTATATAAGGAGAGTGTTTTTGAAAATTGGCGTGAGGGTGAAACGTCATCTGAGAAATAAGCATTTACCTCTCACAAGAAATTGTCAAGCTCTCTAAGATGGCATAATTTATCCATAAAAGGTACCACAGCACTTTTAAGAGTCCTTACAGAAGACTTCACAGAACAAACATCCCTGACAGCTGGATCAGCGGAAGAAAGGTGTTTTTGACTTGAGAGCAGCAGAAGAAAGATGTGAAGAATTTGAGAGACTATGCTTTAATTTATTTTATCATTACTTGGGTTTATATAAGTGGGACTTGTGCTTATTTTGACAGCATACCAATTGAATTTAGTTCAGTTAGGGAATAGTTAGTAGTTAAGGGGGAATTGTTTGGTTTGTTAGTAATTCTGTTAAGTTGTTCGCTGTTAGGATTAAATAAATACATTGTTATTTGTTACTTGTAATGAGAATATCAGGGATTTTCTTTCATTCAACCTCCCCTTCTCCATAACAGTTTAACAGATTAGGCGAAGTGAGGCGAGCTTCTCTGGGTGTTTCGGACTCCTACTCCGGCTGTAACAGACTGGGGTCTTGGGTTTCGATTTTAATTATCGAAGGGGTTCGCCCTCCCCTTCCTAACACTTGAGTGGAATATATTGGCCAATATATAGGAGAAAACTACCTTATTCTTTAGCAGAATAGTGACTGAGAAAAAAGCCAGGTCCTCAGAAAAATATCCCATCTAAAATATAGTGTCAGAATTTCCATTCAGATTTCCAGATTTGGATTTGAACGGACAGTGTTCTGACTGAGTGGTGAGAGTGCAACCACTAACCAAAGGATGAAACAATTTTACTGTTGCTAAGTGTTCAAGTATTAACATGCATGACTTTGTGTTCATGTGATAAAAAATTGCACACTGAGGGAGTTACTTCTCTGATCTGCTTCATCTGTCAAAAGGAGTGCAAGAGACATCTCTGTGAGTGCCTCAAAGAATTCTGATACATGGTAACCGAGGCAATATTTCCCCTTGTTGTCATGGCAGCACTGTGTGTACAGTGAAACATAACTGCAAATTTGCTTGAAACTGCCAGAGATCTGTTACAATTTTTTTTTGCTGAAGTGTAGCTTTTTGAGACAGCATCCCTCAAATATATCAAGGTAGTTTTGCCTCAAATACATAATGATACATGATTTAAGTGCACTTGATGATGCAACAAGTATATGTGTGATAAAGAATAATCTTCATCCAGCCTGCTCTTCTTCCTTCAGATGAGAAAAACAATGACACTCCCAAAGGAAAATATCCTGCTGACACAATTGATATTTCTGGAAGGGACATAGCCAAAACTAAATTTACAAAAAATTCTTTCAAACCTCCCAGCACTGAGAGAATTGAGCTTTGAGGGAAATCTGTGTAATAACATTTTTGTATATCTAAATGTGAATGTCTGCTTCATTGAAAGTCTCTAGCAGGGTTATCTTTATTTTGATGAAAGATATATAATTTCTAAATGTTAACATCATTTTTAGAGTTTGGTGGCATATAGGTGTTGTGTACTTTTATTTTAAAAATGAGCATGCAGTCCTTTCAGAACAGCAGCGTCTGCTAACGCTGCAATTTTGAGATAACTGCTCATGCACACTCTTGTTTGGAAATATGCATGTGCATGGATCCGGATCCTCTATGTCATTGTGTCATGTGTAAAGTCTGCACTGTGCTTGTGCACAGAACAGGAATTGAAAAGGGGCTTGGCTGGGTGGGGGGGAGGGGTTTGGTTGTGTTTTCGGATTGGACAAGACTGGAGGGAGTGAGAGAGATCAGATGGGATGGGGAGACAGGTATCAGACTGGACAGAGGAGAGAGAGGTCAGGATTTGCGTGGAAATGGGGAACCCTCCCATTCTTTCCTTACTTCAACATGATCTCTCTCCCCTGTATGTCTACCCAGTCCTTCATTTCCCCTCCTCGCTACTGTGTGGTTAGAGAATGGAGTTGTATGCATAGTGGAGGGTTAGCCGTGAGTCCTACTGTATGTGCAGTGGGTAATATGGCCTTTTGGCTGCTGTGCTATTACATTGCTGGTGGGGGCCAATGCCAGATTGCCAGTGTCCTAGTGCATGACGGCCATCCAAACATCATAAATGTACAATAGATGCTGGTCTTTCGGCAGATATCCACTGACTGATTCATTGTTTCAGGAAGACCACGTGTTAGATAGGGATAGAATTGTAAAAGGAGGATGTTATAAGAGTGGGGAATGTAATTAATGAGCCAAGTTTAGAAAGATCCTGCCCTCTCATGGAGAAAACTCTCCAAAGCAACTGACAGGATTCACACTTAGCCAGAAAAAAACAGCCCACTGCATCTGCCACTTGTGTATTTAAAGAGTTTATCTGTCTGTCCCTTGGAAATTTGTAGCAATAATCCCTGCTTAAGATAGCATCATCTCCACTCACAGTAAATAGATCCATGTTGATTTTGGACCAGGGAATGACAGCATCTCATGAGGGTTTCGAGGTTCTCTATATTGCTGTGACTCACATATTCAGGCATGACTCACATATCCTCACTAACATTTTGATGTCACTGTTAATAAACTGACCAATAACCATAAGACATATCAATTATCCTGTGCACTCCATGTCTATCAGCCCTTGATGTAGTTCATAGAATCCCTACAGTGCAGAAAGAGGACACTCTGCCCATCAAGTTGCACTGACCCTCCGAAGAGCATCCCACACATACCCAAGCCACGACTGTAACCCCATACTTACCATGGCTAATCCGCCTGGCCTGCACATCCCTGGACACCATGGGGCAATTTAGCATGGCCAATTCACTTTAGCTGCATACCTTTGGACTGTAAGCGGAAACTGGAGCACCCAGGGGAAACCACACAGACACAAGGAAAACCTGCAAACTCCACAGAGGACAGTTGCCCAAGGCTGGAATTGGACACTTGTCCCTGGTACTGTGAGTCAGCAGTGCTAACCACTGAGCCAGTATGCTGCCCAGTTGCAACAATATGTCCTGGCGAAACTTCGGAAACAAGTACATGTAATCCTTCAAAGGTAAGGCCTCTCAAGAACCTGAGAGACTTATTAAGGCCGAAAACACCTGAATGTCTGGCACCACTTTTAACATGGTCCTGTGTTAACTTTTCATTGTGCCTTTGTTTTTACCGTTCATTCATGAGACGAGGCCATTGCTGGCTAGGTTTATTGCCCATCCCTAACTGTCCAGAGGGCAAGAGTCAACCAGATTGCTGTGGCTCTGGAGTCACATGTAGGCCAGGCCAAGTAAGGATGGCAGTTTCCTTCCCTAAAGGACATTTAGTCAACCAGATGTTTTTTTTCCCGACAGCAGCAATAGTTTCATGGTCATCAGTGAATTCTTATTTCCAGAATTTTATTGAATTCAACTTCCACCATCTTCCGTGGTGGGATTCTAATCCAGGTCTCTGGATCTCTGTATTAACAATTCAGTGATAATACTACTAGGCCATCACCTCCCAATAATGGTTATGGACTGTTAGCTATTTCTGATCTAAACTGGTCATATATGATGCACATCTCTAGCTCTTCCTGTGGACGTTCACTGCCAGAATTGTGTGAGTCTTGCATTACAGCACAGCAGAATGCAGTTTTATGTAAAATCTGTATGCCTTTCCATCAAAGTTCCCATTGTGCTCTTTTCTAGTTGGCCCATTACCAAATATTATACTACAGTGCAGATGCACAAGGGAACAGTTTGTGTAATTCTGTCAATTTGTCACTGTGACAGATCTTGACTGACAGATAGATCAAAATGTGGTTCTAGAAACTCGAAAAATCTGGAAGTAATTTCTTCCAAATTGTGTTCTGAAGTAGTGACTTGCTTGAGATTCCTCAGCTAAGTGCTTGACTAATATTCATGTTTACCATCTAACTTGGAGAAGAATTTAGCACCTGTGAACCTGAGATTCAATTCCTCTAGTGTTACAATCTTGTGTGGGCATTCTCCTGAAGAAGCGATTTAAATGTCTTGGATCTAGATTTATCCTGATTGCGCCATCCTTCTTTAGTACGCATATATTTCAACTGCACCAGTTGAGTGTGATCCAGGTGATCCAAACAATAAGTGATGCCAATATATTCCATGTCACCACTGCTAAGCTTTTCTTTAATATGAACACAGCACGTTTTGGAAGGATCAATTAATGGCATTGCCTTTGCAACATCCTATGACTTCAAACATGTCTGAGTACAATTATTGTATGTCCTGGACTGACTCAATATGGGTATTCTTGACTTCTTCTGCCACCCTGAGCACCACAATGAATAATGACAATATTGAATCACATACATGCTGATTGCCCCGCTATTGCTGGTCAAATATTGTCTACAATTAAAATACTTGTGTCTTCCATGCTAAATCAGCATAGTTACTTTGCATTGTGAATGTATCAATGACAGGCAGTGGCAACCCATTGTACACAGTCAATTTGGCTTTTGTCAGTTGTGCCATAACATCTGAACGATCCTGGTACAACCTTCCGAATTCAGACTGTTAGGATAATTACACTAGCTCCTGTGTTTTTGGTTTTGCAGGTGTTCTTGCCAGTTTTTTTGGCCAAATGTTTGTGGCAAAAACATTTTTATTGGTTGACTTCATCCACACAATATATTACATTTATAATGAAGAAATGGCGTACATCCTCTGGTTAGAAACTATTCTAATCTGGAGCTTGATTCAGATCTATTTTCCTGTGACCTTTAAATACTGGCTTATGTTTACACAGGCCTGTGGTGCATTCCTTGCTGCTGTGTTCATACTACTACTCCTGTCCTCTGTTCAGGTGGGTTCTTTAATAGCCTCTGGCTGAATCTATAGAGTCGGATTTCTTGCATACATAGACCAAGCATCCATTTGTACTGCACACCTTGTTTAGGTGAACAGCTTCATGGTGAGTGCACACTCAC
This sequence comes from Rhincodon typus, assembly GCF_021869965.1. Lineage (NCBI taxonomy): Eukaryota > Metazoa > Chordata > Chondrichthyes > Orectolobiformes > Rhincodontidae > Rhincodon > Rhincodon typus. Next base: position 82,158,444 of record NC_063335.1, on the reverse strand, counting down.
CACAAAGCTTGTTTGCTTTCTGTGTTAAGCCTATCGTGTCAATACTGTTTGCTGCACCTTGTGCTTTCTGGTGCTGTTGTCTGGCTACGAAGGCTTTGAATTTTTTACCATCTATTGACAATAGATATATGCTGTGAGCTTCCTTATTTTCGAAAAGGTCTTTTTAGATTGCTTCATTGGATGCGGAGACAATCGTCCACTGTATGATTTTCTCAATAATTCTATGGCTGAAAAATCATGACAACTACTGACAAATTAATCTATTGATTTCTGTAGCTTTTGCCTGTAAGACATCAATTCTAAGTGATGAATTCTAACATTGGTTTTTACATGCAGCTGATCTTCAACACCTTCCAAAACTGTGTGGGATCTTCCTGGAACTCCTCAGATAAGCACAAGGTATTAACCGTCTGTATTACCTCATTGCCAACTGCATTCAGTACCTTTATAGCTTGCTCAATCACTTCTGCAACCGAAAAGTGTTACGGACCAGACCAAATCCCCTCAAAATATATTAAGAAGATACCCCAGACCCTAACATTTTCTTATTTTAAAGTGCAAGGCATTGTGTTCCAGATGAAATTCGATCAGACAATCTACTCAACATTGAGAAAAACACTTTTTTTTACACCACAGTTGGTGTAAAAATAAACATAAAAGAAAAGAATTGGCTTAATTGTAACTCTAATTAAATCTCTAACAAAATAATAGATATATTAACTTCTACTAATTAACTGTTCCAATGTACTAAGATCCCATAAACACACCCTTGGCAAAGGTAGATTCAGTAAAACAGATTGTCTTACATGAAATTCTAGACCAGGAAGAGAATCCCAGATCTTTTGGGAAAAAAATGTCTGCAGCTCATTGGCCCATGTGGAGACAGGTACTGAAAGTGGGTTCAGATTGTTTCAAGAACCATTGATGCCAAAATCATCCCATTCAACTCACTCTGAGAAAGATAACAAGTGACGCAGCTTGAGAAATTCCCTCAAAAACAAACAGAAAACAGCATGAACCATCAAATCTGACAACATCCATTATTCTGATGAAGGGTCTAGGCCCGAAACGTCAGCCTTTCTGCTCCTATGATGCTGCTTGGCGTGCTGTGTTCCTCCAGCTCTGCACCTTGTTGTCTCTAACATCCATGTCTATCCCACTTGAACCCTTTCATTATGAAAGGATCCACAAAAGGCATTGAAATAGCTTACAGCTTGGACAAACTCGCCAAACAGTCTGGTGTTTCAAACATGACTATTGGCATTGCTCATGCTTTCAACAAGATTGAAATTCACTAACGTAACACCTTGTTGCAAATAGTAAGCAATGCACAATGGAAAGAGAAATAATAGACTGGCTATTCTGATGGTCAGATAGTAGTTAGAGCAGCATAGATTGGAATAGCGAGTCGGAACTTTGTGGAACCCAGATGCAGCAGACTCCATTGGATTTGCCAAGAATTAAAGATTCAAATGAACAATTTCTTTGTGTCTTGAAACCTTCAACAGCATCCATATTAAAGCCAGATAGGTTGGACGATTCCACTTTAGTTAGCCAGGAATAATTAGATGACTGAAAAGCTAGTCTAATTCCTGGATAACTTTTAGGTTGACCCCACAACTCACTAGAGACCCTCCCAAGAATACCTTGCCCAACCTGTTAAACCTAGTGGATCCCTGACAACCAGACCTCATCCATGCCCTCCTAGACACCATGAACCCAACACAATATCTCCGCTCATCACCATATCAACCTCACCATTGCTGCCAGCCTGAATCACTGCCACACCCACCTCTCTTCTCACTGGCACTGACATTCCCTCCTGATTGTCAGCCCCAAAACCCCCTCCTCCCTTTCCAATCCTGACATACCCCTTACTGCTGGCCCCAGAGCCTTTACCATCTGCCATCCTTGACAAGCCCCTTCTCTGCTGACACTGAGACCGTTCTTTCTCTGCCAGATCAACATACTCACTGCTGGCAACAGCATCACATCCCACATCACCATCCACCGCTGGCCGCACTACATACCCTCTCTTCTTGGCTGGACACAACAACTCATTCCCGAACCCCAAATTGACACTATCCTCTACCCCCAGCACTGCCCCCTGCACCCCACCTTTTCAGTGTTGGATCTGACACTCTCAAACCCAGCTGTCAGACCTAAAAGCCCTCCTCTGCTATCACTAGATCTGCCATTTCTCTTTTTCTGGCCCCAATGCCTTCCTCTCTCACAGTGGGCCTATAACTCCAACTACCCTCCATGTAAACATTCCACCACTTACCTGTTGCCCTGGCATCTTACCCACCTGGCATTCTAACCTTTTAATCAACTGCCACATTAACCCCACTGTTATGAACGCACTTACTATTTCACATTTGCTGTCAAAGTGTCTGGCTGTGTTGCTGAACATTGAAATCACAGAACATGGCACACTGACTTTTGCAAAATGGGGCAAAATTTGACGTCCCTCTGACTATCCACAGTAAGGGACAACTGTTTGATTTCAGGTACATTCTGTAATTCTGAAGATCCAGAATTGCAATTCCTGACCTGAAATATAAAGCTCAACGTTAACGGTAAAAAGTGGGAGCAGAGTTGCAATCTGACCATGATTGCCATTTCCTTGAAATGTTCTGACCACTTTTATAGAGCCATACAGTCGTAGAGTCATACAGCATGGAAACAGACCCTTCGGTTCAACCAGTTCATGCTGATCATGATCCCAAAATAAACTAGACCCACCTGCCTGCATCTGGCCCATATCCCTCCAAGCCTTTCCTATTCATGTGCCTATCCAAATGTCTTTTAAAGGTTGTAATTGTACCCACACCCTTAGAACTTCCTTAAAAAATTCATTTCACATGTGCACCACACTCTGTGTATAAAATCTGCCCCAAATTGCCCCATAGTCTTGAAACTCCCCAATGCTTAATGTTGCTCATTTTTCCAACCTTCAAACTTGACTTTATGACTATTCAGGCAATAGAGATTTTCCTGATTTTCAGAATCATTCCAAAAACAATTAATTTTCAATTGTGGCAAAGTCTAAATAAATAAGTTAGCTTTCTACTCTAATATTTGCTTTAGGTATTGATTTAAAGAAAAAAAAAATTGCATTCTATTCCTAATCATAGAATCCATTAATCATTGAATCCCTACAGTGTGGAAGCAGGTCATTTAGCCCACTGCATCTACACCAAGTCTCTGAAGAGCATCCCACTCAGACCCACCCCACCCCATAACACAGCATTTCCCATGGACACCTAGCATGCACATCCCTGGACACAATGGGCAATTTAGCACGGCCAATCAACCTAACCACCACATCTTTGGACTACGGCAAAAACTCACACAAACACAGGGAGAGCGTACAAACTCCACACAGATAGTTGCTCAAGGTTGGAATCAAACCCAGGTCCCTGGCACTGTGAGGTAGCAGTGCTAATCACTGAGCCACAATGTCAACGTGTTGTGTATGAGCCTGCTTTCAAAACACTCTTTTCTGGGTTTGGTCAGACTTTGTTTATCAACAAAGGAAGGATATATCCCCAGTTACACTCCCACAATTGTATTTCCATTAGAATTTGACAAGACTGGTCAGTGATTGAAATCCTTTAGTTTCTCTGGATTGTTGTTTTCTGGAAGTTATATACCTCTTCATCGTTTAATGCTCTGAGGGCTGTTTAGTAACCAGAATACTTTGTGGCAAATCTCTCTTAAAGTGGAACTTTTTAGTGTATTTTAAATAGGTTAATACTTTTGTTTTTTAATAAAAAGTGAGTAGAGGATCAGCACATGAGCAAATTAAGCTTTGTAAACAATAATTTCTGGGATGCAACGATCTAGCTATATGTAGTAACTATAAGTCAAGAGCGTACAGTTAAATATCACTGAGATCCAAGTCTCCATTTCAAATACACATCTGTTACCTAAATATTATGACAATACTGTCACACCAGTTTTTATTAACGGGTTCCTTAAATTCAACCCAGTGTTCACCCAGTAATGGTTCAAAATTGCGGAGGACAATGCACAGTGCTTGAGCTTCGTCAACCAAAATAAGGACGTAAGTTAAAAGAAATTCAGCAAATCAAAAACAAAGACTTTACAAACACTACCCCACGGAAACATTTGTACTGGGCAATTGCCCTATCTTCTGTTCTGCCAATTGTAAGGAGTAGGTTAGCCCATTCAATTCTTGATGATGGTGCAGTGGTATTATTGTGGCACTAGTAATCCTGAGACCCAGGTTTGAATCCCACCATGGCAGGTGGTGGGATTTGACTTCAATAAAATTTGCTCTTAAAATGCCATCTGGGTCACTAACATTCTGCAGACCCTCAACAAAATAGTGATTCTTAATTGCCCTCTGAAATAGTCAAACCTACTGCTAAAAATCTCAGAAAAGGGATGGTTAGCATTGACTGAGACAGAAGAATTGACAACAACAAAGTCAGCCCTGTCAACCCTGCAAAGTCTTCCTTTACTAACAGCTGAGAGCTAGTGCCAAATGGAGAGAGCTGGCTCACAGTCTAGTCAAGTGACAACCTGACACACACTCATGGAATCATACCTGATCGTATTCCAGACAATCCTGTCACCATCCCCTGGGTATCTTTTGTCCCACTGGCAGAATAGACCCAGGAGAGGTAGTGGGCAATGATATACAGTTGGGAGGGAATTACCTTAGGAGTCCACAAGATTGATTCCAAACTCTGAGAAATCTCACGGCATCAGGGTCCCACACAGTCAGATATATCTTCAGTGCACAGATGAAGGTCAAAGAGTCCTGAGCCTCATCTGCTGACCTTCTGAAGAGTTGCTTGTATTGGTCACTATACATGATTTCCAAGGATGTCCGGATTTTTTAAAAAACATTCAACCCCAACACATTGGCTAACTCCCTTACATCCACTGGAGTATCGATTGGGACACAACATGCCTTAAGCCCCAGGCTATGCAAAGTATGATTCAAGACAGATATAGGGAGAGCTCATTCTAGCGCAAATAAGGGATGTCCAACCTCTGCAGAGTGAATAAGGGAGAAGATGCCAATCAGTTCACAGCCTTGAGCTCTCGGAAAAACTGCTAATTAATGATCAACACTGTTTCTGTACCAATGAGGGGGCCACTTCCACCTTGTAGATTTTACATTTGTTTTTGGGCTGGTCCCTATCATTGTACATTAGCCTTAGGCCTTGCCTTGAAGGAATCTCGGTCTCAGATTAGCTCCCAGTGGGAAGCCAAGTCAGTTTAAAGTGTGGTGAGAAGGGAAGATGGAGATGATGTTGGATGGGGTCCCCAGTGTTGGTTTTGTTTGTTGAGGGCAATCTCATTTAAAATGTCCTGTCATAATTCCTCCATCTCTTTGAAGAAGGCCTATAGGAGCCTCAGAGAGCCGTAGAAGGTGGTACAAAAAGAATATTCAAAGCTGAGATAGATTTTTAATTAGTACGTGAATTATGGGTTATGGTGAAAAGGCAGGAAAGTGGAGTTAATCACTATCAGATCAGTCACAATCTCATTGAATGGTGGAACAGACTTAATGAGCTGAATGGCCTACATCAGCTCTTATGTCATAGTTTCTTAACTTTATCTGAATTTCCATGTTGTAAGGGCATCGACTCTTCCATTCACTTTACTTGCAAAACTACATTTAATCAAATAATTTCATATACACACCTTTGGAGATCAATTGTAAAGACATGCACATTTCCAACATTTACTAGAAATTAATTAAAATGTCTCCAAAAGCAGTTCCAGAATACAAGTAATGTTGGCTGCATGTAGAAAGTCTGTGTAGAGAATTTCTAATTGAGTTGCAATATGTCTATGAAAAAGGATTCTGTGGGAAAAATATCCTACACTTGGTGATGTTACCTTCAGTCTTTTGTTCAAAGACCATAAACAAACTTTGGAGCGAGGCAGAGAACGCTTCTGTTGTTGATCCCAAGATCAGGCAATAACAATTTTCACAGTTTGTAAGCCACTCACCATAACAAATAATAAAAAAAACTTCATTGTGAAAAATAAAACAATAAAAAAAGTATGCAACAATACACCACAGATTTTTCTATTAATGTAACCATGAAGGAAACAAATGTATTTATTTGCAGTGGTGACAGAAAATCATGTTATTTATCACTTCAAAACACTGCCTAATAGAGGCTTTTTTCCAAGTTCTTTCAGTGACTATGTCCTGCCCACAATTTACAGAAATGATAAACCATTAATATTTTAAATCATATGATAATTTTATAGAAGCTCATTGATAAAAATTCGATAAAAATGTCCTAATTAGAGAACTGTATTTTTTTTAGTCTTTCAATCTATATAGTATTAATCTTATTTACCTCAGTGGCAGACATCAAGTTAGTTACTGACATAATTTTTCAAGGATAGATGGTGCACCGTATCCTATCTGTATCACAGTAAAATTCTCACTTGTCAGAGGGTAATAACCTATTCCCAAAAGATACCATTGACTGAATAATTAATGAATGTAGAGAAATGTGTCTTGCCCAACCAACCTGACAACAAATGAAATGACTTCAGAACAAGACTGAGATTTTAGTCCTACGGTATGCCACTTCTCTTCATAACAATGCGACAGAATGGTTTACATATGTATGTATCCAATAATATTACTTGTTTACATCTTAAACATAATATGCTAGCAACTTCAAAATCTGAACTGTACCATGAATTAAAGCTAAGTTTACGGTAAGTCTTTAAAAGCAGTCCCACAGCACACCAATTCTGTATGAGTATTAACTAACTAATGATGAAATATTACTTTATGTTCAATGAAGAGAATAATTATTTGTTTTGCTTTATAGAACAAACCTTCACGACTTCAGCCAACTGTTAATCCAGAGACCAAGATAATGTTCTGGGAACCTGGGTTCAAATCACACCACGACTGATGTTGGAATTTGAATTCAATATAAATCTGGAATTAACAGTCTAACGATGACAATGAAATGCCGTTGATTGTCAGAAAAACCAAACTGGTTCATTAATGTCCTTTAGGGAAAGAAACTGCCATCCTTACCTGGCTGGCTGACATGTGACTCCAGACCTACAGCAATGTGGTTGACTCTGAACTGCCCTCTGAGTAATTAGGGATGGACAATAAATGACACCCTCATCCCATGAATGATCATGATAGAAGTGGTGCCAGACACTCACATGTTTTTGGTCTTAAAGAGTTTCTTGAAAGGTATTACCTTCAAAGGAATGCATGTACTTGTTCCCAAAGATCTTTGCCAGGATATATTGTTGCAGCTGGGTGTCATAGTGGCTCAGTCATTAGCAATGCTGCCTCACAGTGACAGGGGCAATTTTTTTGATTCCAGCCTTGGGTGACTGTCTCTGTGGAGTTTGCAGTTTCTCCCCGTGTATACATGGGTTTTCTCCAGGTGGCCCAGTTTCCTTCCACAGCCCAAACCTGTACAGGTTAGGTGAACTGGCCTTACTAAATTGCCCTGTAGTGTCCATGGATGTACAAGTCACTTTGATTAGCTGTGGTAAATGCGGGGTTACAGGGAAAGGGTGGGTCTGGGTGGGATTCTCTTTGGAGTGCCAGCTCGATGGATAGAATGGTCGCTTGCTGCACTGTAAGGATTCTGTTAACTATATCAAGAGCATATAGGTGTAGAATGTACAGGATAATTAGCATGTAATATGGCTTACTGGCCAGCTTATTAATAGTGACATCAAAATGTTAGTGAGGATATGTGAGTCATGCCTGAACCACCAGGTACAGCAGTGTAGAGAACTTCAAAACCCTCATGAGATGTTGTCATTCCCTGGTCCAAAATCACCACAGATCTCTTTACTGTGAGTGGAGATGATGCTATCTTAGTCACTGATTATAGCTACAAATTTCCAAGTGTCAGACAGGTAAACCCTTCAAGCACGCACGTGGCAAACACAGTGGGCTGTTTATTTCTGGCTAAGTGTAAGCTTCATTGGTTGATTTGGAGAGTTTTCTGCATGAGGCCTAGTGAGATTTTTTGCAGTATCTTTCCAAATTTGGCTCAATAACCACGAACCCCACCCTTATGCTGTCCTACTTTTCCGAATCTAACTCCATCCTACACATGCCGTTCCTGGAACTAATCAGTCAGCAGACACCTACTGAAAGACCAGTATCTATTGCACCTGTATGATGTTTGGAAGGCTGCTGTGCACCCTGGGCAAGCATTGCCAATCTGGCATTGGCCCCAACAGCAATGTAATAACACAGCAGCTAAAAGGCCATATTACCCATGGCTCATGGCTTACCCTCCCCTGCACATACACCTCCATTGTCTAACCACACAGTAGCGAGGAGGGGAATGGAAGGACGGGGCAGAGGTGCAGTGAGCGAGAGATCAGATAGGGGTGAGGAGAGAATGAGAGAACTCTTGATTTCCATGCAAATCCTGATCTCTCGCTCCCCTGTCCAGACCGATCTATGTCTCCCCACCCATCCCCACAACTTTATCTCTCTCTCCTTCCAGTCCTGTCCGATTCCAACCCCATTCCCCCTGCCCCAGCCATGACATAAAGGGTTTAGAACCATGCGCATGCACATTTCTAAGTGAAAAGTTACAGTGTCTTTGGACTCAAAACATTAACTTTATTTCTCTCTCCAAAGATGCTGCCAGAACTGTTGAGTTTCTTCAGCATTATCTGTTTTTATTTCAGTATTTTGTTTTTATGGGCAGAAGCTGATTGAGTATTAATTGACCTGATTAAATTTGTCCTCCTTTTGATGGACAGGATAATGCTTCACAACCATTCAAATTATAGATGGAATCCAGTTTGACAGAATATTTGGATAGATTGGCTAACAAAATGACATTACTTGCAACAAAATGACAAATAAACCATGATGTACCAGAATGGCTTCAATTGCTTTTCTTCCATCTATTTTAGTACTTCTTCCAAACAACAGTACCATGAGAGATGTCCCTACAAAAGGCTTGTGGAACTGAGGTATCCCTGCTTTCATGACAACCTGTTCCTGATGGAACAAAATGGCTGAGAGGCAGGCCACAAAATTACTTTGAACCAGTTGGCAGTTAACCTTGTGATTCTGTATGTTTCAGAGACTTGTATAAACAAATACCAAAAGCAATGGAGAAGTTCGAAAGGCAGTTGAACAGCAGCATCTTGTCCCAAACCAACATGCGCAATTTGCTAACTGATCAAACCCAATTCTTCTGGGAAGGACACTCAACATATACTGACATCAGACTCATAAAGGAACATAGAACATAGAACATTACAGCGCAGTACAGGCCCTTTGGCTCTCGATGTTGCGCCAACCTGTGAAACCAATCTGAAGCCCATCTAACCTACACTATTCCATCATCATCCATATGCACATTTAAGCAAAAACAGAAATTGCTGGAGAAACCGCTGTACTTGGAACTCAATCACAGCAGCAGTCTGACATATGGACGATGGAAAAGTTTTAGAGATATCTTCAAGGCATCTCTGAAGAGGTCAAACATCCCTGCTGATTCACGGAAGTCCTGACTCATGAGTCATAAAAACTGAGGATCTCATTGGGAAGGCACCAAGCATATCAGGAGACTTCTTTGAGAATGTGCAGAGGTGAAATTGATCCATCCAAACTTCCCAACAACTCACCTCCTGACCTTCCAAGCTCCATTTACACCACATGTGGCAGAACCTACAGATTGTGCTTCGGATATATCATCATACTAGGGATCCAGCAAACCAGAGTGGCACAGCATTCTCCTCAATCTTGAAGCGTCACTAATGTGTCACTTTATCAGTCCTATCTAAGTTATTTTATATTACATGGTATTTGTCTACAGTACTGAGGATGGCCAATGCCATCATCCACTGAGTAAGATTCCTAACATTCCTGGAAGGTTTGGTCTTATGGGCACCCAGCAGCCTGTGTGTTATATGTAATATAGAAAAGAGAACAATACAGCACAGGAACAGGACTTTCAGTTCAACATGTCTGTGCCAACCCTAATGCCATTCTAAACTAATCCCATTTCTCTGCTTATGGTCCATATCCCTTAATTCCCTGCCTGTTCACATGTCTGTCTAAATACCTCTTAAACATTGCTACATTTCTGCTACTACCATCTCACCTGGCAGTGCATTCCAAGCACCTACCAGCCTCTGTGCAAAAAAAAACTTTCCTCACACATCTCCTTTAAATTTTTCCCCTCTCACCCTAAACCTATGCCATCTAGTATTTGAAATTTCCACCTTGGGAAAGAGTTAAATATTCCGCTCTATCCATGCCTCTCATTATTTCATATACTTCTATCAGGTCGCTCCCCCCGCACCACGCCACACCCCCCAACCTCCCCCCACCCCCCCAACCCCCCTCACCCACCAATACTCTAGGGAAAATGATCCAACCTGTTGTTATAGCTAATGCAATCCAATCCAGGCAACATTCTAGTAAAGAGATAGCAAAAACTGCAGATGCTGGAGTCAGAGATAACAAAGTGTGGAGCTGGAGGAACACAGCAGGCCAGGTAGCATCAGAGGAACAGGAAAGTTGACATCAACTTTCCTGTTCCTCTGACGCTGCCTGGCCTGCTGTGTTCCTCCACCTCCACACTCTATTAACTCAACATTCTGGTAGACCTTTTTTGACTCCTCTCCAACACTACCACATCCTTCCTATAGTGTGGGAACCAAAACTGTACAAAATACTCCAAATGTGACCAGACTAAAGTCTTATATAGCTGCAACATAACTTGCCAATTTCTATATTTACATCCCAAGATCCCTCTGTATATCAATAATAAGGGTCCTGCCATTTATGGTGTACTTTCCTCCTGCATTTGACCTTCCAAATTGTATCACCTCACACTTGTCCAGATTAAACTCCATCCATTATTTCTCCATCTAACTTTCAAACTGATCCATATCCTGCTGTATCCTTTGACAATCTTCTTCACTATCTACAACTCCATCCATTTTTGTGTTGTCTGCAAATTTAGTAATCAGACCACATACACTTTCATCCAAATCTTTTATATTTTCTTACAAACAATAGAGGTCTCAGCTCTGAACATTGCAGAACACCACTGATTACAGACCTCCAGTCAGAAAAAACTGACTTCTATGACCAAAACAATTTTGTATCCAACTTACCAAGTCACCGTGGAGTTAATCTTCTGGGCCAGCCTATCATGAGGAACCTTGTGAAGTGCTTTAGTAAAGTCCATGTAGATAATATCCATTGCCCTACCATCATCAATTATCATTGCCACTTCCTCAAAAAACTCAATCAAATTTGTGAGACAAGGCCTCTCCCAAATAAACCTATGCTATTGCTAAATAGTCCATTACTTTCCAAATGTGAGTAAATCCTGACCCTAAGAATCTTCTCCAATTATTTCCCTCCCACTGATGGAAAGCTCACTGGCCTATAATTTCTTGGATCATCCCAATTGCGCTTCTTGAACAAAGAAACAACATTGGCTGTTTTCCAGTCTTCTGGGACCTTGCCTGCAGCTAGAGAGGATCGAAAGAACTCTGTCAAGGTTCCAGGAAACTCCTTCCTTGCCTCCTTCAGCATTCTGGGATAGATCACATCAGGCCTGGGGACTTATCTAGCTTAATGTTTTTCAAAACATCCAATACCTCCTCCTTTTATATATTGAACATGCCCCAGAATATCAACAAATCCCTCTCTAAAATTACCATCATCTAGGTCTTTCTCCTTGGTGAATACTGATGTGACGTAGTCATTAAGGACCTCACCCACTTCCTCTGGCTCCATGCACAAATTCCTTCCTTTGTACTTGAGTGAACCTACCCTTTCCCTAGATACCCTCTTGCTTCCAATATATGTATAAAATGCCTTGGGATTTTCCTTAATCCTACTTGCCAAGAATACCTCAGGGCTGCTTTTGGCCCTCCTAATTCCTTGTTTAAGTTCTTTTCTGCTCGCTTTATGTTCTTCAGGGGCCTTGTCTGATTTCAGTTTTCTCAATCCTATATATGCTTACTTTTTAAGGTTTTGGAGTAGATTTGTAGCTCGGGTTGTGGGTGTTGAGGTTGGTTGGCTTGCCGAGCTGGTTTGTTGTTCTTTTTGACCAAAATAACTTCTAATCTAATTTTTTTAAAGGAAGATTTGCAGTTAAGATTCTGAGAAATGGTGTAATGTTTCTTTTCTGTCTGTGTGCCTTATTTGCCAGCTTGCGCAGCGACTCTGCTGCTAGTAGACTTCTTTAGCACCAAAAGGATCATGAGACATACATTCAAGCTGGCTGACAATCAATTCCCTGAACATTGTTCCTCACAGCTTCCCAGTCAGATGTTGCTGGCTTCAGACAGAAACAGCTTTTAAAAGGTTTTATTTTCATGCACTCTGGCAGATTACTGCAATTTTACACAGTACTCACATAAGTCACAATCCTAACCCACATGCGAGAAAGTTAATGTAGAAAATTCCGCTGGAAGCATCTCTCAAAATCATGATTGTTACAAATCTTCCCTCATTCAAGTAAAAATTGCATGTTAGAAACCTTGTTTGTATTTTGCTCATCACCTTTGAAAAGAATAAGAACCATAAAACTTTAAAGGTCAGTGGTACAAAGACCGAGGTGGCAGGACCCTTCAGCTGGAGCTCGTCCACCCTGTCCATTTCTTTCTTGTTTCTTTCTCTTTTCTTCCTCTCTTTACGCTCCCAGCGAGGTGTCCTCTCAGCCTGGCTGGGCCTGTGGCGGTTTCTCGGCCCACATGTCAGTATCTCAGCCCAGTCTCTCAGCCCAGCGTGGTGGTCTCTCGGCCCAGCGTGGCGGTCTCTCGGCCTGGCATGATGGTGTCTCAGCTCGGTCTCTCAGTGGCTTGTGGCAGTGTCTCGGTCCAGTGTAGCAGTGTCTTGGCCCGGTCTCTCAGTGGCAATCGGCAGTTTCTCTCGGCTCGGCACGGCGGTATCTTGGCTCGGGTCCTGCCTGGACATGTTCTGGAGACAGCAGGAGGAGATCAGGGAGACAGTTGCTTTAGCAGCAGCAGCAACGATAGCATCACAGTCCAACGTGGGAAGAGCGAGCGGTGAGAGAGTTCCCCTGGTATCGGCAGCAACAGCGAGAACAGGCAGCTGAGGCAAGCTAAGCAGATGACTCATCAAAGACTGTTGAACTTTTACTTTTGTTCTTTTATTTTTCTAGTTTATAATAAGAAGGGCTTTAATGAAGTGGCACGGTGGCTAAGTGGTTAACACAGCTGCCTCACAGCACCAGGGACCTGGGTTCAATTCCACTACCAGGTGACTGTCTGTGTGGAGTTTGCACATTCTCCCTGTGTCTGTGTGGGTTTGCTCTGGTTTCCTCCCACTGTCCAAAAATGTGCAGGTTAGGTGGGTTGGCCATGCTAAATTGCCCATAGTGTCTAGGGATGTGGAGGTTAGGTGGGTTATAAGGGGATGGGTCAGTGTGGACTTGTTGGGCTGAAGGGCCTGTTTCCACACTGTAGGGATTCTATGATTTTATCTTATTTCTTTATTTTTCTACTTAATCGATGAAGGTAATGCTTGACTTTTTAACTTTGTTTCTTTTACGAGTTTGTACCTAAGTTTTTGTACCCATCTGTAAAGGATCGCCCCATGTGTGGTGACAGTACACACTTTTCACTGTACTCCTGTACATGAGTACACGTGACAATAAAATCCAAATCTAAAACTACAGATCATTGCCATTCAGTTCATCATGTCTGTGCTGGCGATTATCTAGACCTATGCAATGCTTATTTCACTTTTCTGCTATCATCAGCATGTGTGTATTGCTCTATTTTGCAAATATTTTATCTATTGTTCTCATGAAAGTTGAGATGATCTCTGTCTCAGCTATTTCCAGTGGAAAAATATTCATGCTACAATAACCCTTTACATAATGAAAAGAGATGGTGGTCACTGTAACCTAGGCCTCGTGGTTTCAATAGTGCCCAATGTTACATTCTATTGACTTCAATCAAGATTAAACATGAAATTTTAACATCAAAAAGGAGTAGTTGTGTAATCAAGTGTGGGATTCAACATTCTGAAATTGATAGTGCCTTGGAAATCCAGTTTCAAGCCAACAGCTTCATCTGCCTCACGCTAAGCTACATATAAGAAATCCCCTTGAGAGAGAGATGGGTTGTCAATTTAAATAAGTCAGTAGGATGTTTAAAAGCTTTTCCAACAAGGATTTTAAATTCTAATTGTGAGTGCCCAGATTCCTGAGCTCGCTGTAACTCACCAGTAAAAGAAAAGTCACAAATGAAGAACACTCAAAAGTTCCCATTAATTCTGAGAACTCATGCCTTTTTCATTGTCTAATTGTGTGAAAGATTTTTACTTGCATAATTTGTTCTGAGATTTTCCTCTCATGACTTTACAAGGGATTTCTAGTACTTTTCAATAGACCGCCATAAGACACTGTGTCTAATCTCCATATACCATTGTTGATGGTGTGCTGTTAAGGGGATTTTCGTTTGGATCTTAGATGAGGACCGAGATGAGCAGCAGCAACAACAGTCACAATAATGTAAGGAAGAGCATCAAGTGGCAATGGCAGTGAAGCAGCAGCAATATAGTTCCAAGTCAGGATTGTGTGTGGCTTGGAAGGGAGTTTGCAAGCAATGTCAAAGGGACCACATAGCTCACCTTCTTTGTGTGAGGCATCTTCTAGTGATGTGAAAATAACATTTGTAGGATTTCACTGACAGCTACCAATAAATATATGACAGAAGTGTCAAGAATTCTGCATTTTCCCACTGATGTTGCCGGTCAGACTGAGCACAGATTGCATCATCGACTACGTACATGTGACAATCAAGGAATCTCCCTAGATCAGCTAAGGATGTTTGTGAACTGTCAGGGCTTCCATCATTTGCCAAGAATTGCAAAAATCTACGTAGTTCCATGCAAGATTCTCAGGGAGATATCATAATGCATTTATCCTGCACCAGACCACCATTCCCGAACTCTGTACCTCAGAACAGAATTACTGCTGGTTGCTAGAGATTAACAGTTAGCTGCTTGAAATGTGGCTTATAATTCCTCATAAGGACATAAGCAATGAAGTCAAGAGAGTTATCACCATTCCCTTGTTTCAATATGTTTCTTTGAAGAAGGAATTGACATGCTGAAGATGCTAATTAGATGCATCAACGGATCTTGAGATCAAGGTGTCATCCACTCACTGCAGCACAACTTAGAGCGATGATTGGGCCTTCAGGAAGGTGTATTGGAGCACAGAGGTTCTTTAGAGGAAAGGGAATTGCAATGAGAGATGATGGAGGTGGAACAATTGGATATGGTGCTTACCAGCCATGTCCCAGCTTACTGCTCAGGACGTCCAATGTCTCTTGATAATGACAAAGCTACATTTTACTGGTGCACCAAAGCTAAACCACTTGGCCCCTTACCATTTCCCCGATGATCAACAAAGTATCACTTTCTTAAACTCACATTGTTTGAGTTTAATTTTATGCTTGCCAACTCTATGCTAACCAACAGGCTATGTTTGCTCTGAATATCAGTCTACAAGATTGAGAACAGAGGTTCAGGTGCTAAAGGAATCTGCATTACCTAAAATCCAGCCTAAATTCTGATAAGATTTATCATTAATTGCAAGTGGGAAGGTCATTTGCAGGGTGGCAGTCAAAATTGATAATGTGAGAAAATGCAGGAAACAGTTGGCATTTGTGTTGCTCAAAAATTAAAAGAAGATGTAACATTCCTATGTAACTATAAACTTTAATTCTTCACCCTTCTGCTACTTTCAATATGATTTGTGATATTCTATACATACATCTCTTAACATATACCACAGAGAGCTGGGTTCTTGTTGAAGGTGTCTTGAAGGTTATTAACAGTATTAACAGTTTATATGGCTACACTATTGCAGACTTACACTCATAGCTTGTGTTCTGTAATTACTGACGGTACTCTATATTCATCAATGTTCCTTCCAAACCCATGATCACTACTATCCACAAGGACATACATGGGAATACCACCAAGTGCAAGTTCCCTTCATAGCCACTCAGCAGTCAGACTAGAAAATATATTGTTCTTTCTTCAGTAGCGTTGGGTCAAAATGCTGAAATTCCCTCCCTAACAATATTATGGATGCACCTATATCAAATGGATTGTAGTGGTTCATGAAGGCAACTCACTTTCACCTTCTCAAGAAGCAATAAATGTTTGCCCACATGCCATGAGTGAATAAAAAAAGCACACATGGCTGACTGACTGAACACACAATGCTGACTCTATGACACAGAGTCTGTAATTACAGGCAAGGTAGGTAGTTGATGCTAGGCTATCACATATTATGGTGCCATGTGTGGTGGGAACTATTTTAAATGTACAAACCTGCCTGGTCTGAACTCTATATCATAAAACAACAACTTCTATGGATTGCAAACACTGCGACTTTAGCAGACCTAGATACAGGCTGCTCAGAGCCCCAGTCTGACTCCTGTGATGTTGTTTGCTGATGTCCCTTTGGTTTTGTTATGTGTAAGGGCCCTCCCCAAGACTGGTCCACCTGCACATGTGGAGAAGCAGAATCAACCATCAGGACATGAGGCAACATGTAGGTCACTGACTGAATAGGGCTTTGGGTGAACAGATGGGATGTAAAGTGACAACGGGAGGGTAATGGAATTGTTTTCAACAGAATTCATACTTCCATATCTCCTGTTACCATAATCTCTCTCATAGCCCACTACACTCTCCTGGCAACAATGGGTTAGGAAGCACTTCAATGAAGGTTTGAGCAACCAAGAAGCAGGTTTGATCAATCATATGGAAGGTGATATGCAGAGCATATAAGCTATTAGTCTGCACATGCGCATTTAAATTTTACATTTGATGCTCAATGATGGTCATTAATTCTAAGACATCATTGCAAACATCTACTAATTTTGACTCAGGTTTGAGATGGACTTCTCCAAATGCTCTACAAACATCCAAGGTATAGCTGGAAAGACTGTCAAGGCATTGCATGTTTCTTGGAATTTCTCCAGCAGTCCTATTCCCTCTGAGGCAGATTCTCTGCTGCTGTTCCTGTCTACCATCTGCTCTTGCTCACCCGTAAGATGCTAAGTAAAAGCCCAGTTGTTTGAGTTACCAATACCTTTGAAGTGTGAATAACTGAAATGCTGCAAAATCTGGATGAATCCTCTGATGGCTCATCCTCCGGGACCACTTTGAGATGCTTGTTAAGCCTGTGGTAGGTGGAAGACATGAGTCAGAGCTGCCACAGTATGAATGTTTACATTAACATTGTGTATGCGATCGTATTTCATGAGCAGCTAACATCAAGTCAACTTCTGTGAGTATTGTACGCCCTGTGGTTGGCAGATATATGATTTTGTCATGAGGTAGATAGTACAAACCCATTTCTCCAGCTCTGATGGTCAAGTGTTGAGACTTAGCTCATCTCCAGTACATCCATCCCTACAGCTTTCAACATGATTCAGCCACCTTTAGTTCTCTGCCTCTCCTGAGATTCAGATAATTGTCTCCAGTAAGGACGAAAGAAAATAAAATCAATGACCAACATCTCTTGAGGGTGACCAACACTGAGATGTAACATGGCATGAATAAGAAGTTGAGTACAATGGTGATTAGACAGACTTAGTTGTGAAGAGGTGCACAGATAGGGAAGGATGGGAGGGTGAACCTGCAAAGTAAGTCAGTATAAGGAATGCTGTGTAGGAACAGGTTTAGAAAGATGAAGTGGAGAGAGTGGGGAATGCTGGGAGGGAGTTCCAACTGGCTTGATGGATACAGCAGGATAAAGCTGAAATAGCCATTATTCCGGCCTGTCCTGTCCTGATTAGGTCATTAAGCAGCTAATGCCACACTCCTTCCACTTGCCTCTTTAGCAATATCAGTTTTTTTTTGGGATAGGTTTCTTCCCCTCCTTGGGCAACACCTGTGTAATTCTTAAGATCAAAAATAATAAGGAATGGATCTGTCGGCCTATTGAATTGGCTGATCTAATTGTGGCCTTCATTCCATTTTCCTGCCTGCCTGCAAAACCTCTGACTTGCTTGTAGATCAAAAGTCTGTCTAAATAGGCCTTGAAAATAATCAATGACCCAACCTCCCCAGCTCTCTGTGTAAGAGAATTCCAAAGTCTGATGACTGTTTGAGAGGAGAACTTGTTCCTCATGTGAAGAAACCCTTTGTTTTTATATTCCGTCTCCCAGCTCTGGAATCCCCGTAAGTACAAACATTGTCTCAGTATGTGCTCAGGGGTGGGGGAAGTTCTTGATCAGAGTAATTCCCAAATGAATGTTATAACTCAAGGGGCACTAGATAAGCATACGAGGAGGAAGTAAATAGATTCTTCGGCTGAAAGGGCGAGAAGGAAAGGAGTGGGAGGAAAATCTTATGAAGCATAACACACACTTGCATTGGTCTTAGCTCAACACTTCCAGGTGGTAAAATATTTCAAGAGCTCTTTGCATAAAGGAACTTCTGACCTCACTCTTAATTTTTGTTTTAAGTTGCAAATTTAATTTGATGCTGAGGTGGCACTAGCACTCCAACCAAGAAAGTGATCTCTGAGTGTCTGCTCGGATCAGTTCATATTCAGAGATAGTACGAACTGCAGATGCTGGAGAATCCGAGACAACAAGGTGCAGGGCTGGATGAACACAGCAGGCCAAGCAGCATCATAGGAGCAGAGAGGCTGACGTTTCGGGCCTAGACCCTTCATCAGAAAAGGGGGAGGGGAAGGGGGTTTTGAAATAAATAGGGAGAGAGTGGGAGGCGGATAGAAGAGGGATAGAGGAGAGGATAGGTGGAGAGGAAACAAACAGGTCGAAGAGGCGGGGATGGGGCCAGGAAAGGTGAGTGTAGGTAGGGAGTTAGGAAGGGGATAGGTCAGTCCAGGGAGGACGGACAGGTCAAGGGGGCGGGATGAGGTTGGTCGGTAGGAGATGGAGGTGCGGCTTGAGGTGGGAGGAGGGGATAGGTGGGAGGAAGAACAGGTTAGGGAGGCAGGGACGAGCTGGACTGGTTTTGGGATGCGGT
>NC_063335.1:82075926-82134405 GCF_021869965.1 Rhincodon typus | reverse complement strand
GTTATCTCATATTTATTTGTTGCTGGTTTATATGGTTGGTGTGTGCACTCCTGCTGTTTGTTGAAATGCCTATCAGTGAATGAATGTGGGCCAAGTTTAAATAAGGTGCAAACAAGGCTTTGTGCTTTGCACTCTATGTTATCTGACCATATGTGTCTCGTCTGTCCCATGATTGTACTCAATAATTTCTGACCATCTCACAATTCCAACCGCCAAACACCCAACTACTGCCTGACTATCCAACTAAGCCCCCCAGCCCTGACTATCCACTCGCCCATCTACCCACTTCATCAACTTACCTACTTCACCCACCATTCATTCACCCTTTCACTCCCTCAATCACTAACCCGCAGTCTTGCATTAAAAGACTGAGCTCTGATCACTTAAGAGAATATAGAAGCTACTGCTGTAAAAAGAAAAGTTGGATCCTCTCATTCCTCCAACTCTGTTCTGCTTGCTGGAGCTAACTGGAAAATGTTGTGTTGACCATTTCTGCATCAGCCAAAATCCGAAGATCTCAAAAGAACTGGACAGTAGCACCAGTTGGAAAAATTGTCATGGATCGCATCACCACTGACCAGAAAAGTTGAACCTTTATATATGCAAAGCATGGGATGTTTGTATCAAATTGTAAAATCAAAGCTGTCTCATTTTGATTAGGATGTCATAATTATTCTGTGCAACCACACAGAAACAGGATGATTCATTACCTAGAAAATTGACTATGTTGTTGTTCACACTCCCCAGTAAAATTGTTACTATCTGAGCATTTCATTGTGTTGAGTTGATTGTGATTCCTTTCTTGCTCAGCTGGCCCAAAAAGGATGCATGGATTCCAGTAATCTGAGTGAAAGGGAAGCGATCTCCCAATTAGGTCTTTACACACTGGTAATCAAATGCTTATATTGTCTGAATTTATGGTGGGAGAAATTTCTATGCCAGATGTGAATGAATGAATAATTTTATCGTCACATGTATGTTGCAGTGAGAATAACGGTAAAATACAGTGAAGAAGAAAAGAAAGAAAATAAAAGCAATCCAAGCAGACCAGCCATGGCTCAGGAGCCCTACTCAGCCGTCATTTTGATGATGTATATAATTCCTCAGTTCTGAGGAAGGGTCACTTGACCCGAAACATTAACTCTGATTGCTCTCCACAGATGCTGCCAGACCTTCTGAGATTTTACAGCAATTTCAATTTTTGTGCAGTTAGTTAATAAGATGATTTCGGTCAGATGCAGTGAGAAAGCGCATTACGTCTTGCAATAAAACAATTCCTCCAAAAAAGCTCAATGCAACTGGCACTTAGCCAATGAAATACAGGCCATACTGCTTCAGATTGCTTGGTCACCAATTCCAAGTTCATCCTGTGCAGTCATTGGTTAATAATCTAATGTTGATTTGAAAATAGGTGCTAAGAATATAAAGTAATTACTAAGAAATACAATAAGGAAGTCAAGGGAAACTATCCAGGGAGTGGTTGGAATTTGGAAGTCACTGCCACAAGGGGAAATCAAATCAATAAAGCATAGTTACATTTAATAAGAGAAACAAGAGAAGGGATAAAAAGAAAACAACGTTGATAGCGTTAGATATAAGGGGTGAGAGTGGGATCATATGGAGCAGAGCTACAGGCATGGACTCACTTGGCCAAATGGTCTGTTTCAGTGTCGTATATGCTATGTTGAAAAAGCCTTGCAATTATTTGTTTCATCCCTTTAATATTGTTTATCTGTGTAATTACTTAAATAGGGCACGTAACCAGCAGTGCTCAAAAATCTGTGTAATTATCTTACAAACAATCCAAATATTGGCTTATTTATTGATCCAGCAGCTACAGAAGACTTTTCCCACAGTTAGATTAGCGTGACCAAAGCAGGCTACTGGAGTGTACATGAAAATAATTACAAAACGCTCAGGTGCTGGAAGCTGTGCTGAAAAAAGAAAGTGCTCAAAAAACACAGCAGGTCCAGCAGTTTCGGTGATGAGCTGAGCACAGTAAATTGGCTAAACTTTGCCAGGAATTAGCTAAGTGTCAATTTAAATTATTTGTGAACCCCATGATTTATGAGATTTCTCACAAAATTTTCCCAAATTCACCTCAATTCCTGAGTCTGAAGATTTACCCTGGAAATGGCAGACAGTGGCATTACCTCGACTTGCTAACAGTGACCTGAAGGTTCTAGTGGGTGCGGAAATGCAGAGGAGAACCATCCTCTACCCTCAGAACTGGCAGAGGAGATCATGCCACCAGCCTGTTCTGAGGTTGTCAGTCAGGTCAGAGTAACCGTCAGAGAAATGGGTGACGTTGCAGGAAGATAAGTTTCACCATCGTCTCTCTGCTACCTCACATTCATTCCATCCTTACTACTGCAACTACTTCTCGTCAGTGGTTCATACTCTACAACTCTCCTAATTGCATACAGTATCTTTCCTACTCGCTCTCCCCCAGTCCAATTCCCTACCACATTACTGACCCTGCAAGGCCTCTATGCTGCCTACTTATTACTCAGGACACCTCACCACCCTTCCCCCATGCGCACCAGCACTAGCAGATCTGCCATCCACTTCTATCTCACTCAATCTCTCCCTTTCTCTCACACAATATGGCACAGAGAGACAAGATGGGTTTTGATGTGCCCGCATTCATTTTCTCACTCGCTATTCAGAGAGGATCCTGCTCCAAGTATGAGGGGACCATTATCATTACTGTGGTGAAGCTGAAATGTTACTGCCCTGGCAACCAAGTAAGAATCATTGTCCATTGCTGTGCTTCTCTTCCATTACCATCATGGGATATACTCTTAATGTGCCAGAATATCTACCCCAATTTCATAACTCATTTTCTCCTTTGTCTCCTGCAGGTACATTTGGAATCTGCACTTCTCTGCATCTCCTCCACCACCTTGGGGGAAGAAGCCACAGATCTGTCAGTGAATGCATGAGCAAGGCTGCCTTCTGCACTAGCTCAGATACTGTCCCCTTGATGGTATTTCTTCCCAGTTTAGAGCCAGGAGCACTTGCTGGTTCAATGCCATGTCTCTGCAGCTAGTCAAGAAAGAAATGCCCTAAGTCACTGACACTAAGAGGACTGCTGTAGACTAGGCACCTGTTCAGCCCCAGGTAGCAGAAGACAACTTCATATAAATACCCAGTAGGCACAGGAGGAGCAGGCATTTGCCAAGACACTGGACAAACTGACTTGAAGGTTGGAGGTGTCCAGCAATGCTGTTTGTACTGTGCTGCCTCTGACAAGCGAGCATTTAGCTTCCTCTATGGAAAGGTTGGTGGCTCCCATAGAGAGCCAGGTCCAGCACTATCAGTGTCTGCTGGAGATAAGCATGGATCTGCTCAGCACCAATGGCAGGAAGATAGAGAGACAAAGAATGGTGACCTCACTCCTGGTGCCCATTTCTCACAAGAAGGAAGTGTGATTCCAATGGGGGAGCCACATGCTGGCCCCTTAGAAGTCTCTTTCTAGGACATTCCAGAGGAGACCAGGTCTTCCATTTCTACCCTGCCTGCCACCGTCAACCTTTTGGGAATTCAAGTTCAGAAAGGTGAACTTGCATCTGGACAGGACTCAATCAGCATTTCTGTGTCCTCTAGCCACACGTGCCCCTGGAGTCACACAACCAGAATGCCAAGGTCAACAGGCTCAACTATCAGGCAGGTTCACTCCAACCCAGCTGGCAAGCCCAAGACTGCAACCCCAGAGCTAATCGGAGGAAAAGGAAGAAGAACAAGCCCAAGTGCTGGAAAATGAGATTAGAATAGTAAGGTAGTTGTTTTTGTCCAGAACTTCTGAGGGCACTTAGATGGCATGGGTGACACCTCATTGCAAAAGGTTTATCGAGGTATATTTATTAATTCAAGTGAATGTCATTTTAACCACAACTACAAGAATAAAGGTATATTGCAGAACCATATTTTACAGTTCAAGCTGGAAAGCAACATTTGGTGACTAGCGTTAATCTTTCCAGGCCTCCATTAATTGCTTGTGTGTTACAGCCATTAGTAGGATTAATTTGTCAGGTTGCATGATAAATACAAGGTACAACATTTCAGTCCAACAAACAGGGGTAGTGCTTATACAATTATCGGTAGGGCCTTGGGATATAGAGCAGACAACGTAGGGGTTCAGGTACCTAATTCTTTGAAGTTTGCATCACATATAGTCAGGGTGGTCAAAAAGATATTTGGCACACTTGCCTCTATTGCTCAGTCCTTTGAGTAAAGGAGTTGGGAAGTCGTGTTGAGGTTGTACAGGATTTTGGTGAGGCCTTTTCTAGAATACTGTGTTCAGTTCTGGTCATCCAGGTATAAGAAGGATATTATTAAGCTGGAGAGGGTTCAGAAGAGATTTACCAGGATGTTGCCAGGTGTGGAAGGTTTGAGTTATAAAAAAAGGCTGAATAGGCTGGGAATTTTTTCACTGGAGCATAGGAAGTTGAGAGGTGACCTTATGGAAGTTTATAAAATAATGAGGGGTATAGACAGAGTTAATGGTAGTTGTCTTTTCCCTAGGATGGGAGGGTTTCAAGACTAGGGGGAGCATTTTTAAGGTCAGGGGAGAGAGATTTAATAAGACATGAGGGGCAATTTCTTTTTTACACAGCGGGTGATTTGTGGGTGGAATGAACTTCCTGAGGAAGTGGTGGATATGGGTACAATTACAACATTTAAAAGACAATTGGATAAGTACATGAAAAGGAAAGGTTTGGAGGGATATGAACCAGGAGCAGGCATGTGAGACTAGCTTAGTTTGGGATTATATTTGGCATGGACTGTTTGGACTGAAGAGTCTATTTTGTGCTGTAAGAATTTATGACTAAGAATCTATATGGTCAAGAGTGTTTGGGGCCAGGATTTGAACTCCACACAATAGGTTAATTTGTAATGTTCACATACAGTATTTTGTGATCATGCGTACTTTTCACCTGTACTGTGTGCACATCTGTCTACTCCTGACACCCTTGAAGATCCTCAAATCATACAAATGTGGACCCCCTTCTCTTAGAAAAGGAAACACTTACTCTCCCCACACAGATAATTGTGGCAGCCATTTTAATCCCCATTGCACACTTACTTTTTGCATTATGCTGGAAGAAACCAGTGGTCGTTCTTCATGCAGTGAGTCGCAGTTTTGACCTCTCAATCCAAGTGAACCCAAAATCTTTATATTACCTTTTTAGCACCATCCCTATCCACCCCATCAGCTTTGACCTTTCTCATGTTTCTTCTCAACCCATTTTCCTAACTGTTTGGCTCAGTATTTAACCCCTGAGAACCAGCTACACTGTGCCGTCATGCCAGGCATGGCGCTGCTTTATACCGCCCATCAAAACCAGGATGTTGCTGACTGTCAATGAGCCTCCCCCTCGCGCATTACTCCTTACCCCCCCATTCTGAAATGCCTCCCCCATTTATATTTTTACTTTACCCCCTCCTTCACAATCATTGCCTTCACTGCATGCCAACCTGATGCCTCCAATCCCCACAACTGAGGTCTCAGCTTTCCTACCGTACAGCATCCCTTTTATATTCAGTGAACCGACCCCCATGACTGGCTATGGCCTATCCCCTTCACTCACTTGGAGCAACAGCCCTAACTGATGAGTGACTGGACCCCTGAGTGATCTTTGTGCAGCTCCCTGACTGACTTACCACGAATCCCCAAACTTGTTATGTTGGGCTGGCAGGACTGACCATGGCCCTATCTATAGGGTGATGCAAACCTCGGATCTGCTACTGCAAGTAGCCATCTGACCATGTCCAAGCCCTAAGACTGATAGTGAATGCTGCCCTTGATTTACTGATGCAGCACGATAATGTCCAAAAAGATATCCTGCCCCTTCATTGATGACTGCTGACAACCAAGACAAGCTGCCTGGCTTACTGTCTATGCCTGGACAGTAAAGCAAGATAGAAGTACTGAGAGCTTTCAAATTCTGGGTAAATGAGAATAGTGTAAAAACACAAGGCAAAGATGCTGTGAGCATGCAAGCAGGTGCAAGTGCTAAGACAGCAAGCAAGCAGCCATAATATGCGTTGTGGCCCAGTCCATGAGGTGGATGCCTGGTCTTGCGAGCAAAGTGTCCTGGCATTAGCATTAACCTGAAAGACGCTGTTGCCCTCCATAGTGCAGCATTAGAATGGAGAACTGTGTTGTCTGTGGATCAGAGATGGGAGTGGAGTGAAACTAGTACATGTCCAATGCTAATTGTCATGGATGGAGGATGTGGGCAGTTGCTGCCCATTGAGTGTGCAGTGATATGTTGGCGACTGCTATGCCATGGAGGAACAAGCAGAGAGCTGTACTCACCATGTGCCCCTCTGACATTCATGCCAGGAATGTTTAATGTCTGGTTTCCACCCAGTGCGTTGGGGAATAAGAAACTGCACATTAATGACATGAAATTAGGTAATATTGGTATGCTAATACATGCGAACATGCTGCTCACTAGCAAGATTCTTGCCTTGCTGTTCACTACTCAGGTGGGAGAATCAGACATTTTCTTCCTGATGTTAAGAATTTCATTTCTGCTGATCTCATCCTATTTTCCCAACAACCTCACCAGTCCCTATATCATTCAGGGGCTCAGTTGATTCCACACAATGTTTCAAGTTCAACAAATCTCCGCTGGAGACTCTTTAGTTCTGAAAAAGTTATATTGAAGTTGAAAAGTTATTCTGTTCTTTCTCCACAGATGCTGCCAGACCAACTAAAGAACAGCATACAAAGTTACAGCCTCATCTTAAAATAGTAAAAATATGTTTTCACCTCCATCCAGTGCTGCCATGAATTCAACTTTTATTCCTGCCAGGAGCATTTTGTTAAAAATATAACTATTGATTGAATAAAAGTTAATTCCAAAGGTTTCTATTGTTCAGTCAATTAATTTGAAGCAGTTTAAGGATTGACTTGGTAATTTAATTTTTCAATGCTTGATGATCAACACTATTTTTGTATCAACATCTGCAGCTCCACTCAATCAAAAAAGTAACTTATTAGCAAAACAGTGCCCTAGGAGTTGGAGGGGAAATATCTGATTGCAATGCATTTGACTGCATAATCATTCACTGCTAGTTACTCAGATTGATTAATTTTAATGTTGAATTTTAAACATGATGAATTTTAAATAAAGCATAACCCAATAATTAGATTTTGTTTTTTGTCGCTCATTCCTCATGGCATTTCTAAAGACAAAATTAAGATCCATATAACATAGGCCTTTCTACAAAATAATTCTCTATAGAGACACTGGTCATGGTTTCTCTACCACCTCATTTTTAGTCAGAACAGAATGATAGTCAGATCATTTTATGTAAAAAAAAAACCCTGATTTCCCACCCTCATGGTAGTAGTAGAATAGCTAATATATTGCTGGACTAGCAATCCAAAGGTCTGCCGGAGAACATGAATTCTCCCACAATACATTTACCTCTCTGTGGAATCAACACATAATGAGCTAACTTGAGTTTTTTAGATGAAAAATAATGCTTTGCTAAGCAGGCCAAAGGCAAGGGCCTTCTATATGTACTTTATGCTGAATAATATATTTTTGATCCACCAGCTGAAAACCTCAACTGAACTTTTGAAAACATTTTTTGTAAAAAATACGCAGACTAAAGTAACATCAATTTACAGCCAAGATGGCTACCTAATTCATATTACTGTGCATTCCATGTTCCAATTCCGTTGAAATTGAGACAACATGTCTGTTGATATTCCTATTAAGTGCAATGACCTCAGAGAATGTGAGTGATCCATATTTCCTTTACCATTACCACAGCATCCTAATATTCAATTATGTAGAGATAAACCATCAAAACTAATCACTTGAACAAGGTGTACAGCTGGATGAACACAGCAGGTCAAGCAGCATCAGAGGAGCAGGAAGGCTGACGTTTCGGGTCTGGACCCTTCTTTAGAAAAAAAAAATTTTTAGTTTTTTTTCTAAGACATAGAATGCCTTAGTCTCAGAACGACCTCTGATTTCATGTTTATGAAGTATTTGTTTCTATTTCTTATGCTGTTTATTACCGAGGCAATATCAGGCATGATTGCAAATTGCTGGCATTTGGTGACCAGATTAATACTGTGAAATGCCGAACCTACCAGAAACTAACTTCAGAATGTCCAAATTAATTTTAAATAGGATACTTATGGTAAACAGAAAAAAAAATGCTTGTTTCATCATACCAATCTAAACTAAAAATAACCGAGCACCAAATTTTCATCGTGCACCCTGTTTCTGATAATTAGTTTTCAATGGAGTTCAAATGCTGAAGCTGTGCTTTTAAATGAGAATCTCAGAATAATATAACATTCTTAGGTGAACAGCAAGAATATAATCAATAGGGTCATTATGTCAGAGAAGCACATAGGATAACTACTTCATGTTGCTTATGAATTTAAAAAAAATGCCTCAGGGATACTTACAACTACATTTTGAATGTTTTTTGCGTCTTTGAATCCCAATTATCTCAGCTATCTCTAGGTTTAATATACATGAAATAAAACCTTCTTGTGCAAAACAACTGGGCACATTCTAGGTCCCTGCAGAATGGGAAAAACTAAGAGAAAGCAACAATCATCTTCAACTTAATTCGAGCATTTACTAATCTGTTAATTTGTTTATTCAAAGTTCAAGACTTTAATACTTAGTATTTGTTCAGACAGTTTTGAATTCTGCATATTCAATAAAAGATTCCTTTATGTTCGGCTTCATTAAAGTTAATTATATAAAGCAGAAATTCTATGGCGAGAATATCTGGCCAGTGTTCTCCTGAACAAGAAATGTTTTATTTAGATATATTCTACCAGTTCATTCAGATGAGATTTAATTTATTTTAGTTAGTTAGCTTCTTGAGCCTGCTTACAATGGAGTGCAGTGCAGTGTTGCTCTTATTTCTGTGTTACTGTTTGTACTCACACTTGACCTCATTGGGATATTATATAACATAGTGATCAGCCATAGTTGCATAGGTTGAACCTTTCTATCAGTGACTGTCCTTGTGAGGCAATCAGTCCTTTAAATGAAAGAGAAATATAAGACTTCTCAAGGACACAAGGCAGCTCCCAGGTCACAGGTCTGGTTCCAGCAGTTGGTGGAGTTCTGTGACAGTGACTGGGGTCATCCTCAGTCTGAGATGGCAATATGTCATGGTCATTTGTAGGAAATGGCATTGAGGATGATCGATTCCAAGCATCCACATTTCCTCTATATAGTGAGAAGTCTTTCAATAGTGATTTCTACACGTGGAAGCTGTTTGGCAGCTGCCTGACATTAGTGCGATTCCAGTACTGGGCTTACTGGTGCCATCAGTTTGTTCTTTATTTCTCTGCACCTTCATAGCACTGTGACCATAGTGATGATGACCCATTCTATGGGTGGACATTGTTCACAGTTCTGTTGAACCTGTGTGGGGAATTTCAGAAGAAGAACGGGTTCTCAGTAATCTGAATAGCTAATATTCACTTCACATACAAATAATGGTTTAGCATACTTCTCCATCTACTCTCTAACAAGAAGGACTTCTCCATGAATTGTTGACATAGGAGTTAGCACTACTACATTACCAACCTCCAACACTTCCTTTGGCAGCTCATTCCATGCACCTACAACATACTGTGAAACGTTGTCCCTTAGGTTCCGTTTAAATCTTTCCGCTTTCAACTTGAACCTATGCTTTCTAGACTGGGACTCCCCTACCCAAGGGAAAAGACCTTGTCTATCTACCCTAAACTATGCCCGTCATGATTTTATAAACCGCTATAAGGTCACCCATCAGTCTCCAACACACCTGGAAAAATAGTCTCTGCCTATTCAGCCTCTACCTACAGCTCAAACCCTCCATGCCTGGCAACATCATTATAAATCTTTTCTGAACCCTTTCAAGTTTCACAACATCCTTCCTATAGCAGAGAGACCAGAATTGCACACGATATTCCAAAAGTGGCCTAACCAATGTCCTGTACAGCTGCAACATAACCTCCCAACTCCGATATTCAATGCACTGACCAATAAAGGCAAGCATAACCAACGCCTTCTTCATTATCGTGTCTTTCTGTGACTACTTTGAAGGAACTGTGAACCTGCACTCCAAGGTCTTTTTGTTCAGCAACACACCCCAGGACCTTTCCATTAAGGGTATTAGTCCTGCCCTGGTTTGCCTTTCCAAAATGCAGCAGCTCCCATTTATCTAAATTAAACTCCATCTGCCACTCCTCGGACCATTGGCCCATCTGATTAAAATCCCGTTGTACTCTAAGGTAACATTCTTTGCTGTTCACTACACTTACAATTTTTGGTGTCATCTGCAAACTTACTAACCATACCTCCTATGTTCACATTAAAATCTTCTACATAAATGAAAAAAAGCAGTGGGCCCAGCTCTAATCTTTGTGCCACACTGTTTGTCACAGACCTCCAATCTGAGCCTGACATTGGTGGGTAAGTTATTAGAGGGAATCCTGAGGGAAAGCATTTACATGTACTTGGAAAGGCAAGGACACATTAGAGATAGTCAACATGGTATTGTGCATGGGAAATCGTGTCTCCCTAACTTGTTTGAGTTTTTTGCAGAAGTGACAAAGAGGATTGACAAGGACAGAGAAGTGGATGTCCAGTCTGAAAAGCAACTCTGCACCACCACCCTCTGCTTTCTATCTTTGCACCAGTTCTATATCCGAATGGCTAGCTCTCCCTGTATTCCATGTGATCTAACCTTGCTAACCAGTCTACCATGAGGAACCTTGTCGAACGCCTTACTGAAGTCCATATAGATCACATCCACCTCTCTGCCCTTGTCAATCCTCTTTGTTACTTCTTCAAAAAACTCAAACAAGTTAGAGAGACACGATTTTCCATACACAATGCCATGTTGACTATCTCTAATGTGTCCTTTTCTTTCCAAGTACATGTAAATTCTTTCCCTCAGGATTCCCTCCAACAACTTATCCACCACTGATGTCAGGCTCATTAGTCTATAGCTCCCCAGCTTTTCCTTACCATCGTTCTTAAACAGTGGCACAACGTTAGCCACCCTCCAGTCTTCTGGTACCTCACCAGTGACAATCGATGATACACATACCTCAACAAGGGGCCCAGCAATCACTTCCTTAGCTTCCCACAGAGTTCTAGGGTACACGTGATAAGGTCCTGGGGATTTATCCACCTTTATACATTTTAAGCCGTCCAGCACCACCTCCTCTATAATATGGAAATTTTTTTTAAATGTCGCTATTTATTTCCCACGTTCTATATCTTCCATATCCTTCTCCACAGTAAACACTGATGCAAAATACTCATTGAGTATCTCCCCCATCTCCTGTGGTTCCATGCATAGGTGGCCTTGTTGATCATTAAAGGGCCCTATTCTCTCCCTAGTTACCATTTTTGTCCTTAATGTATTTGTAGAATGCCTTTGGATTCTTCTTAACCCTATTTGCCAAAGCTATCTCATGTTCCCTTTGCCCTCCTGATTTCCCTCTTTAGTATACCCCTATTGCCTTTATACTTTTCTCAGGATTCACTCGATCCCTGCTGCCTATACCTGACATATGCTTCCTTCTTTTTCTTGACCAAAACCTCAATTTCTCTAGTCATCCAGCATTCCCTACACCACTAGCCTTGCCCTTCACCCAATAGGAACACACTATCTCTGGTCTCTTGTTATCTCATTTTTGACAGCTTCCCACTTTCCAGCCGTTCCTTTACCTGCAAACATCCACCCCCAAGAACTTTTGAAAGTTCTTGCCTAATACTGTCAAAGTTGGCCTTCCTTCAATTTAGAACTTTAACTTTTAGATGCAGTCTATCTTTTTCTATCACTATTTTAAAACTAACAGAATTATCATCACTGGCTCCAAAGTGCTCCGCTACTGATACTTTAGTCATCTGCCCTGCCTTATTCCCAAAAGCAGATCAAGTTTTGCACCTTCTCTAATAGGTACACCAATATACTGCATCAGCAAATTTTCTTGTACAAGCTTAACAAATTCCTCTCCATCCAAGCCCTTAAGTAAGGCCTTTGACAATGTCCCACATGGCAGGCTCGTCATGAAGATTAGGTTGCATGGGATCCAGGGAGAGCTAGCGAATTGGATTCAAAACTCTCTTGATGATCAGAAGCAGAGAGTGATGGTTGAAGGTTGTTTCTCAGACTAGAGGCCTGTGACTAGTGGTGTGCCACAGGGGTCAGTGCTGGGACCTTTGTTATTTGTTATTTACATAAATGACTTGCATGTGCCTGTACAAGGCATGATTAGTAAGTTTGCGGATAGTACAAAATTAGGAGGTATTGTTGATAGCAAAGAAGGTTATCAAAAATTACAGAGGGATCTTGATCAGATGGGGAAGTGGGCTGAGGATTGGCAAATACAGTTCAATACAGATAATTGTGAGGTGTTACACTTTGGGTAGTCAAACCAAGGTAGGACTTATATAGTAAATGGTAAGGTCCTGAGGAGTGTTGTGAAACAGAGGGACCTAGGGCCTGACCTTGTGTTGACCATGGTCATATAGGGCTATTCCCATGGTTCCTACACTAAACTTTGACCCCTGAAATAAACTGTCTCTTTCACTTAGTGGAGTTTCGTATCTGGCATTGGCATTCCTTATGCCATTTCACCTTACCCACCACCCACACCCACCTTCCGCACCACCCCCTCAGCCCCCCATTCCCCCCCCCAGGTCCAGGAAGATCAGATTTAACTTGGTGCAGAGTCCTCTCCCCATTAGCAACTCTGCTGGAGCTATCTCTGCAGTAGTGTGAATGGCAGTCCTATAATGGAACAGAAACTGGGACAGTTTGGCATCCAGTCAATCTGTAAGCTGTTTATTTAAGTCTGTGTTCAAAGTTTGGACTGCTCTTTCTGCTAGACCGTTGGATGCTGCATGGTAAGGAGTTGTCTTTACATGACAAAAACCATTTAAGTTTAGGAAATACTCAAACTCCCTGCTGGTAAATGATAGCCAGTTGTCTGTGAACAACACTTCTGGAAGTCTGTGTATTGCAAAGGATGAGCACAGTTTTTCCTATCATTGTCCCCTGCTTGATGAATGAACTCTGTGCACATCCAGCCACTTTAAGTGAATGCCTGCAATGAGTAAGAACATTGAGCCCATGAAAGGACCTGCATAGTCACCATGTAACTGAGTCCAGAGTTTACCTTGCCTTTCTCATGAATGTGGGGGAGCTCCTGGTGGTAATTTGTGTCCTTGTTAGCACTCTGGACACTGTTTAAATAACGCAACTAAATATGCATCCAAACCTGGCAACCAGACGTAACTTCTCGCCAACATGTTCATTTTGGAAACCCCTGGATGACCCGGACTAGAGTTCAGGCAATATCTGGCAGTGACCTTTGTCTGGGACAATCACTCTTGTTCCCCATAATAATATGCCTTCCTCCATTGTGACCTGGTCTTTCTGGATCCAAACAGTTTCAATTCTGATTGTGACAGCCCTTTAGATCCCCCCATTACCCACTAGCTGTTTCAGTTTTACCAGGACCAAATCTTTCTGCGTCTAAAGTCTGATATTGTCAGCTGTGACTTGAAGTGTGTCCAGAAAATTTAAAACCATTACGGACTCTTCCAGTGGTGTTACCATTGGTGATGTATTTGCCGATGGAAGGCAGCTCAATGCATGCACATTTGCTATTTGGCCTCCTGGACAGTGTTCCAACTTGTAATCATATGCACTTAGCATTAGAGTCTACTGCTGAATTCAGGCTGAAGCTATGGCAGACACTGCCTTGTTCTCTTTAAGTAGACCTAGCGAGGGATTATGGTCCATTATTATTAAAAATTTACATCTGTTAAGGTATTTGTGGAACTTCATGACTCCAAATATGACTGCCAAACTTTCCTTCTGTACCTGGGCGTATTTACGCTCTGCATTAGCCAAAATCGTGGGTACATATGCTATTGGATGTTTCTCACCATTGTGCCACGTATGAGCTAATACCACCTCAATGCCTTATGGGGGAGACATTACATGTCAATACCAGATCTCGCTTGGGATCAAAGTGTGCTTACATCTTAGAGGATAATAGCTGTTTTTTCTCTTCACTGAAAGCTATAGCTTGGTTACGTGACCATTTCCTAGGGTGACCCTTTTTTGAAAATTGATGGAAAGATGCTGTTATGGAGGACAGGTTATGTGAACTTTCAGTAATAGTTCACCAGCCCAAGGAAAGGCCTGAGCTCTGGTACAGACCTGAGAGCCAGGGCACCTTTGATCATCCTCACTTTATCTTCCAATAGTTGTAACCTGGTCTTACCAACTCTGTAGCACAAGTGGGTCATTTGGGGTGCCTGGAAATAGATTTTTCCCTTCTAAGGCATATGCCCACATGAGAGAAATGTCTAAGGGCTAGGCCCAAGCTCTCTAAGTGTTCCTTATTAGTCTTCCCTGTTATTAGCATGTCATCTAGATATATGGCAACCTGGGATTGACATTGTAAAATGTTCTCCACCATTCGCTGAAAACTTGCACAGGCTGACGATACCCCAAATGGCTGTCTCGTATATTGATACAAACCCTTATGGATATTTACTGTAGCATACTTCTGGGGATCCTCATCTAACCACAATTGCAAGTACCCATGGCTCATGTCCAGCTTCATAAAGGACAGTCCCCCCTACCAGCTTTGCGAATAAACGCTCTATGTGAGGAATTGGATATTCAACCAGCTGTGAAAAGCAGTTCACGGTTTATTTACAATCCCCACAAAGACGAATTGATCCATTGGACCTCACAATTGGTACGACCAGCACTGTCCATTCAGCAAATTGGACTGGCTTGATGATCCCATTGCCTTTCAGCCCTCTGATTTCTGCCTGAATTTTGCCTATAGGGCAAATGACTCTGGGCCTTGCAGAATCACGTAACCAAGCTTCATGGTCAACATGCAAGGTGGCTTTGGCTCCTTTGATAGTCCCTAAACCTTCCTAGAAAATATCTGGGTGTTTAATTAAGATTCCACTCAGGCAACCATTTTCTAATTGAAAAATGTTGAACCAATCTCGTTGAATCTTTACAAAAACAGAAGTTGCTGGAAAAGGTCAGCAGGTCTGGCAGCATCTGTGAAGAAAAAATCAGAGTTAACATTTCGGATCTGGTGACCCTTCCTCAGAACCTCTCAAAATTCCTTGAATCTTTCTCAACCAATTTCGTCCCATCAGGCTTGGGCCTGAGCCTTTTATCACAATCAGTGGTAACTGAATCAGCTGCTTCTCATAAAAGACTGGAACCGAAGTTGTACCCTTAATCTGTAAAGGCTGTCAGTCTAGCCGGGGTCTTAAGCAAATTAAGAGTTGGAGTCCAGAGCGATCACTGAAACGGCCACACCAGTATCAACCTCCATGAGAACTGGGTGACCATTTAACCAGATGTTTATTTTGATTGTAAATTCTACATTCAGGCCATCACAATTTGGCCCTGACCATGACAACCTCTACATATACAACATGCACATCCTCCAAAAACGGTTTATTTTGATTGGTTCTGATTAGGATGTTGATAAGCAATCTAACTGTTCCAAACCACTAATGGTAAACTTTCCAGAGTGTGCACTCTCCTGGATACCAGCGTATGCATTATCTGAATCAGTTTAGGTCCAGCAGGATTATTTACTGCTTCGAGCCCACATACTGGCAGCAACTACAATGGCTTGACAGCATGGATCCTGAAGAAAATATAAATCACTTGGTTGAGACTTGGCTTTGTTTTGGGGTTTTGCTGTGGGCTCTCCTAGGGTCTGTCTGTTCAGGAAATGCCCTGAGTGATGCTATACAATTGTCTTCAATCAAGTGGTGTTCCCCAAGCTCAGTGTCACTGGCGAAGATGTCCACTTCGATCAGAATACCCTGTAACTCTTATGCTCCACTTGCTGCATTTTCCAAGGGTAAAGCCAGTTGTGAGGTTTTAAAATGGTGAGGAAAATATTGCTGTGCAGTGAAAACATAAAGGATGTGTGCATGCTGTTACTTGAGTTTCATGGATTATACCAGATTATTTTATATTACACAGATTACAGATTTTACTACACAGGAAGCTGATTGATCATTTGTAGGATATGAAAAGCCTTAACTAAAGTCAAGTAAACATTAAATGGCAACTACATTTTATTCAATCTACATTTTATCCAATCTACTTTATTCAATGAACCTTAATACCAATGAATGTTTAATTTTATTTTTCTTGAAACATTGTTGCTCATTAATCTGCACACTCACACTGTTAGAGACAACAGAAATTAACCTTGCAAGATGCTGGGAAAACTGCAATTAGAAAGTGAAAATGTTGGAATACACGTAGTAGGATGTTCAGGCCTGAGTGAGGAAGAAGTGTTAAATCAAAGTGCAGAAAATCCAAGTAGCCAATCTACTGTTCAAAATCTGATCAGTTAGAGAACTTGTTAAATATCATAGTGCCATTTTAAGCATGAATGTAGAACCTAATTCTGCAAAACCAGCAAGAAATCAACAATGTTTCAATCGATCCTGTGAGTTAGGGTTAAAAGATGCAACATTCTCAGCAAGTAGTCACATCTGGGTGAAATGGTTTTTACAGTCAGGGGATCATAAACAGAGCTAATGCAAAAGTGAGAAAGTAATAGACAAGGTGGTTGAAACTCTAAAGGAGAACGTTATTAAACTGTTATAATTTATAAAAACCTGAGACCAGATTTGAACAGAGGGACTTTTAGTGCAGTATTGGCATACTTATCTTTGAATCTCATAGTTGTTGATTCAACTGTGCTAATTAACCTGAGTACATAATGCAGGCTGACATTTCAGATGACTGCATAACAGTATTGTCTTTTGAATGAAGCCAAGGCCCTGCCTGCATATTCAAACAAATGTGTGATGTTTTATGGAGCTGTACAAGGATTCAAGGATTACTTCTGATATCCCCTGACAGTTTTGATCTGATAGGCAAGAAAAGAATTGTTTCCATTAGCTGATAGTGCAAGGAATAGGGAACACAGTTCAAGGTTTGGGCAAGTGATGCAGAAGGAAGTGAGGGGGAACTTTTTTAGTCAGTGAAGGGTAATGATTGAAACTCACTGCCCATGAGAACCTAATGTGGAGAATGAAAGGTTAAGGGAGTCGCTTGGAATAAAGTTGTTGCACTGTGTAAGCTCTTCTGAAGATAATGATGAGACCAAAATCATTTGTCCACTTAGAATCTTACCTGAACTGATTTTAAGGGAGAGAGAGAGAGTGTGTCAAAGGGCCTATAGAGAGAGTAACTTTGAGAGAAAGAATGAGGAGATTTACTCTCTTGCCTGTAATAAAGAGATTTAACTTTGAGCATCTCTGGATAACAAGTGTGACTTTGTCGCAAAATAAATTGACGTAGTCAGCAGGATCGACTGATACTAAAGGGAACTCCTGACAGCAGAAGCAGAAGTAATCAATTATTTCAAAAGAGAAAGGGATGGGCACATCAACTAAACATCAGGCTGGATGGGGACTGATTTTGTTGCTCTGTGGATAGTCAGGATGGATCAATGGGCTGAATGAATTCCTACTTGCTGTGGATGATGTTCTGACCTAGATTTTCACAGTATCATGGAGATTCTGCAGGACATCTAAAATGGAAACTAGATCCTGGATTCAGTACTAGATGTGAGGGAAACATTTTCTGTGACCAATGTTATGGCCAATACTTATATCTCAGTTAACATCACAAAGCTGGTCTATATGGTTATTGCATCATTGTTGTTTGTGGGGATCGTTGTGTGTTAATTTGCTGCCGTGTTTCCTGTTGCACAACAGTAACTGCCTTCAAGATACTTCATTAATTGTATAAAGCTGTGGGACAACTGGTGGTTGTGAAAATTGTTAAATAAGTGTGAGTCTTTCTTTCTTTCTTGCATGCGAATGAAAGACCACTGCCCATTTAGTTTGCTTCATCTTTGTGTTGATACATGATACAGCTACAATGGAATTATTGGTTAAGCATAACAAACAATTTTGATCAAGCTTTCTGCAACAGTTCCAGAAATGACACAGCTAAAATCTATTCAAGTACACATCTATTTATGTACTGTTCAATGTGAAAATCTAGAAGTTGCTGCCAGTGATACCTGCTTCACCACAATGTTTCAGAGTTCACAGATGCAATCAGCACAGAATCAGTGATGTCAACGTTTTATGCAATACTCTCTCTATTGAAGCTAAGGCAAATGTTAAGCATTGTTTAATTAGGTGTAACTAAATTTTTAACAGCATAGCAAATCATAATTATGCTTGAAAATCTATGCATCAGAAAAGCTAATTTTACAAGTATCAAGTTTCATTCCCGTTGAGGAATATTTGAGAATTGCACAATTTTTTAATGTACTAATCATGAGTTTTATTTAAATGTTAATTCTATTTCAACCATGGCTTTAATTTCATGAGAGTATGCTAGGTATCATTTGTACAGCACTAAAATGTGAATTGTAGAATTATATGATGGTTACACGAGAAGAAGCTCTGTGCTAAACTCCTAGTCCCTCATCTCTCCCCCATAGCGTTGCAATATTTTTTCATCAAATAATTACCAATTTTTTTGTAAGCCATGATTGAATCATGAAATAAACTTTGACCATTTTATTTCTTGCTTTAATATGTGAGGATTCTTCAATGTTATTAGCTAATTAGCCTGGCTGTTGTCTGCATAGTTGCTTGTTGCCTCAGATTCTGCCAAATAAAAATTCTCTTTGAAATTATGTGGACTATTTTTCACAAAATTAACAGCAAGCGTCACTAATGGCTGCAAAATGTGGCCCAATATGTCATGTGTACAGTGCACCGTGTGTTGTTTCATTTGTGATATAGCATATCACTGAACTCACATTATACACGTAAATTATAGAACAGTTAACTTGCAGGTTGGTGAAATAGATGAGACCTATTTTATAACTTGATTTCAATAGAAGTGAGAACTTAGCATTTTCTGCTCACAAAATTAATCCAAAAGGCTACCATCAAATGTATTTGATTCATAACATTGATTAACGAGACCTACAAATGTGGCCTAATTGTTTAAAATTAATTGAAAAAATAACTAATTCCTGTTTCTGATCAGGCAGGTATTTTATTATCTCATGAAGTGTCAGATGGAAATGAGTTGTTGAAACAACAAAGCAGCCAGTCTGACAAAGCATGACTAGCAATATTAATGTTTGGAAGCATTGAAAGATTAATTTGCATATAAATTAGAAAACAGCGCTTGCAGTGCTCAGAACAGAAATGCCAGAATTCATAAGGTTACATTTTTATACTTAAAAGTGAAGTTTTCAAATGAGAAGTGTCAAGATTGATCCAGCACAATTAATAATGTCGAGGCCAAAAATCAATAGGACTGA
The DNA here is from genome assembly GCF_021869965.1 of Rhincodon typus. Lineage (NCBI taxonomy): Eukaryota > Metazoa > Chordata > Chondrichthyes > Orectolobiformes > Rhincodontidae > Rhincodon > Rhincodon typus. The sequence continues at coordinate 82,115,027 of NC_063335.1, read as the reverse complement.
TAACCCAATATAACTGTTGGGACGCATCCACCTATGAATCTGATTTGATCTTAAAATGACAGCTTAACCACTAAGGAGTGGAATTTGAAAGTACACTTTCAATAGAGTGCAATGGAAACCAGAAACACACTCCTTCAAAAACCCTGTATTATTTCAGTAAATTGGAAATTGCTGTTTCTCAATAGGTTCATTTATTGTGTTCTGTTCAATCTGTTTGATCCTGCTGTTTGAGATTGGTGGGTTAATTGAAGCCTTCAACGTTCAGACTTGTTTGTTTGGCAAGAAAAACAGGTGGATATGAGTCAAAGATGGGTCAATAAAGATGAAGCTCAAACCAACCCTGATCAGATTGAAAACTGCAGCCTTGAAAGGCTGAGTCACTGAAAGAGATAGATTCTGGCAGTAAGGGAATCAAAAGTTACTGGGAAAAGACAGGAAAGTGCACATGAAGAATGTTGGATCAGCCATGATCTTATTAAATGACAGAGCAAGGGGCAAAACAGCCCATTCTGTTCCTATTTCTTATGGCGATACTTTACTCCTCTTCCTTTTGTATGTTCTTATGACTTGCCAGATGTTTTGCACCCAGAAGATTTCATCTTATTTTAAAGATCACCCATTGAACCATGCGGGAGACACATGAGCTGGATTGAAGCATTTAAATGAAGTAGTTAGAGAAAAATATCATTTGATTTTATCCATTTTAAAGAAACTACTGCATAAGATATTGATTTTAAGAACCTAATTCAGAGCACAACTTGAACAAACCAGAGTATCATAGAATCCCCAGTGTGGAAACAGGCCATTCAGCCCAATAAACCCACACAGGCCTTCTGAAGACCAGCCCACCCCTAACCCTATATTTCCCAGAGCTAACACACATAACCTACACATCCCTGAACACTATGGGCAATTTAGCATGGCCAATCCACATAACCTGTACATCTTTGGACCATGGGAAGAAACCAGAGCACCCAGCAGAAACCTACACAGAGTAAAAGTGCAAACTCCACACAAATAGTCACCCGAGGGTGGAATTGAGTCCAGGTCCCCCAAGTAGCGAAGCAGCAGTGCTAACCACAGAGCCACCATATCACACTGGCTAATGCAGCAACAAGTGACCATCCAAGTCAATGGCTCAAATCTTTGACTGGGAAGATGGTCATTGTCGCAGTATACACAGGAGTCGATGGAACAGGAGAACATTGAGACCATGCAGAGGCCTTATCACAGCTGACACCCTGAGAGTTGTCCTGGAAGGCGAAACATCTGAATGAGCAATCAGCTGGCAACTGGAACCCTTGGAAAATGTCCCTGAGTTAGAATCAGCGATGGGTCCAACCCTTGAACTGACCACCGCCGCTCCCCTTCCCCAGCCCCTCCTTGACCTGCAAGGACACCCAGCACCCAAACCTAAACTCACCCCAATCCCTTTGACTCCCTGTGGATATGACAGTCCCCTGATCAGCCTGGTTGAAATCCCTGCTCTCAATGCCCAGCAACAAACCCCTTGACTGGGTGCTACTGATAGGTTCCCTACTCCCTATCCTTTACCTGACCTCACCACCCAACAGTAATTTTTCACCTACTTACCTGTCAGTCTACACTCTGTCTCCCATTTGCCATTCCATCCCATTTACTTGCAACCCCACTACTTTACCCCAAACCCTTCATATGATGTGTCACCTTAGGCCTCACCCACTGGACATCCAATCCCTTCAGAACATTTACACTTCCCTCTGTGGCTGTGATCATGGTTTCAGGATGTTTATCTCTTGAACTATAACAGCAATTGTCATTAAAAACAGGTGACTTCAACACCTGTCCATCGCTGCTAGCCTCTTGGGTTCCTGGGCCATGTTAGACCACTTCTGCTGAGAAGGTTTTTTTGCCCTTAACTTTGCATGGAAAACTTCTCTAAACGTAACTTTGTACTTTTTTTTGTCAGATTAGAGAAAGAAGGAGGGTTTCAGAACATGATTGGAAAATCTGGGTCAATATTGGTAAAACAATCCAAAACTAATTGCACATTTTATACTTGCAGATGGAATTTTCCTAGGTGGCCCAGTGGTTAACATTGCTGCCTCATAGTGCCAGGAGCCCAGGTTTGATTCCACCCTCAGGTGACTGTCTGTGTGGAATTTGCACATTTTCCCCATGTCTATGTGGGTTTCCTCTGGGCGCTCCAGGTTCCTCCCACAGCCCTAAGATGTGTGGGTTAAGTGGATTGGCCATGCTAAATTGCCTGTAGTGTCCAGGGTTGTGTAAGTTAGATGGATGAGACATGGGAAATGAAGGGTTACAGGGAAAGGTTAGGGGATGGGTCTAGGTGGGATGCTGTTCAGAAGGGCAGTGTGGACTTGTTGGGCTGAATGGCCTGTTTTCACACTGTAAGGATTCTATGAGAACAGCATTGGCAATGTCAAGAAATTTGGAAGAATCCCATGAGAAGTCCAGGCACACCTTTCTCAATTTTGAGACTGACAAGTCACATTTTCCAAAGTAGTGGTTGGATATCAAGACAAAATTATTACAAGTGAAAGGCCTATTAATGAAGATTGTGCTCATTATCACCCTGATAATGACCTGATTTTACATTATTATTACATTGGTTCTCATTCCCACTCTTGGTGTCTGGAAAAAAAATTTAAGGTATGAAAGTACTAGTGAAGGTATAGGGTTGTCTTACTGCAATTCTGCAGGACCTTAGTGAGAGCACAGTTGGAATATTGTGAAACAAAAGCAGAAATTGCTGGAGAAATTCAGCAGGTCTGTCAGCATCTGTGGAGAGAAAGCAGAGTTAATGTTTCAAGTCCAGTGATCCTTCTTCAGAATATTGTATGCAGTTTTAGTTGCCTTATCTAAGGAAGGATGTTCTGGCTAAGAAGGGACTGCAAAAAAAAATTGCCAGTCTGATTCCTGGAATGGCAGGACTGATGCTTGAAGGGATACTGGATCAGTTAGGATTTTATATTCACTGGAATTTAAAAGAATGAATGTGGGGAAGTGATCTCTTAGCAAACCATAAAATTCCAACAGCACTAGATAAATTCAATGCCGGAAGAATCGTCACAATGACTAAGGAGTCCACAACCAGGAGTCACAGCCTAAGGATACAAGATAGGCCATTTAGATTTAAATGAAGAGAAATTCCTTCATCAAGAGAGGAGCGAGCCTGTGGAATTCTCTTCCACAGAAAGTTATTGAGACTAAAGCATTGAATGTTTTCAAGAAGGAGATAGATATATTTCTTAAGGCTAAAGGGATCAATGGGTATGGGGTGAAAACAGGAACAGGGTACTGAGATGGATGATCAGCCATGATCATATTGAATGGCAGGGCAAGCTCGATGGGCCAAATGGCCTAGCCGTGTTCCTATTTTCTATGTTTCTGTGAAAGTCAGAGTGGGTTCGTGGCAACACTAACTCTCCGCTTACTTTGCCCAATTTTCATCTTGGCACGGATGGCTCAGAACATGCTCCATGGTCAGTGGCTGCATGCACACATGTCCATGGATGCTATCATCTGACATGTCTCGTCTTACTAACTTGATTGATTTTTTTTTAAGGAGGTGACAAAGGTGATCAATGAGGGCAGAGCAGTGGACGTTGTCTACATGACTTTTAGTAAGGCTTTTGACAAGGTCCCTCCTATAGGCTCGTTAAGAAGATTCAGATGCTTGGGATCCATGGTGACTTGGTTGTTTGGATTCAGAATTGGCTTGCCCATAGAGAAGACAGAGCATAGTGGTGGAAGCCAGTTTTTCTGGCTGGTGGTTCGTAACTAGTGGTGCTCCGTAATGGATGTCCGCTGTTTGTGATTTATATAAAGGATTTGGTTGAAAACATAGATGGGTGAGTTAGTAAGTTTGCAGATGGCACAAAGACTGGGGGAATTGTAGATAGGGTAGAACGTTGTCAAATGATAGAGCGGGATATGGATTAGTTGCAGATATGGGCAGAGAAATGGCAGATGGAGTTTAATCCAGGCAGGTGTGAGGTGTTGCACTTTGGGAAACCAAATAGATTCACAGAGTCATAGAGATATACCCTTCAGTCCAACTCATCCATGCTGACCAGATAACTTATACAAATCTAGTCCCATTTACCAGCATTTAGTCCATATCTCTCTAAACCCTTCCTATTCATATACCCATCCAGATGCCTTTTAAATGTTGTAATTGTACCGGCCTCCACCACTTCCTCTGGCAGCTCATTCCATACACACACCACCCTCTGCATTAAAAATTTGCCCCTTAGGTCCCTTTTGTATCATTCCCCTCTCACTTTAAACTTATGCCCTCTAGTTTTACTCCCCCACCCCGGACAAAAGAACTTGCTTGTTTACCCTATCCACGTCCCTAATGATTTTATAAACCTCTATAAGGTCACCCATCAGTCTCCGATGCTCCAGGGAAAATAGCACCAGCCTATTCGGCCTCTCTCTGTAGCTCAAACCTTCTAACCCTGGCAACATCTTCATAAACCTTTACTGAATCCTTTCTAGCTGCCTATAGGAGGGAGATCAGAATTGCACGCAACACTCCAAAAGTGGCTGAACCAATGTCCTGTTCAGCCACAACATGGTCTCCCAACTCCTATAGTCAATGCACTGACCAATAAAGGCAAGCATACCAAATGCCTTCTTCACTATCCTATCTATTCATGACTCCACTTTCAAACAACTATGAAACTGCACTCCAAGTTCTCTTTGTTCAGCAACACTCCCCAGGACCTTACTATTAAGTGTATAAGTCCTGCCCTGATTTGCCTTTCCAAAATGCAGCACCTCACATTTATCTAAATTAAGCTCCATCTGCCACTCCTCAACCCATTAGCCTATTTGATCAAGATCCCATTGTACCCTTAGGTAAACTTCTTCGCTGTCCACTAAACCTCCAATTTCTGTGTCATCTGCAAACCATACCTCCTATGTTCACATCCAAATCATTTATATAAATGACAAAAAGCAGTGGACCCAGCAACAATCCTTGTGACACACCATTGTTCACAGGACTCCAGTCTGAAAAGCAACCCTCCACCACCAACTTCTGTCTTCTATCTTTGAGCCAGTTCGGTATCCAAATGGCTGGTTCTCCTTGTATTCCATATGATCTCACCTTGCTAACCAGTCTACCATGAGGAACCTTGCCTTACTGTAGTCTATATCCACCACTCACATCCACCACTCTACCCTCATCATTCCTCTTTGTAATTTCTTCAAAAAAATTCAATCAAGTTAGTGTGTGGGAAATTACCCACACACAAGGGCACGTTGGCTATATCTAATCAGTCTTTGTTAAGGGAAAGTATACAATTAATGGCAGGACCCTTAACAGCATTGATGCACAGAGGAGTCTTGGGGTCCTAGTCCATAGCTCCCTGAAAGTGATCACACAAGTCGATAAGGTGGTTAAGAAGGCATATGTCATGCTTGCCTTTACTGGTTAGGCATTGAGTGCAAAAGTCAGAAAATCATTTGATAGCTTTATAAAACTTTGGTTAGGCCTCAGTTAGAGTATTGCATTCAATTTTGATTGCCACATTACAGGAAGGATTTGGAGGCTTTGGAGAGGGTGCAGAAGAGGTTTACCAGGATAGTGGCTGAATTAGAGAGTATGAGCTATAAACTATAAGGAGAAGATGGACAAAGTAGGGATGTTGTCTCTGGAGCAATGAATGCTAAGGGAAGACTTGATAGAAGTTTATAAAATTATGAGAGACATAGATGGGGTTTACAGTCAATGTTCCCAGTGTTCACATGTCTAATACTAGAGGGTATGCATTTAAGGTAAGAGGGGGAAAGTTCAAAGGAGATGTGAGGGGCAAGTCTTCTACACAGAGAGTGGTAGGTACCTGGAACATGCTGGCAGGGGTAGTGATACAGGCAGATGCAATAGAGGCATTTAAGGGACGTTTAAGGAAGCACATGAATTTGCAAGGAATGGAGGGATATGGACCATGGCAGGCGGAAGAGGTTAGTTTAATTTGGCATCATGTTTGGCACAACATCATGGGCCGGAGGACCTGTTCCTGTGCTGTACAGTTCTATGTGCCAACCTCTCCACATCATTATGAAGCATCCCTGATCCACATACAGTACACTTCTACACTGCCATGCTGCACTTTCATTGGGATGTTACTGCAATGACTGTGGAAGGGAATGTTTATGTTTGGGGTATCACCATGACAGGGACGTTGAACCTGAGACTCACTGTGTGAGGAGTGACCATTGTTGCCTTCCATTGTGCTGCCCATAACAAGTGTGGAATGGAGGTGAAAGTGGCTGCAACCACACCCAGAGTTAATTAAACGAGTTTGGGACAAGCATCTAAGAAAACCTGCTAGGCTCCATGCAGAGAACTCCTCCATGAAACTCAACAGAGATGACTCTTAGCCAAGATACCGGAAAATCAAGCCCCTGGTCATTAGCCTTATATGTTTCACCACTTCAGTAAATCTAATTTTCCTTTAAAAGATGCCTTGCTTCACTCACTCCAAGTGCCAACATATTTCAAGTTCAAACAGTTCTGTGCAAAGAAGTTTCCCCTAACCTCTCTCCTCATCATTTTGAGACAATCTTAAGCTGATGATCCCTCATTACTGACTCACCAAACAGAGGAAATATTCTTTTGCTTATCGATGAAAAACTTATTTCTAAAAAAAAATCTACCTCTCAACCTTATTGGCCCCAATGAAAATAGTCTTAGTATTTCAAGTCTCATGACATATAGGTAATCTTTGCCTGGTGAGTTGTACGTTTTCTGATAATTTCTTGGCTTTCCTAAAATGGGGATTTTAAAATTGCACACCACTTTCTGTAGACTAAGTGATGTTTTGCAAAATCTATCATCAAGATTTCTGTTATTGTATGCTATGCCCCTATTTACAAAATTCAAAATATTATCGTCATTTTGTTGTGGTTTTGTCAGTCTACGTCAGACCTTCTGAAAATGATCAATTTGACCCCCCTTATTCTCTCTATGGCAGATTCTTCCAGGTCTGACTGAGGTGAGGAAGGAAGTAGGAAGCCTGGAACATTACAGATGGCATTGTTGTATGTACAGATAATGACACCTTACCCCCTCCACCCAACTATGTTCCATGCAGGAAGGCCTGTGGGTGACCTTCCTGTCCTGGTTCCACTTTAAGTGGCCACTTAATGACCCCTTATGAGCCTATTTCTGCCTCAAATGTAATTATCTCAGCTCAGTGTTGAACAATAACCAGGTGGGCTATTGAACAGCTAAACCTATGCAGGATGCCTCTCAGTTAGAGAGGGGGTGCCCATGACCTGTTATAAATTCTGCATGTGGACATGGAGCAAGTGCTTGCCATTTACAGTCAAACTCCTTCCCTTGCATTTGAATCCCCCCACAATTGTCCCTCTTCGTCACACTTTATGAGACCTTCCTTCCAACAACCAATACCTTCTTTTTGGTCACTCCCCAACCCTGTGAGTACACCAGCATCACCAGCAACTACAGCCCCATCCAAGGTGTAGCTGAGTGGTGGGGCTGCTGGTCTCTGAATGACCTGAAGCTCCCAGTATCCAGTGGTGTCAATCGGGAGGAAAGCATCCACTTATATGTTGGAGATAGTAGGAACTGCAGATGCTGGAGAATCTAAGATAACAAGTTGTAGAGCTGGATGAACACAGCAGGCCAAGCAGCATCATAGGAGCAGGAAGGCTGACGTTTCGGGCCTAGACCCTTCATCAGAAATGTTGTACTGGGCACAAGATCCTGTGGGCCTTGCTTCTAAGATTTAGCAGAGGCATCTGGCATTTTTGCAGGTAAAACATGAGTCACATGCCTACCAAAAAACTTTATGGAAACATATACTCCAGTGACTTTCCATGCAGTATAGTTTCCTCTGGATTCCTTTTCTTCTGAAATTGTATGACTTTATACTTCTGGATGATAAATTACATCTTCCAACAATCTACTCAAGCTATTCATGTCTTCCTGAAATCTTCGGACATCTTCTACAGTTTGCCGAACTATTTTCCTACTTAGGTGGAACTGGCAGAGTTTGACATCATATGCCTTACACCCCAGTCCGAATCATCTACGATAAAACAGTCATTCAAATTCCCTACACCATGTTTGGCAATTGTTTAAATCAGACAACAAGCATAAAGCAATTAATTTTATTGTTATAAATTACAAAATCACCAAATATGGTGAGTTGAGATCAAGACAATTTGGGAAGAACAAGCATCCACTGAGCAGTTTGCACTTTGTTAATGTTGAATTACTTCTGATATTACTCAGGTATGACTGTACCTACTACATGTGCAATGACTGTACTAAAAGCTAAAATGATGTTGCACATTAGTTGCCTGTCACAGAAATTTAAAAATTTTAATTTCCATTGAAATCCACCACCATAGTGCTGATTCATGTTAAATTTAAACAGATCATTTCTCATTGCTATTTGTCACTTTTTTCAGACCCATAGCTACCAGTATTATATGACTGTAAGAAAGACCTATCTGCTACCAATACATACAGGACCATTGTTCAAATATTTCATAATAAGGCGAGATAACGTAATATTTTCCGAAAATTAGATTGTAGTTAATAATATAAAATCCACTTTCTTGACTGATGGAAGACTTTTTAACAATTGTAGGCAACGCTGTTGAATCAATTTCTTTATCTGAAGGGTATTATTCTTTGTATTAATTTTGTAAAAGGAATATTATAAGTGTAACTATGCAAAACACACTGAGGGAACTGTGAGCGAAATTATTGATTATCCATTATTCTCATTAGTTCAACCTCAATGAAAGGACTTTGTGACAATTAAGTTCAATCCAACACCCTCCCATGTCAAAGGGAAATGGAAAGAGATTGAGGTCAGTGCTTAAAGAATAAGAAAACATATGTAAAACCATAGTTTTAAATATTCGTTGGTATCATAGATGTTGATAAACTCACAGTGACTTCTTCCAATGTAGCAAGGATTTAGTGCAAACAAATTCTGCTTACAGCAAACGCTCATCATCCATGATGCAATTAACTATGATTGATCAGCTTCTGTCATTTCTGCAAACTCTCTTACAATTCTACTAGAAGAACATCTTCCCCTTTGCTACTCTATTAGTGTAAGTGAGATTGGCAAGATTATTGTTTTTTGCATCTTTAAATTTAGGGTAAAATGGAAAGGGTAATGTGGCCTGTGCTAAAGTCTGCCTAACGAGACATCTGGGTGATGGGCTGCTAAAGATTAAAGGAAGGTCTAATTTGTGTAACTAGGGAAAAGATACAAGGTATTCGCACTTAGAGAAAGTGTTGAAGGTAGCTATGATGCCAGTTGGTACTGTGGCTTTTCAAGACCCAAGGAAGTGCTAAAAATGTCAGATTTTAAAAGCATATAAAATGCAAATCAGCATTTCCACCTGGATACAAGGTCTATGTGATTCACATTGCCATGAGGAAGGGTGCAGAAGGAAACTATTATAAAAATGAATTTAAAAGTGTTCCTACTTCAAGGACCATAATTTCCCCTCTCCCGTGATTCATAATGCCCTCAACTGCATCTCCTGCATTTCCTGTACTTCTGCCCTCAAACCCTTTCCCCCTAACAACAATGAGGATAGCGTCATCCTGGTCCTCACATACCATCCCACCAATCTACAAATCCAACGCATCATCCTCCACTATTTTTGCCATCTGCAATCAGACCCCACCACCAAAAAGATGTTTCCTTCCCCACCTCTATCTGCATTCCGTAGGGACCACTCACTCCATGACTCCCCCATCAGCTTCAAACTCCCCACCAACCTTTCCACCACACCTAGCATCTTTCCCTGCAACTGCAGGAAGTGCTACATGTGTCCCTACACCTCCCCTCTCACCTCCTTCCAAGGTCCCAAACAATCGTTCCAAATCCAGCAGAGATTCACCTGTACATCTTCTGACCCAGTCTATTGCACTCGTTGCTCCCAATGTTGTCTCCTCTGTATCAGAAAGACTAAACGCAGACTCGGAGACTGATTCGTGGAGCATCTGCACGCTGTATGCTCCAATCAACACCACCTTCCGGTTGCCAGCCATTTCAACTCCCCTTCCCACTCCCTTAGCGACATGCCCATCCTGGGCCTCCTCCACTGTCAAAATGATGCCACACGTAAACACCATATATTCCGCCTCGGGAGCTTACAGCCAATGGTCTCAACATAGAGTTCAGCAGCTTCAAAATCTCCCTGCCCTCATCCCCGCCTCCTTGACCTGACACAACCTGTCCATCTTCCTGCTCACCTATCCTCTCTGCCCTTCCCACTGACCAATCTCTGCAACCCCCTTCCTGCATCCTCCTATCACCATCCCACCTACTTTTCCCCAGCCACACCCCTTCCCTCTATTTATTTCTGAGCTCCCTTCCCCCTCCCAAGTACTGATGAAAGGTTCCAATCTGAAACGATGACTCTCCTGCTCTTCCAATGCTATCTGACCTGCTGTGCTTCTCCAGCTCCACATTTTATTGACTCTGACTTCCAGCATCTGCAGTCCTTACTATTTTCTAAGATATGGGCTATTTTTCTAGGAGGCAGGCAAAAGATTAGCTAGAGAAGGAAAGTCTGTGGTTCACCACTTCAGAATCCAAGTGGAATCTTGTTCTCAGATTGGAAACTTCAAACTTTTGATGAGTTAAAATGGAGCTTGAATTTTCAGGTAGCTCCAGCTCGATGGAGATTAGCCAGTAAATTCTCACCATGAAGAGCAGTTCCGGATTTAGAAGTTGCCAGGCTAAGTAAGAAACAGAATATAAGTAATTGCTGGAAACCCTGGAGGCAAAGAATCATTTTGGAGATTCCCATAATGCATCAGAAGCAGAATTTTAGGTGTCATCTGCAGCAACTTTGACCTTTCATTTACCATTTCATCACCCACCTCACAGATTGTGGCACCCAAGCTCTGTCAGCTCTAGCAAGTGAGACTCAGAAAGACGACATCAGTGGAGGTTTATTCATTTAGATACCTACTGGATCAGAAGGAAAATAACAAATGCCAGTCTCTCCAGAATGCCAGCTCCCCCCTCAGCAACATCATTCTGCCCACAATTAGATATTCATAAAGTATTTGACGTACTGAGGAATTCAGGCTGAATTTGCAGAGAGAACCAAGAGTTAATGTTTCAGCTCAATGACCTTTCTGCTAACCTTTCATCAGAACTGATGAAAGCTCATTGACCTGAAACACTCCAATGGAAGGCACAAGATAGGCTATTTCTTCCACTACTACAAACTAATTGCATAATCTTCTGAGCACTTCCAATATGTTTTCTTTGGATTTCAGGTTTCTGGCATCTGCAATATTTTACTTCGGCATTATTATAGATAATCAAGTTCCTGAATGTGAACAGAAGCTGGTTATGTTTTGTGTTGTGTAAAATGAGAAACTTTACTTGACGTTCTGCTTTATCATTGTCATGCTCAAATATTGCAGAAAATGACAGCTTCAGAGGGAATTATGCCTCAATTCTGTGACCAATTCTTTGGAACTCTGAGCAAGGACAGGCAATGCAGGAGGGAAATTGTCTATCCAAGAAAAAGCAGGAATGCTCCAGACATCATCAAGTGAGTCAGCAGATAGCAGCCATGGTGACAACAGCAGGAGGATAACACCTTCTACAGACCTAGTATCACAAGATGTTCCATTACTTGCTGCATTCTGTTGAGGTTAATTACTTGGCCCAACATACAAACGGCCCGTAATGATTGACAGCTGAGCAACTGAATGATTGACAACTGGGACACATTTGGCACAGGCCACTCCTACAACATGGACCAATGTTTGATCAAGAAACTGAAATAGGTCCAAGCATTTGTGAGGCGACATTAAATTCTCATTCTTTCTTCTACTACGTTGATCAGCCTCATCCCTGGATGCAAGAAAAGGCACAAACCTCCTGGATCCAACAGTCCTCACAACCCTATAGTTGCTCAGTGTGCTGAAGCCCAGGAAATTTTGCTGGACAGTGTTAAACTTAAAACACGAGCTGCATATGAGATAGACAGTTTCATGAGGGTAATTACTCCCCATACACATCCACCACCACTTCCCAACCCAAATGAGTAGATTAGAAACTGATTGAACTCAGCGTTATTGTCGAGGAAGTAGAAAGTCTACAAAGGGATATCATCAGTTTGGCAGATAGGGTATAATGTTGGAATGTGTGAACATGTCTACTTTGGCAGTAAGAAAAGAAGACCAGTATATTATTTAAGTGGAAAGATTTTGCAGAACTCAGGTGTGCAGAGGGATCTGGGAATCTTGGTACACGAAATACAAGAAAATTAGTATTCAGGTACAGCAGTGATTAGGAAGGCTAAGAATGTTAGCATTATTGAAGGAGGATGGAAGATAAAAATGGCAAAGTTTTACTGCAGTTGTACAGAGCATTCATGAGACCACATCTAGAATACTGCACAGTTTTCAACACCTAACAGTTAGAATCTTAGAAACAGTTCAGAGAAGGTTCACTTGAATCATTCTAGAATGAAAGGCTTATCTTACCAAAATGGTTGAACAAGTTTGGCCTTGATCTATTGTATAAGATAATAGTTCTGAAGGGATTAATGTTTATGTTACATTGGCTCCACCCATTCTAATAATATTCCACACAGTCTTTGAGTGAAGACATGAAGCTTTCAGAGAGAGCAGCTGTATTTGTACCAGCTCCTAAGGTCCTAACAATAACACCTGAACAAATATATTCATAATTATTGCTGCTACGAATGAACTTTTGCTCCTGCCTTTTCTGTAGACACACTATGGCAGCATATCCTCTACCACTAAACCCAAGACAAAGCATAGACAAAGGAAGATTAGTAGCAACAAACTACCCAATCAGGTTTTACCCAATACCACAAGGTAACTGCAGTGGTCATCTGGCAAAATACCAGATTTGGAGTTTAGGAGAATGAGATGTAATGAAAAATATAAAATCCTGAGGGTATTTGATAGGGTGGGTAACGTAAGGATGATTCTTCTTGTGGAGAATTGAGATACAGTTTAATAATAAGAGTTCGCAGCTTTGAGACGGAGGTCAAGATATTGTATTTTTCTCTCAAACGGTCAATAATATATGAAATTCCCTGCATCAAGAAAAAATTGAAGACTGAGTGATTGATTTTAAGAATTAGAGTGACTTTTATTAGACAAGAGGTCAGGAGAAATGGGAGACAGGCAGGAAAGTGGGCATGAGACCACACTAGATCGCCATGAAGTAAATGGATGGTAAAGGGCATAAAGGGATGAATAGCTCAGTCCAGTTCCTAAGTCCTATGTTCCAATAAATACAATTTTAAAATTACACTAATTTCCCCACTTCAGTTCCCACAGCTGCCTAATTTGTTGGTCATTTCTCACATTTATATAATTCAGATGTCCAATATCTGTATTTTGGTTTTGAACAATGAATGATCATTGATTGCATATATTTAAAACTAAAGGAATGTTGGTATTATCACGAAATACCAATTTTCACAAATATGTAAAGTGTTACATCTGATTAGTTAGGCGTCTTTGTGATGAGATGCATACGTGTCTTTAAGGGATTGTACCTTAAACTGTTGTCCATCATTATCCACCATGGGATGGGATATAATGTTTATCTCTACCTCTCTCTTGAAAACACATAATGTTTTGGTCTCAAACACTTTCTGTGGTAGTAAATTCTATGGTATCACCACTCTTGGAATAAACAATATTTTCCTCATCTCAACTCTAAAACGTTTGCATCTTATCCCTGAACAAGTTCTGAACTTCTCAACCATCGGGAACATCCTTCCTGCATCCAACTTGTATTGTCCTGTTAGAATGTAATAGGTTTCTATGAGATCCCTCCTCATTCTTCTAAACTCCACTGAATACAATCTTACCCAACTCAAATTCTCTTCGCATGTGGTCCTGCCATCCTAGGAATCAAAAACTTGGTAAAGCTTTGTTGCACTCTCTCTGCAGCAAGAACATCCTTCCTCAGATAGGGAGACCAAAACTGCCCACACTATTCCAGGTGTGGCCTCACCAATGCCCTGTTTAGTTGCAGCAACATGGCCTTGTTCCTGTACTCGAATTCTCTTGCTATGAAGACCAGCATATAGTTTGCATTCTTTACTGCCTGCTGCATCTACATGTTTATTTTCAGTGACTGCTGCACAAGGATACCCATGTCTCATTGAACATTGCCCTCTCGCAACTTACAGCCATTCAAATAATAGCCTGCCTTCCTATTTTTGCTACCTAAAGTGTAACCTCTCATTTATCCATAGTAAACTGCATCTGCCATACATTTGCCCACTCACTCAGCTTGTCCAAATCATGCTGCAAAATTTCTGCATCTTCCTCATAGTTCACCCTTCTATCTAACTTTGTGTCATTTCCAAATTTTGAGATATTACATTTGGTTCTCTCATCTAAATCATTAACATATATTGTGAATAGCTGGGGTCTTAGTACTGATCCCTGCATCCAGAAGAAGACCCATTTATTCTCATTTTTTCTTCCTGTCTGCTCACCAATTTTCTATCCATCACAGTACATTACCCAAATCCCATGTGTTTTAATTTTGCACAGTAATGTCCTATGTGGGACTTTGTCGAAAGCCTTATGAAAGTTTAAACAAGCTATGTCCGCTGCCTTCCCCTGATCAACTCTACTAGTTACATTCTTGAAGAATTCCAGTAGATTTGTCAAGTATCATTTCCTTTTGTAAATCCATGCTGACAGTGTCTGATTCTACCCCTGATTTCTAAGTGCTCTGCTGTAAAATCCTTGAAAATGGACTGTAGCATCTTCCCCACTACTGATGTCAGACTTGCTGCCCTATAATTCACTTTTTTCTCTGCCTCCTTTTTAAATACTGTGATTACATTAGCTATCCTATAATCTGTAGGAACTGTTCCAGTCTGAAGAATCTTGGAAGATGACAATCAATGCATCAACTATTTCTCGGATCATTTCTTTAACTGCTCTGGGATGTAGATTATCAGGCCCTTGGGATTTATCAGCCTTCAATGTTGTCAATTTCTTAAACACCATTTTTCTGCTAATACTGATTTGCTTCAGTTCCTCCGTCTCATTAAACCCTGTGTTCCCCATCATTATCCATGCCCTCCTTTGTGAAGACAGAAATAAAGTGCGACCTTAGTTAATCAGTCATTTCTTTGGTTTCCATTCTAAATTACCTGTTTCTGACTGTAAGAGACCAGCATTAGTTTTCACCAATCTTTTTCTTGTTACAAACCCATAAAAACTTTTACGGTGAGTTCTGAATTCCCCACAGGCTTACACTCATACTCTATTTTCCCCTTTTCAATAAACCCATCAGTCATTCTTTGTTGACTTCTAAACAGTTCCCAATCCTCAGGTCTGTTGTTTTTGCTTTCCAACTTATATACTATTTTTCTGCAGCTAATACTGTCTCGAACTTCCCTTATAAGCCATGGTTTGGCCACAGATTGCTTTGCACTCTTGAGCCATAAACAATTTTTGCAGTTCACCCATGTAATCTTTGAATGTTTGTCATTGCCTATCCACTGTCATTCTTTCAGTAACATTTTCCAATCCAACCTAGCCAACTCACACTTCATACCATTGCAGTTTTCCTTATTAAGTTTCAGAACCATAGTCTCAGAATCAGGATCCTAGTCTCACTCTCCATCTTAATGAAGAATATTTTATTATGGTTGGTTGCCACAAGGGGTGTCCTACAACTACATTGCCAAATATTCCTTCCTCATTGCATAATACCCCGTCTAAGATGACCTGTTCTCTAGTTGGTTCCTCAATGTACAATCCCATTTACAAGCTAGGAATTCCTCCTCTATGATTTTGTGACAAATTTGATTCACCCAATCTATATGCAGATTAAAATCACCCATAATTACAGAATTACAGGTCAGAGTTGTCTACATTGCCCCTCCAGTTACCATTGCCTATATATCAAATTAACCTGAAATAATGAAGCCAGCCTTTAGTTTTGTAAAATCTTTGTTGTATTTTTCTAGTAAGCACAAATATCACATAGATACACGGATGAAACTGGACCCAAGGATCGGTTTTTGAACTACCTGAAGGCCTTGTTTGAGGCTTATGATAAGAAATTTGCAATGATTTAAATTCCAATGGGAAAACAAAAGTAAACTGAGCCCCAAACCCCTATTCTGGATTGGTGATGGTGATATTAAAGATGAACAAGTGAATATAAACCTGTTTGTAACTCAGGTAATGATCAGCATTTTAATCACACTGGGCATTTAAATTGTATGCATAGATTTAACGCTTATTACAAGATGAACGGAAATAAGGAAATTTGAGCATTCTGATGAAATCAAGATAGGAGAAATATAACAATGGCTCGTGACATAGTACTTGATATGGGGAAATCAGCAACAATTTGTTGATGTAGTTGTATAGTTAAGGTTTAGGTTTGTGGATGGAATGGGCTAAAGATAACTAGTCATGAGAAGCAGAAAATTCAATTTATTTGAACTGAAAAATATTCAAAACAGAAACTAGAAAGATGGGACATGAAAAGCATAAAATGAAGAAAATATACAACAATACTTACATAAGAAACGCCCATAATGAGTGAAGAGGTGTGACCAACAGTAAGTAAATTAATAATCAAGAACCCAAAAATGGGAACTAGAATCCTACTGTAATTCCTAAACCTTAATGTTAACACAACAAGCAGGAATTCAAAGTGATGATTTTAACCTTGGACAGCATGTTAACATCACTTGAGAATCCTCCCAGTCTTTCACTTCAACCTGTTCTCAGCAAGAGGGAAGAACATCCATCAGAGACAAGCATTGATCTTTCTAAAATTTTGCCATAATTGGGCATTGACTGCTTTGTTGACCAATGGCCTGAACAGGGAATCACTGGCTTCGCCAACGGGTCAAACTTAACTGAAAGAAAAGTCAAAACCAGAAAGGTCCCAAACAGATGAGCATCACGACATTGTTTCAGAGATAGTAGGATAGAAAATTTTTTTTCTGAAAAAGGGTCTAGGCACGCAACATCAGATTTCCTGCTCCTCTGATGCTGTTTGTCCTGTTGTGTTCATCCAGCTCTACACCTTGTTATCTCAGCATTACAACATTGTTTTGACTTTACTTTCAGAGTCAGGATGAGCACAAACTGGAAGTGCATGAGCAAGTTTAGGATTTATGTTACTCGTGGCAGTTTGAGTGAATACAGGAATCTCAAAACAACATTACTCCAATTTAACTGTGTGCCAGGCATCAATTCAGTGGTCCCTAGCAACAGCATTTTATAACCCAACTCTCCATTTGCAGCCAATTGGCCAAATGGTACAGTCCTCTATTTTTTAGGGAGCAACTGACCTGGAAACAACAGACAAAGCCTGGATGTTTAAACCATCCTCTTACTAGCGCAGGTCAGTTCAGATTACACTGACCTCAGGCCCAGCTGCCAAATTCTATTCCTGAGATAATCAAAGCTCAAGGGAGGGAATAACATAGGCATCTACCCAGCAATATGTAACATTGTGTGCGTTCTTCCTATGCACCAAAAAGGCAGCTAATTACTTCCTCTGTTAGTCTACGCTTGATCATCAATAAAGTGACAAAAGGGGACATTAATCCTACGAGCAAGCACCACTTGCTTAGTAATATCCTGCTGTTGATGCTCAGTTTGAGTTCCACCAGGATACTCATCTCCTGACCTCATTACAGCCTTGGTTCAAAATTGGACAAAAGAATTGAACTCAAGAAATGAAGCGGAGAATGATTGCCCTTGACATTAAGGCAGCATTTGACATCAAAGAACTCTAGCAAAATTAGAGTCAATGGGAATCAAGAGAATACCCTCTGCTGCTTTTCGTCATACTTAACACAAAGGAAGATAAGGCTGTAGACATGCTCGCCGAGTCAGTGGGTTTGCTTGCAAATGTTTCATCACCCTGCTCGGTAACATGGTCAGTGCGCCTCTGGTGAAGCGTTGGTGTTCTGTCCTGCTTGTTATTTATATGCCTCCGTTTGCTGGGGTGGTTGGTACTACTTCCAGTTCTGTTTCTCAATGGTTTGTACACAGGGTTTAATTCAATGCGTTTGCTGATGGAGTTCCGGCTGGAATACCAGGCCTCCAGGAATTCCCTGGCATGACTCTGTTTGGCTTATGCGAGTATTGATGTGTTGTCCCAGTTGAATTCATGTCCCTTGTTGTCCTTGTGTAGTGAGACAAGTGAGAATTGGTCATGTCTCTTGGTGGCTAGTTGATGTTCATGTATCCATATTGTCAATTTTCTTCTGGTTTGGCCTATGTAGTGTTTCTCACAGTCCTTGCATGGTATTTTGTGTATTACGCCAGTTTTGCTGGTTTTGGGTATGGGATCCTTTACCTTTGTTAGTAGCTGTCATAGGGTGGTTGTTGGTTTGTGAACTACTCTGATACCTAGGGGTCTGAGTAGCTTTGTGGTCATCTTTGAAATGTCCTTAATGTACGGTAGGGTGATTAGTGAGTCTGAGGAAGATAGCTGTGGTTGTTAGAGGTCAGTCATCTCAGCTCCAGGACACCTCCACTGGAGTTCCTCAAGGAGTGCCCTAGGCCTCACCATCTTCAGCTGTTTCATCAGTGACCTTCCATCCACCATAAGGTTAGAAGTGGAGATGTTTGCAGATGATTGTATAATATTTAGTGGCATTCACACAACTCCTCGTATCATGAAGTAGTCCATGTCCAAACGCAGGAAGATATGGATAATATCCAGGCTCGGGCTGAAAAGTGGGAGGTAAGATTTACATTATGCAAGTGCCAAGCAATGACTATCTCCAACAAGAAAGCTATTGTTGTTTCATTTTATTGTCTAGAGATATTGCCCTTTGACATTCAAAGGCTTTACCATCACCGAATCTCAAAGGCTTTATCATCACTGACTCTCAAAGGCTTTATCATCACTGAATCCTCTACTATCAACATCCTGGAGGTCACCATTGACCAAAGCTGAACTTGACTAGTCATATAAGTGCTGTGGCTACAAATCAGAGGTTAAGAATCCTGCAGTGAGTAACTCATCTCCTGACTCCCCAAGGTCTGTCCAGCATCTACTAGGCACCAGTCAGGGACTTTTGGAATACTCCCCACTTGCCTGGATGATTGTAGCTCTAACAACATTCCAGTAGATTGTCAAAATCCAGGACAAAACAGTCCACTTGATTGACACCACATCCACAAACATCTACTCCCTTCACCAGTAGTGCACAGTAGCAGCAGTGCATATCACCCACAAGATGCACAGCAGAAATTCATCAAGTTTTCTTTTTCAGCACCTGCTAACCCCACAAACAGTACCATCTGGAAGGTCAGAGGCAGCAGTTCCATGGGAACAATGCCTTCTGCAAGTTCCCAGTCACTCACCATTCTGTCTTGAAAACATATCACAGTTCCTTCACTGTCACTGGGTCAAAGAACAGTAACTACCTCCCTAACAGCATTGTGGATGTATCTAAACCAGATGGACTGCAGCAGTTCAAGAAAGCAGCTCACTACCAAATTCTCAGGGGTAATTATGGAAGGGCAATAAATGCTGGCCCAGCTGTAAAATCTACATCCCCTGAACGAATGAAAAAAAAAATGAAAATGATCAGGTAGCAAATGACATTTCAATAAATTTGCAGCACATTTTCATATGCAGTCTCTGCCAGAAAGGCCCTGCTAATGGTGAAAGATTTCAAAGGCTTGACATGGTCTTTATGGATTTGGAAAAAAATATATAGTGAATGTCATTATTATTCTGTGTGTAATATAAAGGTTATTACAAAAGAGAAGGTAACGGAGTAATAAATCAGGATTTAAAGTTTTGGCAAAGATCTGTAGCTCAGGTTGTGGGTGAAGTTGTTGACCTTCTCCTATAAAATCCTCACTATAAACAGATATCCCTGCAACTTCATCTGCGGATGCCTACTAAACAGACAATAACAGGAGGACGCAGTATACTTTAACACACTGGCCACACTGCCCTACATCAAGAACATATCAGTATGAACAACAAGACTCCTAAGACCACTAGGAATCATGGTGGCTGATAAGCCCACAGCCACTCTACGACAAACACTTACAAGGATTAAAGACCCCATTCCCACAACATGCAGAGTGAACGTGGTTTACAAGATACCATGCAACGACTGCCACAAACATTACATCGGACAGACAGGAAGGAAACTAGCTATCAGAATACATGAACATCAGCTCGCAGCAAAACAGACCGACAAACTCTCCTTAATATCTATACATTCAGACAATGAAGGCCATCAGTTTAACTGGGACAAGGTAATCATAGTAGCCCAAGCCAAACATAGACACGCATGAATATGTTGCCCTTTGGGTCCCTTTTAAATTTTTCCTCTCTCACCTTAAATCTATACCCTCTAGATTTGGACTCCGCTACCCTGGAGAAAAGACCTGGGCTATTCACCCTATCTATGTCCCTCATGGTTTTATAAACTTCTATGAAGTGACCCCTCAGCCTCTGACACTCCAGGGAAAATAGCCCGAGTCTATTCAGCCTCTCCTTATAACTCAAACCCTCCAACCTTAGCAACATCCTTGTAAATCTTTTCTGAACCCTTTCTATAGCAGGGAAACCAGAACTGAGCATAGTATTCCAAATGTGGCCTAACCAATATCTTGTACGGCCTCAACATGACTTCCCAACTCGTATACTCAGTACACTGACCAATAAAGGCAAACATACCAACAGCCTTCTTCACTATCCTATCTACCTGTGACTCCACTTTCAAGGAACTAAGAATCTACACTCCAAGGACTCTTTGTTCAGCAACACTCCCCAGGACCTTACCATTAAGTGTATAAGTCCTGCCCTGATTTGCCTTCCCAAAATGCAGCACCTCTCATTTATCTGAATTAAACTCTGTTTGCCACTCTTCGTCCCATCAGCCCATCTGATCAAGGTCCCGTTATGCTCTGAGGTAACCTTCTTTGCTGTCCACTACACCGTCCAATTTTGGTGTCGTCTGCAAACTTACTAACCATATCTTCTATGTTCACATCAAAATCATTTATATAAATGACAAAACGCAGTGGACTCAGCATCGATGCTAATGGCACACCATTGGTCTGAAAAGCGACCCTCCACCACCACCCTCTATCTTCTACCTTTGAGCCAGTTTTGTATCTAAATGGTTAGTTCTCCCTGTATTCCATGTGATCTAACCTTGCTAACCAGTCTACCATGCAGAACCTTGTTGAAAGACTTACTGAAGTCAAAATAGATCACATGCACTGTTCTGCCTTCATCAAACCTCTTTGTTACTTCTTTAAACAACTCAATTAAGTTAGTGAGACACAATTTCCTTTACACAAAGCCATGTTGACTTCCCTAATCAGTTTTTGCCTTTCCAAATACATGTAAATCCCAGACTTGTGCAATGTATCAGAATTAAATAACGAACACATAGTAAAAGTTCCTCTAGGTAACAGTAACCATAATATGATTGAATTTTACATCAAGTTTGAAAGGGACAAAGGTAGGTCTAAGAATAGTATTTTAAACTTAAATAAGATGGGAATGAAAGCTAAAGTGAACTGGAATACTAAACTGCGGAAAAACATTGCTGAGGCAGGTTTGAATTTGATGTCAGAAGATGAGATGGCACAAGTTCAAGTGAAACATTTATATTCTTCATTTTCCAATGTTGAATTGCCAGTAGCAGTGACATTAAGTAATCAAAACTCCTCCAGGATCATGACTGAGAATGGGAAATATTTGGTGCACCTGGATAATAATCTCAGAGGGTGAATAAAGACATCCATCCTAATCAACAAGGTAAAGTAAAGAATTTCTATCAGCAGACAGAGAATAAAGATTTGTTTGCACAAAATAATGAGAAGCTGCATATAACTTGATGGGAGCCAGCTCCAATGGTAGCTGGACTATTATGTATCTTGTCGGCATTGCTGTCAACAGAGCAGACCCATTTTTTCTTTTTAACAGTTACCATTTACATCTATTTTATATCTCTGTCTCTCCTTTACCACTATTATCACTGACTTTGTCTTTTACTCTGAGCACGTACACCATCCTTTCCACTTCCTCCTGATCCCACTCTACTACATAAAAACCACAATGGTCCAGTTATGTTCAGTTTGGAAGAAGTGTCATACTGACATTGCATTGTTAATTCTGTTTCTCTCCCCACAGATCTGCCAGGCCTGCTGAGTTTCTCCAGTGCCTCTGAGTTTATTTTAAAAGCTGTTCCCATTGGTGAAAGAATCTAGAAGCAGAGGGCACAGATTTACAGTAGTTAATAACAGAAGCAATGGACAAAGACGAAAAGTACAGTGAGTGGGGTGGAGTGAGATCGGATTTGGAATGCACTGCCTGACATTTTGTTGCAGGCAGATTAAATTGAGAAGGAAATTGGTCCATTATCTGAAAAAAATAAAATTTGCAGGGTCATGGGGAGAAGGCACGAGAGTCATACTAGTTGAGTTGCTCCTTAGAGGGGAAGTATAGACATAAAGTGTTGAATTTCCTCCTTTCCAACATATGATTAGATTCTTCAGGGGCTAATGGCTGAGGCAAAATCTTTTTCTCTGACGCAAGTGTTCAAGTGAAGCATAAGAAATCTTGCCTTGTTTTTATTCATTCATAGTTTGCTAGCTTGCACAGTATCCATTGCTGATCCCAAACTGGAGAAGGTTGTGATGGTTAAGGAGGGAGTTCTAGGATTTTGACCCAATAACTGCTGCATTTTGCTTTCCTCCAAAACAATCTAAGCAATTCCTCTACTGGATTTAATAAACTTTGGTTCTGCCTTTATTCTAGTCTTTGTTTTTTTTAAAAAAGCCTTCACCAAATGGTTAAATGTTTTAGATTCATTCCAAAAGAAGGGGATATTGGTACAAGTACAAAGTTTATGGAGTTTGTATTCATAATTCAGTGGATATTTTTACACTTTGAACAAAAAAAACTGATCTTGCCACATGTAGAGATATAATTGGTACCACAGAAAGATTTCAGAACTGCCTTTCATCTATCTTCCCTTAGCTCACTATCCATAAATTATGTAGCTAATTAACATACAATTAAAGCAATCATGGTCATCAAGATAATAATATAAATCCAGTGTTTGCAGACTGTACAAGCTAAAGGAATCAGCAGTAGTCTCAGCCACAGTGGGTTACCCCAGCTTAATGAGTACGAACAATGCATTGCCGTAAATTAATTGAAGCCACGATATGTGACAGACAGCTAGTTTCATCCTAAATTACACCATTCACCTCACTGGTGTCAGTGGCTGATTAAACTTTAGTTGGTTGTAGAATTATAGGGATGATACAGAACCAAGGAAGACAATTGTTGTCCTGTCAGTTGTTAAATTTGGACTAAGTTGGTCTAAACGCAATCACATGGTAAAATTAAAGTCACAGCAGAAATAAACCCACTGACTCAAAAGTTGATTGAATACCAATTATTACCTAAACTTGTTAGTTCGTGTGTTTGTGAAAAAAATTTTGCTCAAATAATAAGTGGGTAATTCAAAATAAAACCATCAAAAACAAAGATTTTGGTATAAAATTATGGTAAAAAATGAATGGAAAATTTACCGAAACAAGTTTTTTTAAATCAGTTGCCAGGTGATTTACATAATGAAAGAATTTTATTGTTTAATCATTAAATTATGAAAGCCTTCCTAAATAAAAATTAATTTCAAAATGCCACTGATTTGTTCTTACTTCCAAATATATTATTTTATGTGAGATTTCCAATCGGAGATAAAGAAATGATTACATCTGAAAGATAAAGTTGTGTTGCTTATTTTCTTGAAGGCCCAAAATCTTTCCCCAGTTTTGGTTTCCAAGAACTGCACACTTTCTACTTCTCTCTTTCTATCCCAATTAATTTTACTGAGACGGTTACTGACATCTTTGTAATCCAATATAAATACCTTTATATCCCAGATAACTGGATACAACAGTAACAGAAAAAGGGTACCTAGATTTTCTTCCCTACATGAGAGACTAATCAGGATAAATTGAACTCAGCACGGCAAGTTCTGTCAGAATTGAAGTGAATCGAGTGTCTTTTCATTTGGCAAGAACTGAACCTGACATATGTCCTCATTTCAACTTTGTTACTTTAATGAACCAGGTACAGATGTTAACTGGACTTGCAATATGAGTGTGATGAATTTATCAGTCGCTTAAACATGAGCATTCACATGCTTTTTGTTTTAAAGCTTAATCTTGGTTATATTTTAGGAAAGCAAATTACAATTATTGTATGACTATAAACAATTTCTTATATATTTTCCAATGATGGTTTAAACACCAAAGGCTATACCTGCAGTTCCCTTTACATTTTACCTTACCCAGATTAAATATTCCATTCAAGCCCTACAAATGTTCTTCCTGAGGTATTTCAGTGTTGATGTGATAAAGTACTTGACTTCCAACAAGAAGTTCATTAATTCAAGTCCTGAAGCTACCTGTCACTCAAAGTTGCTAGACAGCCAGATGCATTTCATTAGTTTTCAATTGAACCAATACAATCAGAAGGAAAACACATGTATATTGAGAAAAGAAAGTGGAAATAATCCTCTTATGTTTTGTATTACCAATTAAACAGTACATGCTGCTAACCAGGCATGGGGCAAATGTTATAATTCAGTGAGATCTTCACAGCACAGACTGTCTTGGTATGTGAAAAAGTGTGGAAAGAAAATTTCCTGGGAGAAAATCGGGATGAATAAAAAGCGCACTCTCACTGTTGCACCTTTATAATCCATTCATTCCTGATTTTACGACAGAATGAGAATGGCAAACAGAGGCCATTCTGCCAGGCTTGTTCTTTCCCCCGTGCAAAATCTGTCCTATGATGGTCTCTAACTCCTGAATGAAATCTCTGTTTAGACTTCATTTATCTTTAGCAGGTACCCCAATCTTTAATGATGAATTATTAGAAACATCGCAAAGCTGTGAAATAAGTAAAATTCACTTAGAATGCAAATCAGGCACCCACTGCCAATATTTGATTTTTTAAAAAATTGTTCATGTGATGTGAATATTACTGGAAAGACTGACAGTTATTGCCAATATCTAGGTGCCTTGAAAATATGCTGCTTCTGGACTTCATTTTGAATTGCTACAGTCCATGTACTATTGTGATATTTGTGAGCAGAAAAATGCTGCCAATATTCCACTTTCCTTGACTGGATATAAACATCTACTTGGTTTACAGTGGTAGAAGAACAGTCCCTAATGAGTCTTAACAAAAAAGAGGCTTTTCTTTGAACCAGATGTTGTTTACTGTGTGATAGCAGTTAGGTACAAGTTGCATTAGCTAGTGAGACATTGTTGCTAAGACTATCAGAAGACACAGATAACATATGTGTCCCTTTTATTCTCTCAACTTCCGAACCCAAGATTGTATCAGATTGGGTGGAATTGAACCCTTTCAGAACCATTGCCTTATATAACATCTTCCCCAAGCACTTTTTTCCCCATACTTATCATTTGTACGCTTATGTATATAAATATATTTGTCTGAACCCTATCTGCACCCCCAAAAAAAATCTGACTTCACAATTCTGGAGGTTTCACAATTCTTTCAGAATGAATTAACTCTTCAGATGTGGAAGATTGTTATGTCTTTGACTTGAGGAACTTAATTATGATCTTGTCCGTGATTCTGATCTTGCATGTTCAGCAAACTGCTACTCTGCTCGAAGATCTTTCGTCTCATGACTGTTGTTCCTAGAGGGCATTATTCCTCCTATCCCATCACCTTATGTGGAGGACATTTATGCTCTTGATTGTCTCTCTCAGACTGGAAATTTATTAGCAACTAATTAGGTAAACTGGTACATCTCAAATTTACATATGCAGTTTGGGTTCTATATTTACTTACATTACAATTATATTACACCCATAATTGACTGGCTGACTAATTGAATGACTAGCTGGCTGTTTGCTACATCAACTGGAAGCAAAGTTTGAAGGTCATAGTTGTTGTTCTGACTCTAAGCATCTGTCCAGTCACATACCAAAGGGTTTGGTACTAGGTCCTTTGCTGTTTGTTATGTACATTAATGATCTAGATATGAATGTAGGAGTTATGAACAGTAGGTTCACAGATGACATGAAAATTGGTGACACAGTAAATAGTGAGGAAGAAAGCCTTGTAATATAGGAAATTATAGACGGATTGGTCAGAGGGGTAGAACAGTAGGAAAAGGAGCTTCATCATGAAAAATGTGAGATGGTGCATTTTGGAAGGACTCACAAGGCAAGGGACTCCATGATTGGACTCAAGGAAATAAAAAGGGCCAAAGTGATATTGGTGTGCATGCCCACAGGTCCTTGAAGGCAGTAGGACAGGAGAGTAAGGTTATTAATAGTTCTATGGGATTCTTGCCTTTCCTAACCAATGCATTGAAAAGAAGAGCAGGGAGTTTATGATGGAATTGTGTAAAATATTAATGTGTATAACATAATGTGTATGTTATGACTAAAATGTTAGGGCTGAGCCAGCATTTTGTTGCATCTCTGTATTTGCCTTTGAGAAGATGGTGGTGAAGTAACTTCTTGAACCATTATAATTAACATGCTGTAGATAACTAACAATGCTGCTGGGGAAGGAGTTCCAGGATTTTCTTTCCCTGTAATAGTGAAGGAGCGATAATAAATTTCTAAGTTAGGATAGTATGTGACTTGGAGGAAGTGGAGTGAATCCCCAGTTCATTTGAAGGCAACGTCTCTGCAGCAGGCCAGGAGATCAGAATTCAAGCCAATTATCCCTTGTTCTGCTGATGAGGCTGCAGGTAGGAATAGTTAACACTGCAAACCAAATCATCTACCCAGAGGCATTTTCCTTCACTCCCAAAAACACCAAGTCACAGGGTAATAGCCCTGATCAGGACTGGAACAAGAAATAGTCCACATACCTCATAAAAACATCATATATAAACGGCAAATATGGGTACCCATAGCAAAACACTTTATTTGGAAGAAGTAAAACAATTTAAAGGAAAATTGGTCAGTGAAAATATAAGCTCAGCCGAGTGGAAGAGGATTGTGGTGGAACGAGACTGTCTGGGCTACTATTCAAGAAAGAAGCACAAATCCTGGGAATCTCCTGGTGGATTTGAAGGTGTTGAGAAACAGGAAGTACAAAGTGAAGAAGAAGAATACAATGGTTTTGACCCACAGATTTTTTCAATTTAAATGCATGCCACTGATGTCACTTTCATTTTGAGACATCCTCGCAGTCTCTAACCTGCCTCTGTAGTACCTATCGTGGCTGCCTTAGGTGATCTGATTTGGCTGGCAATATTAGGAACTCACCTGTATGAGTCTCTATGATGGAAAACCCAGAGACAGACAATTTGAAGACTATCTATGGGAGGATTGCACCGCTGGACCTCAACAAAAAGTGCAGGCTCAGTAAACCCATTTCATCCCAACATGAGAGTCCAAAGCCTGCAGGAAAATCCAGTCCTTTGATCTTCTGGTTCCCAACTAATGCTTTATATTTACGACAAACCAAATCAAATCATGCATGTAAAATAAATGACAGCCGCTGGCTGACACCGAATAGCAATGACATTTAATAAGTGTGCATATCCACGAAAGAGGTTTCTGGTGAGTCAAATACATAACCATCGAAAAAGTAATGATTAAAAAAGATGAAATTGGAAAGATCAACAGATGTAATAGGTGACAATCATGGCAAACCAAGGAAAATTTGCGATTAAAAACATTTATAAAAAATCATTTCAAAGTAGATAACCTTAAAACTTCAACAAATTGTTAAGATTTCACAGCTAATGTTGGTTCTCCTTTCTAAAGTGTGATTGCTTGCACTTAGATTAAGAAGTGTCAATCGGCCATGAATGTGTGGTGTCAGTTTGTTGATTTTTACGTAGAAGCAGGACATAGATTGTTTTTATTTAATGTAACCCTATTACCTATCAAATAGAAACTTGTTAGTTTGTTTGTATGGGAGTGAGAGTCCAAGCATTTAAATTTGTTTATCTGCATCAAATCTAATTATAGCTGACAAATTTCAATTGGGTTGATAGACCGTTTAATGAATCTGAAATGCTTTTTTGTCTGTCCATCAGGCTATGTCCATCGATAAAACAAATAAAGTGAGAAAGACACTTCTTTAAATTTTGTCTCCAAAGCTCTAATACCAGTTCAAAATATATCTTTACAGTCTTCAAAACTATCAGCAAAAGGGTATTGGCTCTCAAAATATAAGCAAAACATTGCAGATGCTGGAAAAATTAAATAAAAACAGGAAGTGTTGGAATCTCAAAACTATTATCCACAGTTGCAGGAGCATTTATGTATAACTAATAGCGAAATAACATTAACATTGCTCTTATTTTGACAGAAAACTATGGATCAATGCCTGAAATAAAAACAAAATATGCTGGAAAACCTCATGCATTTGGCAGCAGCTGCAGGCTTAGAAACACGGTTAACATCTAGTCTAACATGACTCTTGTTTGGAATTGAAGAGAAGTATAAATGTGATGAGTTTTATACAATAGAAAAAAAGGTGTGGGGGGGGTGTCAAGAACAGGTTTGAGAGTGAGAGACATTAAATGACAATATGTCATGGAGCAAAAGGCAAAGGCA
The DNA here is from genome assembly GCF_021869965.1 of Rhincodon typus. Classification (NCBI taxonomy): domain Eukaryota; kingdom Metazoa; phylum Chordata; class Chondrichthyes; order Orectolobiformes; family Rhincodontidae; genus Rhincodon; species Rhincodon typus. The sequence continues at coordinate 82,086,379 of NC_063335.1, read as the reverse complement.
GTGGTGATGGCTGTGGCAAAGAAACAGGACCGGATCAGACTAAGTGTTAATGGCAGAATAAAGCATTGTTTTCCAGTTTCCTCATTCTAACTGTCTCCTCTTTACTTTGCACTTCTTGTCTCTCAACTCCTTCAATCCACCAGGACAGTTTCAGAATTTCTGTTTCTTCTTTGAATGGTAACCCAAACAGTATCCTTCCATCACCAACCTCCTCCACTCTCTCTCCCACATGCACACACACACACACACACACACACACACACACACACACACACACACACACACACGCACACACACACGCACAAACGCATTCTGTCTCCCTCACACATGCACGCGCACACACACACACTCTCTGTCTCCCCCACACACCATACACACACACACTCTCTGTCTCCCTCACACACTCACACACACACACACACACACACACACACTCTTTCTCTTCCCTCCCCAACACACACAGACTCTCTCTCCCACATGCACACTCTCTCTCTCTCACATAGACAGACACAAACACACACTCTCTCTCTCCCCTCCTCTCTCTCTCTCCCCCTTGCGCGCGCACGCACGCACACACACAGACACAGACACAGACACACACACACACACACACACAAATCTATGAAGTGAATTTGTATTTACAGATACATTCTATTTTGTTCAATAAGCGCATAATTTATAGACAGTCAGTCACTGTTGCATTTTATAAATTCCTACTTTAGAAATAAAGCCAGTCTGACTCCAAACCAAAACACAAACATATTCTAGACTTGCCCTCACACCTAACATGCATTGTCTGACTTAAAATGTCACTTCTTCTTTACGCTGATAAAACCTTTATATCTCTCAGGACAGTGACTTGAAAGGAATTCAGGGATTTACATATACATATTAATCAATTAAAACCTTCTAACTGATTAAAGTTTTAACAGCATCTTAGGTTTGTTTAATACATTCTCATCAGTTATGTAACTGTTCAATCTTTTACTTATAAATTCTGTGTCAGATACTACCTCTCTCACTAAAACCTGAAAATGGAGCGAAGCTCCGAAAGCTTGTGATTTCAAATAAACCAAATAAACCTGTTGGACTATAACCTGGTGTTGTGTGATTTCTAACCTTGTCCACCCCAGTCCAACACCAGCACCTTCACATCATCCAAATACAATGTGTTGCAATGGGTACCCATGTATGCCCTTTGTACCAATTATTTTGTGAAATGTGTGGAACATTCCTTCTTCTAGGCCTACTCAAGTCTATTACTTGTATATGACGTCTGTATCAATATTATTTTCACACGTAGGCCAGAATAGGACAAAAGGATCAATTTTGTTTCTAATTTCACTCTACACTAGCCATTGCATGGTCTTTTTCATAAGAGATTGGGGACACCAGCTTCATTAAGAGCTAAAGAGAGTGTGAGGATAGCAGCATCTGAAACAATATGAGAGAGAGCAGGGACAGCAGCCTTATAAAAGTGTGGTGAGAGAATGGGGACAGTATTCTGAAACAGCATGAGAAAATTTAGGACAGCAACTTCACAAAGAGAAAAGCTATGGTGAAAGTAGATAAAAACCAACAGCTCAGAGCCCCTTCACCCTGTTTCTACCTGTCAGAGCCAAAGTGTGAGTGGTGGCAATTTCTTTCATGTCTCCTTTAAATGGTAAAGTGGTTAAAATGGAGATATCTTTACAATGGAAAAGTGCAGTTAAGAAATTCACTTTTAAAGCCCTTAACACCCACTTTAACGATTCAATCAAATACAAATGACTAGGTAAGCAAGATGTTGTGGCAGAAGTATTTGGGAGTTTATGAAAACCAGTGTGACCTATGTTGACAACATTTGCAGCATGTGTTGGCTGCTTTAGGAACTTCGGTTGTGAGCTGATCACCTGGAGTCTGAGCTGCGGACACTGACACCTTCAGAGAGAGGGAGAGGTGCCTAGGCACAGTGCTTCAGGAGGCAGACTTACTCTTTCTTTAATTGCATGAATTTGGTACATGATCAGTGACAGAGTGAGGCAGGCATGAGAAATCAGAATTTAGCTTTGGAGGATTCTCAGCCAGCGCCCAGGTCCAATATGCTCAATGTTCTTGCTCCTGGTGCAGATGAGGTCACAGACTGGAGGGAGGATGAGCAAACTAGCCAAAGCACTGTGATCCAGAGCACCAATGAAGTGGAAGAGAAAAGAGAAATGCAGAATTTACAGGAAATATCATAGTTAGGGGAAAAGATACAGTTCTCTATGTCAGAAAGTACTGAAAGCTGTGTTGCCTACCTGGTGTCAAGATTCAGAATATCTCTTCTGGACTGAAAAAGAACTTGGAAAGGGAGGGGTAAGATCCTGCTGTCATATTTCACATAGGTACCATTAACACAGGTAGGATCAGGAAAGAGGGTCTGCTGAGGATTATGAGCAGATTGGAGCTAAATTAAGAAGCAGAATGACAAAGCAAGAATCTTTGGATTACTACCTGATCCACTTGCAAATTGGCATAGATTAAATAAGATTAGGGTGGTGAATGCACAGTTCAAAGATTGATGTGAGAGAAATGGGTGTCTGTTCATGGGGCACAGGCAGCAGGCTGGAGAAAAAGAGAGCTGTCCCATTAGGACAGGCTCCATCTGAACCATGCTGGGACCGGTAACTTGGTAAATCACTTGGCTATCTAAAGTGGGCTCAGAAAATAGATAAAAGAGAATGTGCGCAGATTAGCAATGACAGACATTTAAGCAGCTATTCATAACCATGAACAAAAAAATTCTGATTAAAAAGAAAGACTCAATGAGTTGATTGATGGTGAACAAAGATGGCCAAAGAGAGTATCTAATCAACAACCAAGGTTTATAGAGTTGCAAAAACAAGTGGTAGGTCACAGGATTGAAAATTTTTGGGAATCGGCAGTGTCTGACAGAAGAGCTAATAAACATGTTTGAAAATTGATTTTGAAAGTAAATTGGCAAGATAAAAACAAACAGCAAGAACTTCCCCAGGTATACATAAAGAGTAGCTAAAATGAGTGTGAGATCCGTAGAGGATGTGACTGGAGTTGGGTGAAGTGGAGCCGTTGAGTCGGGTTCAGGGCTGGGTTACAATGTTTGAACTGGAGGGAAAGACAATCCTGGGCTGAGGTTGGAGGAGTGGAGTCTCTGCTTTCGGGTTGGGGCAAGGGCTTGGCTGTTAGTGATCAATTTAGCTTTATTGAAGAGTGACAGCTATGCATTAAAAATAAAGAAAAGAACTTATTACAACTGACTGAGACAAGGTTCAAAAAGAAGGAACACCTCCTCACTTGATCATAACAATATTTTCTTGTTCAAATTATTTCCTTTATCTAGAGAATCTTAATTAATATTTGTATCATTATGGAAACTGTTTTCATAGGATTTTCTATAATTTTCATACATTTCTTAGGTTTTATTAGGTTATTATTTTGCAACTTCTTACACATTTTTCAATAGGATCAACTCTAATTCTGCAAGACTACATGGAGCATAGGCCCAACTTTCTCAGCTTTTCCTCAGAAAAGACAACACCTTCATTTCTGAAATGAATCTCGTGAACCATCTTAAATAGAGAGCCCAAAATTGCCCATAGTACTCCTGGTCTAGTCCCATTAATGTTTGGAAATCTGCAGGTTATTAGAAGTTAAGAAAGTTTACACTCTTCAGTTTTGTGAGCATTCATGTGAAAAGACTTTGCAGTTTGCAGCAAACAACTGGGAAGAATTAACAATAAATTCTTAAATCGTATAGTAAGATTAAACTCAGAGATTTAGCACATAAATTGTATGTTAAAAATAAAACCAGGGTCTCATAAGGAGGAGATAATGGAAGTCATCATCTAACATTTTAGCATTAGATGAAGAGAAAACTCAAATTGAGATGTAGATTTAAATAAGACAGTTAGTAATGAGGAAACAACATGACTGGAGAAGAAATGAACTGAAAAAAAACGTTCAGTTAAAGAAAAGAGAAACGGACGTGAAAAGACTTGAATTGGAAGAAAAGGAAAATGGAAAAAAAGAGAGAGAAAACCAGAAAGCGATAAAGAGAAAAATGAAAGATGAGGGGTCTTGGAAATAAGAAAGTTTGAAAGGAAAAGGAGATAGAGAAAGTTTTAATCTTTCAATAAACTCTTTTATTTCATTTAAAACAACTATACATTCCTTCAAGTTGCAAAAACTTTAAAAAATCTAATAAGACAGAATCAGGCCAAAATGGATTGGGAGCAGCTAGTTGTAGCAAAATCCATATCAGAGCAGTGGGAAATATTCAAAAGCATACAAATGAGCATGTAGGGACAACATGTACTTGTAAAGGTGAAGATTGGGAAGATTGGTCAATACCAAATGCTCAAAACAGTAAATGCCTTAGACGACTATAGAAAGTGCAGGGAGTTGCTGAGAAAACAAATCAGGAGAGGGAAGAGGGAGCATGAAAAACATTGGTGCTAACATAAGGACAATCCAAAGTCATTGAATAAGTATATAAAGGGCAATAGAATAACTAGGGAAAGAGTAGGACCACTTAGGGACAAAAGTGGCAATGTGTGTGAAGCCAAAGGACATCGCTAAGGTTTAAGTGAGTACTTTGTATCTGCATTCATAATAGAGAAGGATGGTGTTGGTGTAGAAGTTTGGAAGGGGGACTGTGATATATTTGAACAAATCAGCTTTAAAAGGGAGGAGGTAGTAGCAGTTTTGATAGGCTTGAAAGTGGATAAAATACCAGGGCCAGATGATATGTATCCAAAACTACTGTGGAGGCCAAGGGAGGAGAATGCAGGGGATTTGATTTTAATTTTAAAATCCTCTCTGGCAACTGGAGGGGTGCCAGAGGATTGGAAGATAGCCAATATGGTTCCATATTTCAAGAAGGGTGACAACAATAAACAGGGGAAATATAGTCCAATGAGTCTAACATCTGTGGTAGGGAAATTATTGGAAAAAATTTTGAGGGACTGTGCTAATCTCCACATGGAGATGCAAAGGTCAATTAAGGACCATCAGCATAGCTTTAGATGGGGAGATCATGTCGATCAAATTGATTGAATTTTTTTACGAGGCGACGAAGTGTGTAGAGGGCAATACAGCTAATGTCATCTAAATGGACTTCAGGAAGGCTTTTGACAAGGTCTCCCATGGCAGGCTGGTTAAGAATTTGAGAGCCATGGGATTCAGTGTAATTTTTCAAAATGGATCCAAAACTGGCTCAGTGACAGGAAACAAAGGATGATGATCATAGAATGTTTTCATGACGGGAAGCCTGTATCCAGTGGCATAACAATGGGTTTGGTTTTGAGTCCTTTCACTGATTGTTGTGTACGCTAATGACTTAGGCACAAATGTAAGAAGTATGATCAGTCAGGTCACAGATGACATGAAACCTGGTGGTGTGCTGAGTAGCAAGGAAGCAAACCTTATATTACAGGATGATATTGACGGGCTGGTCAAATGGGCTAAACAGTGGCATATAAAATTTAATCCTGAAAAGTTTGTGATGCATTTTGGGACGACTAATGAGGCAAGGGAGCACACGTCGAATGGTAGAACTCTAGGAAGTACAGAGGATCAGAGCGACCTTGGTGTGCATGTCGTAGATCATTAAAGGTAGCAGGTAGATAGGTGGTTAAGAAGGTATATAGGATACTTGTGTTTATTAGTTAAGACATTGAATATAAGAGCAAGGAGGTTATGATGGGATTGCATATAAAGTTAGTTCAGTGACAGCTGGGGTACTGTGTGCAGTTCTGGTTGCCCCACTATAGGAAGGATGAGATCGCATTAGCAGGGATGAAGAAGAGATTCATCAGGATGTTGCTTTGGCTGGACTGGTTTCATAAGACACAGGAACAGAAATAGGTCATTCAGCTATTCGAGTCTGCTATGCCATTTAGTGAGATCATGGCTGATCTTGTAATCCTCAATTCCGTTTTCCTGCCTTTTCCCCATAATCTTTGATTCCCTTACTGATTAAAAACATGTCTACCTCAGCTTTATGTACTTAATGACCAAGGCTTGAAAGGCCTCTGCGGTAAAGAATTTCACAAATCTGTTTCTTTTTGGGAGAAGAAATTCCTGCTAATCTCTGTTTTAAATGTGGAATCCCTCATTCTGAGATTATGCCCTCTGGTCTCTAACAACCTTTCTGCATCTTCCTTGTCAAGTCCCCTAAGAGTCTTGTATGTTTCAATGAGATCATCTCTCATTCATTTACATTCCAATGAGTACAGGCCCAATCTACTCAACCTCTCCCCATAATACAATCTCTTCATGCTTAAATTCAACTAACAACACATACCAATACACTGGAGTCATCTTCCTGTGAGCATAGAAGGCTGAGGGGTTATCTGCTCGAGCTGTACAGTGGCACACATGACACAGGATGGATTTTGTGACTCTTAGCTTGTTTTCTTACCACTCACTCACTTTCCACTTAGTTGGACAGCATAGATATGGAGAATCTGATCCTGTTAGTAGATGAAGCAAGAACTGGGAGTACTGTTTTTGGGTAAGGAGCAGGGGATTTAGAGAAAAAGATATTTTCATCCAGAGGAATGTGGGTACATGTAACTCACTGTCTGAAAGGTTGGTAGAGACAGGAGCCCTCAGGATATTGAAGGACTATTTAGATGAGCACTAGAAATGCCATAGCGTATATGTCTATGGGCCAAATGCTGGAAAATTGGGTTAAAATAGATGAATGTTTGAACACCATCATAGATATGATGGGCAGAAAGGCTTCTTTCCATGCTGTGAAAGCTTTATGGCTCTCTCTGATTCTATTACAACAAGAAAGTGGGATTTATCCAGATGTTTTGTGAAGAAAATCTTCATGGCAGGAGAATGTGGAGATAAGTAGCCTGCTTCTGCTGTAGAAATCCATTAATCTGCTGTTCTGCTCTAAACCATCACCCACAGGGAGGAAAAAAAAGCTCTCAAAATGATTGGCCTCAGATTTCTCTCAATAGTCCCCCAGTGACTGGGTTCGTAATACATTGTCTAAATTACCCATCCACTGCTGTGAACAATATTAAGGAAGGAAGAAACTGACTGAGGGAAGGTGGTTGGTTGAAAGCATGCATTACATAGAACTTGATTAATATTTATCAAATCTAAAAATTGAAAGACAATATGTTTTGAAAAATGTGAATCCAGAAGCACTAATAAATCATTCAGTACTCTAAATACATTTCTTGGTTTAATGCAGTTGATGGTTTTCTCATTGAAAATGTACCAAATCAGTAATTAGTCATTTTCTTTTGTAACCATGAGTAGGGTTTCAATGGTTAGTGACACACAGCATGTAGTGTCAGTGCTTGATATTTTTCTTATCACCAATGTGTATCACTCGATTATAGCCTTGTGCCAAACTCTTCAATTTAAATGACTTTGATTTCATTGATTATTCAGGTCAAATGAAAGTTCCACATGCAATCTTCAGTTGTTGGGCTATTTCACATTATACCGCTGTTTAAGTTCCTAATTTTTTTTCTACTTTTAAGTAATTTTTACTAAAAACGGAAGTTGGGATCTGTGGACTGATTAGAAATTGAAGTATATTGTTCCAATTTTACCAGGATCTTTTAAACATGTTGGGTAATATTTCTTGATTTTTCAGAAAATCACAGAATTGTTGCGATGCAGATGAAAATCATTCAGTCCATTGTTCATTCATCAGCTCTTCAGCTCAGTATCACTAACTGATGCCAATCTCCTGCCTTTTCCCCATGCCCTTGCACACTATTTCTAACCATAATTATCCAATGTCCTCTTGAATATCTCAATTGAACAGGCTGCCACCACACTTCCAAGCAGTGCATTCCATATCCTAACTACTCACTGAAAAAGTTTATTTTCATATCACCGTTGTTTCTTTGATAAATCACTTTAAATCTATGCTCTCTCATTCTCGTCCCTTCTATGCTCTTTCTATCCACTGTGCCCAGCCCACACATGATTTTGATAACCTCCATCAAATTTCCTCTCAGCCTTCTCTCGAAGTGAAACAGTCCCAACTTCTTCAACTTATCCTCAAACTCTCCTTCTCTGTGAAAAGGTTGTGCAAACCACAGAAGCTGAAATAAATGGAAAGTGAGTGAGTAATAAGAAAACAAGCTAACAGTCACAAAATGCATCCTATGTCATGTGTGCCACTGAACTACAAGGTGAAGCTCTGAAGTGGTTTGTGAGTTGGTCCAAAAGCAGGTGTGATGATATGGCTAGGTTTAGACAAAGGATGGAGGAGGACAGTGTCCATGGAGCATACCAGGATATTATGATGAAGATTGCTTGTGTTAAAGTCCAAAAAAAGCTAATAGTAAGTTACTGCTGATAAGTCATCACTCTGAGATTCATATCAGAAATTGGTGCTTTCTAGTTTCTTGGGGAAGGAGAGAAGAATTGGGAGCTGCATAGAAATGAGATGAGTTTAGCTAATAATGTGATGCAAATACATGGAAATAAGATAATTAGCGCTCATTACAACGTTCAGAACTCGTCAGTTAAATCCAAAGGGGAAGTTATTATTTATTTTCCCAACATCGATAATCTGATTTTTCAATTTTCATAGTACTTTCACAACTTTCTCACTATTCCTGTTGCTGCTCAAAGGAGTGGTAAATTCCACCCACTGCTCTGTTTCGGGACATATGAGTACTTCAATCCAATAAAAATGTAGTTAAGCAGTTCTGCAGAAACAAAGAAGGAGACAATTATAAAGTTGCCTAGCGTGAAAGGAAGCACATTTTATTGTTTGTTATCGCCAAGAAAATTAATACGGACATGACATCAAACACCACATAAGGCAATTGATAAGATGCTACACAAAGGTTTAATACACAAAGTAGGATAACATGGGTTAGGTGTAGTTTATTAGCTAATCAACAGAAAGCAGAGAGTTGAGATAAACCAGTCTATTTTTGGTTGGCAAATCACAACTAGCGGGATGCCACAGGGGACACTCATAGGATTCCTACTATTCACAATCTACATTAATGACTTGGATGTGGGAATAGAAAGTACTATAGCAGATGACACTAAAGTAGTTGGGAAAGTAAGTTGCAATGAAGAAACAAGAAATTTACAAATGGATATGGATAGGTTAGGTGAATGGACCAAAATACACCCAAAGCACAGTGGATGCTGGGACATTGAGTAAATTTGAAGACGAGATGGATAGATATTCAATTAGTAATAAGTTGAAAGGGAGCAGGCACTCTCTGAGTTGAAGCTGAAATAAGTTCAGTCATGATCATATCAAATAGTGGAGGAGGCTTAAGAGGCTGAATTGTCTACTCTTGCTCCTAGTTCTTATATTCCTGTCAACACAGTACAAAGTTTAAAAGAGGATAGTGCCGAATGCATAAATCAGATAAAAGAATATGCAGTTTAAAGTCCTTACAATGTTCTTGAGGTGCTAAATTTTAACCTGAGTCTGTGGTTGATTTAAGATGTCTTGAATCAACATAAATATTACAGATAACCTTGACTCCTCTGTTTTTGAATGTTTCTCTCCTGTTTATATTATCATTGGGTGCTATGTCCTTTAAGATGCGGAGGAACAGAAGACTGAAAGAGCCTTCTCCAGCTTTGGTTACAAATACATCGCTTCCACTCTGACCAAAAGCAACTCCCTAAAATACAGAGATAGTAGGAACTGCAGATGCTGGAGAATCTGAGATAACAAGGTGTAGAGCTGGATGAACACAGCAGGCCAAGCAGCATCATAGGAGCAGGAAGGCTGACGTTTCGGGCCTAGACCCTACATCAGAAATGGGGGAGGGGAAGGGGGTTCTGAAATAAATAGGGAGAGAGGGGAGGCGGATAGAAGATGGATAGAGGAGAAGATAGGTGGAGAGGAAACAGACAGGTCAAAGAGGCGGGGATGGAGCCAGTAAAGGTGAGTGTAGGTGGGGAGTTAGGGAGGGGATAGGTCAGTCCAGGGAGGACGGACAGGTCAAGGGGGCGGGTTGAGGTTAGTAGGTAGGAGATGGGGGCGTGGCTTGAGGTGGGAGGAGGGGATAGGTGGGAGGAAGAACAGGTTAGGGAGGCGGTGACGAGCTGGGCTGGTTTTGGGATGCAGTAGGGGGACGGGAGATTTTGAAGCTTGTGAAGTCCACATTGATACCATTGGGCTGCAGGGTTCCCAAGCGGAATATGAGTTGCTTCAGGTGGCATCATTGTGGCACTGCAGGAGGCCCAGGATGGACATGTCGTCTGAGGAATGGGAGGGGGAGTTGAAATGGTTCGCGACTGGGAGGTGCAGTTGTTTATTGCGAACCGAGCGTAGGTGTTCTGCAAAGCGGTCCCCGAGCCTCTGCTTGGTTTCCCCGATGTAGAGGAGGCCACAACGGGTACAGCGGATGCAGTATACCACATTGGCAGATGTGCAGGTGAACATCTGCTTGATGTGGAAAGTCTTCTTGGGGCCTGGGATGGGGGTGAGGGA